>NW_027466078.1:0-127500 GCF_046127955.1 Nelusetta ayraudi
GTCAAGTGGAAATATATAGTGGAGCTTAACAAACTTCAAGAGTTGGAAGGACTGAGATTAGGAAACAAGTTAAAGATGGCACACAAACGGTGGAAAAGGCAGAAAATGAAAGTAAAACCTGCAAGTCAAGTTTTCAGCAGCAGTGTGGTTGATGCTCTGGAGTACCGCAACAAACAGCCACAGTTTAAAGGATGTGAGGAGACGGTCAATCTCTTGAGAGCCATTGATGCGGCTTTTGATGCACTCAACAGCAGGAACCTTCTGGGTAAAGGAGACGAAGCACCAATGAGAACATCAAACAAGGAGCGTGCAGAAAAAAAATCCTGCTTAAAGCTGAAAGTCTTCTTCTGGATCTCAAAGATGACAACGGAACACCTTTGCATTCTGGAAAGCGCAAGACCTGAATCATAGGCTTTATTGCCAGTTTCAGAAGTGTGCTGATCATTTTCCAAGAGCTGGTGGAAAGGTCTGGTGTCCCATGCCGCTATCTGTTGACGTACAAGCTTAGTCAGATCATCTAGAGCTTTTCTTCTCCTCTGTCAGAGCACGTGGTGACTTTAACAACAATCCCACAGCCACACAGTTTAAAGCTGCTTACAAGCGTCTGCTGGTGAAGCATCAGGTCAGCACTGCAACAGGCAATTGCATTATTGGAGATGGCACCACCATTTTGGAAGCAAGACCTGCCTCTGTAAGCACAGGCCGTAGATTTGACCTGAAACCTGTTGATCAACCCGAGACTGAGCATGATTATCCCATCTGCCCAAATGTAGAAATAGTGTCTGAGTACAAAGAGGCTGTTATCACTTACATTTCTGGCTTTGTAGTGAAAAAAAATAAAGTTAGACATAACTGCATTCCTTGCCATGACGCACTAACATCTGATTCCACAGTCCGTCCCTTCCTTCTCTTGAAAAACAAGGGAGGTTTGCAGAAGCCATCAGCAGGAATAATTGCTGTCTGTACAGGACTATTTGTACACAAGACTTTTGAAAACATCCCCAGGCAGGATTCCCAAGGGTCATGGCTTCGCAACAGCTATCACAAAGGAAGTCCTAAGCTACAGTGCTGGCAAAAATCTTTTCCCAGGGCTGCACAACCACGTGTTTGAAACCACGGTGGATGACAACCACGTGCACACCTTGGTAAAAATGGCACCCAGCATTCATTGTACAATTAGGATGCACCATTTGGCGAAGAGAGAGACAGAATCTTGAAAGAAAGATTATGTTCGAAATAAATTCACCAAGCTGGTCCACGTTTACCATCAGTAGTGTAAACCATACTGTGTGTTGTGTGTATTGATAGAATAGTAGTACTCATGTACTATTAGTAGTCTTATTAGTAGTACTAGTAGTCAATAGTTAGTCGCATTCTGTTGTGTAAAACAACCTTTACATGGGTCCATTCCTTGCACCTGGCTTTGTCTTATTGTTAAAAAAAAAAAACAACAACCAAACGTTCGCTTGTATTATGGAAAACAAGTTCTGACCTGGAAGTTAAAAAAAAAAAATATTACAAATATTTACAAAGGCATTTACACACACGCGCACGCACACACACACACACACACACACACACACACACACACACACACACACACACACACACACACACACGTTATTTACATTTTCATTTCGTCAATGAAGGGATTTTACATTGATTGTTCAGTTAACATGTTCAATGTTAAAATATTCACATGAAAAAAACCCTGAAAATCGTTACGGCAGACGTAAAAATGTTTTTGTGAGAAAGGGTTCAAAGTTATCTTGAAATCATTTATGAGGATACTCATATATATATATTATAATATTATAATTAATATTGATGAAGTGTTGTTTCATGTTTTGTTGGCTGTTTCAAGGGTTTATTTAGTTTGTTGTGACACAATCTAAGGTTCAATTTGTAAAGAAATAAAAGTTCTTGTGAAAAAAGATAGTGGTCAAAGTGATTGATATTTGTGTTTGTGTTTTTTGTAGTCTTGTCTGGATTTGTCCTGTTCGTTTCTGGTCTGTGTTTGTGTTCCCACTCTTGGCCTGCACCTTGTCGTGGTGAGTGGGCTTTTAACTAAGACAGGCCAATTATATATATTGTGTGAAGCCAGCAAAACAGTCATTATTATGAGAATTACAACTGAAGCACACTAAATAATACACCATAAGTCGCATTTTACTTTTCTGTTATTAATCTATGTGTTATGTCAAACCTCCACAGTGGCGTGCTGCAGTCAAGATGAGACGAACAAGGTGAATGGATGGACGGATTGATGAGCCCAGCGAGCCTCCACCATCCACAGACAAGCCAGTCACATTTTCCACCCAGAGAGATGGCTCTTCCATCTATCTTTGCCTGCCAGGGAAATGCAACCAAACATAGTAATTACAGATGGTGTTGTCTCTGTTAAAGTGATACATGAAAAAACAAAAACAAAAAACAAAATATGTTTTGTGATTCATGTTCATGACTGTTCAGAACCGAAATGATGAGTATGTCATCTGTGAAAGAGTAAAAAGCATGTTGGAGGCCAGATTTAGCACTTGGCCTACCACCTTAGCACAGTAGTGCAGTAAATTAATAATACAAACAATGGACATTGTCATACGCAATGCCCATACAATGACACTGTCACCTTAATACGATGCTTTAGAGCAGGGGTGTCCAAACTACGGCCCACGGGCCAACTGCGGCCCGCAGTCCATTTTTAATTGGCCCGCAACAAATGTTATAAATAGAATAGAATATGGGCCGCACTTCAACTTTTGCCTGAGTGTATTGCACTTCTTCAGTTTAACACCAGGGGGAGCAGCTCAACACTGAGTGCAATGCAGTTCCCACTTTAAGTGAGTAAAAAATATATTCCACAGTACCCGTGTGTTAATAAGCATGCATGTGCAGGTACACACGCGACAGATATCAATAATGCCCATCAATTCTGTCACTACCCTGCTTTTGCGCACCACTTTTTGTTATATGCGTTTTTCTTGTGAACACAGAACACGAGGCTTTACACGATCACGATTTTTGTGCCGATCACCGATCAGTGAGTTTAAATAAACCGATCACCGATCACCGATCCGATCACGTTAGGGGCAATAAATACTTGTTTCTGTACACCCCTTGCCTTCTCACGAGCACCGTCTAAAGTTGTTGCTTTAGCATCCATTTCAGAGTTTGCTTTTCTTTTTCTTTCTCCGCGTGTTTCTTGAACTCGACATGCTCCTCCGTGTGTATCTTTTCCAAGTGCCTGATTAAATTTGTGGTGTTGAAACTTTTTGCCAAAGTTCCCCCGCGAGGTACTGTAGCGTTGCATATATTGCAGATTCAAAGAAACTTTATTGTCCGTCACATAGCGACAGTACTCAAAACAGGAAGAGGCACGAAGACGAAAATGAAGGTTTTTGAATCATGAACCATTAGCTCTCGGTGTTATGCCCCGGCCTAGGGGGAACCAGGACACAACATAAAGGCTCCCCCCCTTCTCCCAGCTCTCAAATTAGACAAAGGTGCTTCGTCCACAGGATGGTTTTTATTAAACGTCACCATCATTTCACTGGCGTCAGGGAGGGCATGGCCAAAACAACAAACAAAATGGCTCTCTTATGGATCTTACCTATGAAGAAAACAATCAAATAAATGACAGTCAAACTAACCTCCTCAACTAAAACACAGGAGAAAGGGTCACAACACAAATGGCTTCCCTCCCCTACGGGCTACGTGGACAAAAAGGGAACTGAAATAGATTACAAAACAGAATTGATGGCTGAACACAGAATGCTGCTGCTGCAGCACATGGCCTCTGGTTGGGAGCTGGGAGAAGGACAAAGAGACCGAGGTGTTGAAGTCCTCCTCCTTAAATATTGGCACCAGCCAATCACCTTTCCACACCTGGAACAAGCAAAAAAAAGGGAACTTAGGATCTACTGCGCCATCTAGTGCCCAAACGGACACACAGCAGACAAAAGGAACTGACAACAATGTAAACCCAAATCTATAGATTTACATAACACTCGGATACAAACAAATAAACATGTCGATGCTGTGAAACTACTTTGGAGGAAATGAGACAGATTAAAAAAGTTTCAACACGACCATGACGTCATTGATCGGATCGGTGATTCATGACATGACGCCCGATCATGAACGTTTCAAAAAATGCCAAATATCGGCCGATCCGATACAGCTGATAAGATCAGTGTAAAGCCTAGAAAACACACACAGGTGATGAAGTGGAAATGAATAAGTACAAACCTGCTGCACTGCTGTGACATTGCTGGAGGCAGACTCAGTCATGTGGACAGTTGAACGTGTTGCCCACACCTGCAAATACAAGGACACAAAGTAACGTTTAAAGAACTGCATTTATTGTCCTATCACAAAGATGCACACAATGAAATACACATATCCCAAATAACAACATGTCTGTGTTTGTTTGTGTGTTTTGGTTTTTGAGGCAACGCGTGCTGATCGACGTCTCAGGCTGGACATCTGGAAGAACATAAAGAAATGAATTCATAAACAAAGTAACACACTAATTAAACTGTACATGTACTGTACATATGCGATCTTGTGTTGATAATAGGGGTGGGGCGATACGGCTAACCCACGATTCGATACTGTGACGATATTTGGCCCACGATAATGACAACATCACGACACACGATATCTTCGATATCTTCGAAATTTTGCAGACGATATGTGACTGAAAAAGAAAAAAATACCCATAAAAAGGAAAATGCCTGTGATCTTGCATTTATTCCAAAACTTTGTATAATGTACAAACAAACGTGCACTGCACAAGCAAACATATTAAAGTGCATGAACATTAATAACTTTCATGTAAACAAGGACAGTGCTTTCTGGTAATGTAAAGTCAGTAGCAACTTGTCTTATCTCAACTTGGGGACTTGGGATATACAAACCGACGGGAAGATGAAAGAGGGAAAAAAATCCTTTCACTGCCCCGATTCTGAAAATCAATAAAAAAATGATGCAGACAAAATAAATAAATAAATAAACGCGTCCCCAAAATATACGGGACAAAGTGAAGTGCGTCCCCCATCAGTTCATTACGGGACAGGCTTTTTAGTTGCCAAATATGGGACAATTGCGTATTTTACGGGAGGGTTGGCAGCCCTATCTAGACCACAGACGGAAATTAAATGAGTTTTTGTCATTTTCCATAAAAAACGGGACAAATTGTGTCCCGGGAGAGATTTTATCTTTCCCGGGACAGGTGGTGAAAAAAGAAAACAATTCTGGGAAAAACGGGACGGGTGATAGCGAACGAGGCAGCTCTGCAGATTCGTAGTGTTGCCATTGTATTTTACCTTCGCAAAACATTTCTTGCAGATTGCATATTCTTTATGAAGTTTCCTCCCGTCATCCGTCTCGTAAAAGCCAAAGTGGGTCCACACTTTAGAGTGGTAACTTGCGGGTGGGTCTTTGATTTGTTTTCCGTTGTTGGTATTTTCAGTCGTTCTTGCATGTGCTCTTCCGTTGTTAACTCGTCTTATTCACCGGCCGCTGCTTACGCCTACTTGACTCTTACGGGATTAGCGCCCCCACAAACAGGACAGGAGAGATTAAGCCTTAGCCTCACTGAACCACACGGGATTGGACGGGATGTCTGTGTGAAATGCAGTCTCAACAGCTGTTGGTACTGTCTATAAAAAAGAGGAGAGGAAATCAGAGTCAACTTAGGATAAGTGTTCATTTTTAAAATAAAAAGTTGCACAGTTTGACAAATACACGATTGGGGGGGAAAAAAAAAAGAGGGATGAACAGGTTACCTCAACCTCCTGTCCAACAAGAGTCCATTACAGGTCCATACACTGGCATGTAGACAGGACCTGTCACAACCACTCTGGGAGACACCCTGGGCGATGATTGGTTGTGGCACAACACCCCTGGCCTAGGTGAAGGGGGTGCGAGCTGATGGAGCATACAGCATGCAGACGCTCCACCAAAATCAGTCCTGAGGTGCACCTAAACAGAAAACAACATGTTAACACATATTTGTCATATCAAATGAAGAGCAAGTAAGGCTGAAGAAGGCAAAACTTACACCATCATAACACCACCATGTACAGCTGACGAAGGGGGAGGTGATCGGCCATATACACAAATGTTAAACCTGGAAGAAGTGTCACATAATCAATTATGTAATCACACAATTCTAAGAAATATCTGTTAGCACAGTGTCACTGAAGAGAAAAAAATACAACAAAAATATGTATTTTACACACCCATGCGTGCAGCAACACGATGATATACTTGACGTAGCGCTGTTTGTAGTTCTGGCTTGACAGTCAGGCGAGGTGGAAAGTCAAGCACAAACACCTACAAAATAGTTGTATAAAAAAAAAAACCCAAACAAACATAAAAATGCAAAATAAATTCATGAATATTCTTGTTATTGAACTATGGATCATGGAATTACTTGATATTGATAAAACAAAGTGGCCATGACATTCATGTGTTCAAATTTGTTTGTCACAGCAGATAAACAAACCTTGGGCAAGCGGTCCAACACAGTTGCCAGTAGCGCAGCAAAATCCTGGGCGGAGTCTGTTACAAGCCCGTGTTCAAGGTTGTTGCCCGGGGAGAGAACACAAAACCATCCACAAGTGGACAGAGATGTGAGTCTCCCACCACCAGAACAAAAACATAAAGAAACTCGTGGCTTGACAAAATCACGACCCATACCTTCTTGTCTGGTTGCTGGGCCTTAAGAACGAACTTACACTGTTTTGTCAGTCAGGAGCAAAACGGGCCATCTTCGCACCCAGGTCGCTGACCAGTACCGCGCCCTGTGTAAATTGACAAAAAAGAAAAATCTAAATATGTTTTTGTAAGATTTATTTGGAATACAACATAACAACACAGGCAGAACATGAAATCATGAACGTGGAAGTACTCACGACGTTCAAAGTCCTTCCGAGGTGGAAAAGGTGTCCAATCCTGTTTTTGCTCCAGGCGTCGTTTCATGGCCAGAGAGCGACGGAATGCCTTGGTGTTCGGCATCTGAACAATGAAATGAAAGATTGTGTCATTTTCAATGAAGGACAATGATAACACAAGTTTACAGAAAGGTTTCTGTACCTTTGCAGCTGGAGACGATGAGCTTAAATCAATAAAGCAAAAGAAAATGTGTATGTGTACTCTTGGACCCTAACCCTAATGCCATACAAGTCTATGGGGTGAAATTTCAACTTTGTCCTACAGATATGGGGCTACTTGCTTTTTCATCAGGAGCCCCCAAGAAGCGCCCACGCCAAATTTGGGGCTTCTAGTACTTGAGGAACCCCGAAACCCTAACCCTAATTTCAGCTAACCCTAACCCTAACCCTAACCCTAGTTTCAGCCTTATTGTTAACCCTAATTCAATGCAAGTCTATGGGGTGAATTTTCAACTTTGTCCTAGAGACATGGGGCCACTTGCTTTTTCATCAGGAGCCCCCAAGAAGCGCCCACGCTAGATTTGGGGCTTCTAGCCAATGAGGAAAAATTTGGAGCAGACACGACAGGGTTACAGCTGAGAAGGCACTTAAGATCCTCAAAGGACTGTTGCCACTCACTAGACCAAACAAATGGTTTCAATGGACTGGTTAATTCTTCTCTCGTGGCCGGCAGCTCCACTGCCTTAGTGCTGGAGATGCCCGCTCAGGGGCGCCGCCAGGAATTTTGGGCCCACTGAAAAAAAACAAAAACAAATGGGCCTCCTTTGCGCAGCGCTTGTCAAAAGCTTCACATCACTCTAAAAATACAGTATAGTTCAATAATAGTGCTTGAGTCCATCTTGACAGTGTCAATGTATTTTTATTGTGAATTCTCCACTAAGCAAACTCTTAACATTGATGAATGATTCATGAAAAAAACACTTGATGTCTCTCGGACAAAGTTGAGCTTTGACCTTCATAGACTTGCACTGCATTAGGGTTTAGCGATAAGGCTGGAATTAGAGTGAGGGTTTTGGGGTTCCTCAAGAACTAGAAGCCCCAAATTTGGCGTGTGCGCTTCTTGGGGGCTCCTGATGAAAAAGGAAGTGGCCCCATGTCTCTAGGACAAAGTTGACTTTTGACCCTCATAGACTTGTATGGCATTAGGGTTAGCGATAAGGCTGGAATTAGAGTGAGGGTTTCGGGGTTCCTCATGGGCTAGAAGCCCCAAATTTGGTGTGGGTATGTCCAGGAGGATCCTGATGAACCTGAAAGTGGCCCCATGTCCCTAGGACAAAGTTGACCTTTGACCCTCATAGACTTGTATGGCATTAGGGTTATCGATAAGCGATACAAACCTGGTGAGTTTAAGACTTAGTGACTCTACGTACATGAATGTATGGGGTACCCCGTCCTTACCTTGTTCCAACCTTCCCTCCACAAACCTGGCTGTCCAGTGCCGAAGTCAAAGTGAGAGAGAGAACAAAGAAGGAGGAGGGCCTGTGACGCCGCTGCTGATTGGATGCTTGGTCGGTTGAATGAGCCAATTCTAGAGCTCCCCCCGGTGTCCACACACTGCAAAATATATCTAAGAAATAAACACTTAAATTGAGAAAGAACAGGCTAGAAACAAGTCTAATTATCTGCCAATGCAGTAAGATATTTAGACTTGGTAAGATTTCTTAAAATAAGACAATATATCTAGGCATTTGAAGAATGGAAAAACTCTTGAAATAAACAGTAAAGCACTCATTCCAAGGACTGTACTCTGTACTGTAAGTCAAATAAACTTGATACTAGCTTCTCAATTCTTTTTTCACGTTTGCTTCTTTCTTAATTTGAATGAAAAGATCTTAAAACCAGACCTACTAACAGTGCAATTCTTCTTAATTTAAGTGTTCACAATATTAGCTTTTTTTTCTCAAAATGAGACAAAGCATCCACCCCCCCTACGCCCACTCCCCCCAAAAAAAAATAATTAAGCAAACAGAATTAATATTGTCAACAACTATTTATTCACTTAAATTGCTGACAGTGCCTTCACTGCCTTGTAATAAAAACGTCACTAAGGCATTGCATCTTAAAACAACCTCAAGCAATCATTTCTAGAACGCAAGTAACAACTGTTAGAATATTCACCGTCATCATTATTGAATATTGATTCAGATTCCCTGACACTCAGTTACACCAAAAAAAAAAAAAAAACAGTATGGGGACAGCATATAGTGTTCCTATCACCAATGATAACATGTTTGTTCCAACAGACTCCCACCCACCCTCAAGTTACAACTACCAGGGGAGTGTATCGCTACCTATGCCTAGTACACAGCTATACTCCCCAATTTCCATTCTGCCATGGTCTTTTTTGTATGAGCCTGTGGTGTCTCACTCATGGATAGTGTCCTGTAGCACTTCTGTCTGAATGACAGAGAGAAGGGTTGCCACACACTTTTGGATATGTGAGGTGCAGGGCATAGTCGTAACCCATCAGATGAAGCAGACGGTCACTCAAGTCTTCCTTGGCAAGCGTGGTGGCGGGAGTGGCTCCAAGACAGATGAGACAGCGGGTCCCATCAAACAGCAACACAGGAAAGACCTCTTCTGCGAGTACATTATGGGATCTTCTGTTGGCTAAAGAAAAAGAAGAAGGAAACGCCACATCCATGCATGGAACTATGAAGTGTTGAATGTGAGAAAATGCGAACAAACTTTCACCTGAATGACATGAAGCAGTGCCTCACTGGCATGTCCCAGCTTCTTCGGTGGTGGACTTGGTGAAGGAAAGAGTGTGGGGAGTGCCCTGAGCAGCGCGATGGAATATTCCACTGGAATAGAACAAATCAACTTTGAGTTCAAAGTTAGTCTTCCTAAAAATGAGTCTTATTAGGTTTGTGTTGATCACAAAAAAAATCTTATTTTTTCAGCATGAAGAGTATTACCATTCTGCATCTATTCATTCAGCGCAACATAAACCATCCTATGTCCAAGGAAACAGCTACACAGTCAATTAGAGACACAGCAAAATGACTCGACTGAACTACATCCAGCGTTATGCGTGGCATCATCACTTGATTTTTTTTCCCAAACACCATAAAATTACACATTGGTGCAGCAGTCTTCTCATCTCTTCTTTTAGTTCATCAATGAATTTTCTGTTGCCCTTATCCAGAATGCGCCACAGCTCATTCATCGCCTATTAATGCAAGTCAGTGTTAAAATCTGCAAAAATGCTTGCTTAAATGGACATGAATGGACATCCGGTTTGGATGTCCATTTAATTTCTCCTCAATCTGGCAGGGAAAAAAAATCATCATATTAAGGTCACAATTAGGACAAGCTAGCCTTCCGACTCAAGGTCCGTTTTTTTTACAATGCCCATCTGCCATGGATCCCAAAGTTCCCATGCAATTAAAAGTTGTGACACCTTATCTGAATGATAACCCTAGACAGCTCAACGGATTGCTAGTCATACAGACAACAATCAAAATTGGAGTGAAACTTGTAACCACAATGCCTGCAACATGGTGGTACTTATGGTAATAATCATCAAATACCAGTGTTCTTCGTGACAAAATGACAACATCTGATAGGATTGTGCCACCTTGAACTGCAATCAACTTAAATTTTGATAAAAACAAGCAAATTGTACCTAAACTACATCTTCAATCAATCCAATTTGAGCACCCTCTACCCCATAAACTGAAGATACTGCAATACAAACTTGGTAGTACAGTATTTCGTCATGCCACATATAACTAGGAATGCTAATTGCTTGTTCATATGACTAGAATTGCAGTACATCAATCCAATACAAAATACACACTTGTGACATTTGTCATCAAGCTCATAAATCCATCGAGTCGAGATGAGCACGTGCACGGAGTCGGACTCCGTGAGTTCACATAAACAGAGCATTGCGTTTGCATAAATTATGCACGGCTATCGAGCAAGAAGCCGAGTCCGATTTGGTGCACACAACCACACTATAATGCCTCTCAATGTCCTAACCCATGCCACGCAACACAAACGTGAGGGACCGATTTGAGTTTCTCACGGGACCAGCAGTGAAGTCACAGCCGTCGCCCCACATGAAATGTCGCAGCAGGAGCCTGAGGATTTTCTGAGTCAACATGCTGATCATCAGGTAACGTAATGTTGGCTTCCTTGACGACATTAGACAACTCCCTGTTTATATTTTATCCATATTTTAGTACAAAGCCTCCTTGTTTTCTGATCTGCTCCTGTTTGACTTGTTCGGTTTTTGTTTTGACATTATGCTGTTAGTGTTTATTTCAAATTAACAAGAAGTACCGGTACAGATAGTAGGAACTTAATATAACACTTGCGTCAAACAAAGAATAACTAACTGTACATATCATGTCTACAGGAAGGAGCTGGTACATTAAGTGAGAATATTCATGAATATTAAGAGAAGATATATTCAAGGTTGTCCTGAGGTCAACTGTACCAACCATGGCCAGACCTTATGGAGCAATTTGATGTTATTGTACAGTAAAAATTGAATATTGGAGCTGTCGCAAAAAAAAAAAAAAAGCCAACTTTAAGGCTTAATATCTCCAAAATGATACTGTACATATGCTTGATAATGACTGAGGATATAGTCAGGGTATTCCTCAGGTCAACTGTACCAACCACTGACAGAAATTATGGAGCAAAGCAATGTTACTGTACAGTAAAAAATTGAGTACTGGGCCCTTTTTGCCTGTTTGAAAAGCTAAAAAAAAAAAAGGAAAACAACAACTTTGAGGCTTAATATCTCCAAAATGGTAGATTAAATATGCCTTATAATGATTGAAGATATATTCAAGGTTGTCCTGAGGTCAACTGTACCAACCATTGACAGAGCTTATGGAGCAATTTGATGTTATTGTACAGTAAAAATGGAATATTGGAGCTGTCGCAAAACAAAACAAAAAGCCAACTTTAAGGCTTATTATCTCCAAAATGATACAGTAATCAATCACATTTAGAAATCAAATGTTTCTAAATGTCAAGTCAGTAATGTCAAGTCAGTGCTTGATGTGTCATCAGCAGGCGTCGGCGTCAGTAATGGGGCATCGGCGGGTTTCGGGCGGAATCGCCAGGCGTTGGGAAGCGTTGGCGGGTGTCAGGGGCTCGTGGCCAGGTGGCGGACGTCACGGCAGGCAGTGGCCAGGTGGGCTCAGTCCCGCAAACGCTGCTTACAGCTTTAATTTTGTATTGCTTTGATAACATTGTTTAAGTTGTGTTTAAATTTACACTATTTTTTTTTCTTAGCTGCTAATTGTTCAAAAATGCTGATCTTAATAGTGTGTTTGCACAGTAAATGTTATGGCACTTTAATTCATATGGCAGTACATTTAAAATAACTGGCCGTCAAGTTCCAGGAACTGACAAACTGCACTGAGTTGAATGAGATTCTCCAAAGGAACTCCAGTATAAATGTGGACTTTACATTCTAGTCCCCTGTGAAGAAAAACCCAAAAGTGAACGTTTTTGTGCCTCACCCTTTCTAACTGGGACATTTGCAAGGGAACGCAGACTGGTTATGCTGCTCCCTGATAAAAGAAAAATGTTTCTGCTGTTACCTCAGAAATTGCCCGTTATTATTGTGGCTCAGGATTTTGTAGGTAGATTGTTCTTATTTTTCATAAGGAACAGGATAACAGTAATGCCCTGGCATTGGCAATAAGCTTTAATTTTGTATTTGCATTTTTTTTAACTTTAGATTTACATTAAAAATGTTTCTGTGTAAAGTGCTGATGTTAAGTGTTTGCACGATAAATGTTATGGTGCTTTTGTTTATATGGCAGAACATTTCAATTAAAGTGTATGAAAGACTTCTTTTAAATTCATTATTGGCTTTTGCGTATACGACGTGATTAATCGTGATTGATCAGGTAAATCATGCAATTAATTGCAATTAAAATTTTTAATCGTTGCCCAGCCCCAGTAAAAACATTTTTCTGGTGACAGCATTTCGTGAGGCAGAAGTTGATTCATACTTCAGTGCCTTGGAGCGAATAGCTTCGCCACTCAACTGGCCAAGAGACATGTGGCCTGTCCTTCTCCAATGCAAGCGGGTGGGAAAAGCACAGGAGTTGGTGTCTGCTCTTTTCTTAGAAGACAGCCTGCAATATGATGTTGGAAAGGAAGCAATTTTTCCTGCTTATGAGCTTGTTCCTGAGCCCTACTGGCAAAAATTTAGGAACCATAGAAAATCTAGTGGTCAAAGCTTTGTCGAGTTTGCATGGGAGAAAAGCAACCTCTTTGATAAATGGTGTGCAGCTAATGATGTCAAAAATGACTTTGAGTCACTCCGTGAGCTCGTTCTTTTAGAAGATTTTAAAGACTCTTTGCCAGAGAAGGTGGTAATGTTCTTGAATGAACAGAAAGTGTCGTCATTGTCCAAGGCTGCTGTCCTCGCAGATGAGTTTGTGTTGACCCACAAAAATGTCATCTCATCTTCCCCCCCGATCGGACAGGCCTTCTGCTTCTCGTCCCACAAGAGCCGAGTCTAGCCACCTCCCCCTTGAAAAGGCTAGAGGGAAGGGACTTCTGGTTTGGCCATAAAGCGGTAGACTGCGCGACACCAGGGCTCTCGACCGTCTAGGGTAAAAACTCCCCGAAAACTTGAATGACTATTGTCAGATATCATATTAACTACAAAGTGATCAGGGGAACGTTGGAATGGGAAGGAAAACTCGATTCAACCAAAACAGAAACACGGTAACAGACAATATGGCGGAACTACCAGCTTGCTCTGAAACAGAGGGAGATGGCGAAACGAACTCCTCGTGACTAACGACGAGGAAAAGGGCTCGGACATAAAAATTATTAGCAAGGAGATACGGGATTTAAAAACGGAATCAAAAGAAGTCCTTCGCACGTTTGGAGAAACACTGTGGAACGACGTGGAAAAAGACTTGGACGACTTCAAACACGAAATAAATCAACAACTTGCGAAAGTCATCACCGAACAGGAGATCCAGACCGGCAAGATCAACGAGGCTGAGTTGCGGATTGAAAAGCTAGAACGTTGGGCACAGGAAGCTAATGACGCTCTGGTCATATCACTGAGAGAACAAAAAGCTCTTCAGGACAAGTTAACTGACCTGGAGTCCAGGCCGAGGAGAAACAACCTACGTATCTACTATAGACCTGCTGAAAAGCAAACTGCACCTGCCAGCAGGTTTTAATTTCCAAATTCAGAGAGCACACCGCTCACTTGCACAGAAGCCAGCGGACGGTGCCCAACCGAGACCCATCATTGTTAACTTTCTGGAATTTACTACCAAAGAGAGGGTCCTGAGAGAGCTATGGACAAAGAAAATAGAACTGGGGAATAAAGTACCGTCATTCCATCACGATTACGCAACAGAGATGGTCCAAAAGAGAAAGGAGTACAACACTGCTAAAAGAATCCTGAAGGAGAAGGGCATCTGGTTCCACACGCCATTCACCAAGATGAGGACCCACTGGGATACGGGAACTCGAACCTACAACAGCGCAGAGGAGGTAAAGGAGGAATTGGCGAGACGCGGCTTGGCGTAGAAGACGGCGGTGGCGACGGGTGCGGAGGGGCCTGCGGCACTCGGTGCCCCGCACTACGACGGAGTGGCAGTGCAAGGAGGGATCCTGGAGGGGCTACGCATCAGCAGCGACACGAGCCAGAGAAAAGCTACAAGAGTTTCAAAGATTCTTTGATTAAATTCAGAGAATACAGGGAAGAAAGCTGGTAGGGATGTTCTAGTATGACCGGTGTTTTTAGTTGACAAATTATTAAAATTGAATTCCCATGTTAATAGAAAAGAGACTGTGGGAAGTCCGGGTCGCTCCTTTTTTTCTAACGTTGGACTCATTTAGAACGACTAAAATACTCATTGCAGGTTCAAGTGTCATTTCTAACTTAGGTTAGATTTTTGACTGCCTTCACGCGGGCCGGACAGAGACACGCCGTAGTTTGGCCATGCCTGATCTACAGGAAACACATCTCTCTCAACAAGAGCACGACACACTGAAAAGATTTGGATATAGAAATGTTTTTTTTAGCTTGTTCAGGAAAGGCCCAAAGAGAGGTGTCACAATATTAATCTCTAATTCTATCAGTTTTGAAGTTGTTAAAAAAATAAATGACAAAGAAGGGAGATATGTAATAGTCAAAGGGAAATTGGATGATAACTCAGTTACTTTGGTCCAGGGTTGGACAAGTGCTTTTTGAAATCACTGTTTGAGATCATAGCTGTGGAAAGTGAAGGAATCCTAATATGTGCAGGGGATTTCAACATGATTTAAAAGCTAAACTCGACACAACTAATGGCAACAGAAGTCAGACCCGCCTGTCGAAACTTGTCAACGTCTCTCTAGCCGAACTAGGGATGTTTGATGTTTGGAGGGACCTCCACCCGTTACAGAGGACTATTTTTTTTATTAACATTACAGACAGATACAGAATAGAGGAATGTAAAATAGGAACGACTGACTTGTACTGACACAGTATTAATTACCTTATTATTTGTCTAAATAAGAGGAAGAAAAACACACTTTGGAGATTAAATGTGGGTATGCTAAATAATCCAAAAACACTGGAGGAGGTTAAGAAAGAGATTAAATGCTCTATGGAGGAGAACATAGATAGTCCAGTAGACACTACCATACTGTGGGACACAATTAAAGCTGTGATGAGAGGGAGGTTAATAGCGAGGGCAGCCTATCAAAAAAAGACTAGATGTGGCGAGGGGGAGGGTCTGGTGGAGGTGGAGACAATTCTGATGGTGGGTATAAAGGTGGGTATAAAGGAAAATTGGGGTGGTGGTGGGGGGGGGGGGGGGGGTGCCTGACAATGCCACCTGGGGAGTTGCACCCCAGGAAATAAACTATAATAAAATTCCTCGGGCTACACAGGTTCGTTACGCTTTGAAATTTAAGAGGACGAGACGGACTTCCAATGAAACAGCTTTATTTGACAACAATTTAAAATAGACCAGGTTTAGCTGCCTGAGTGTCAAGGAAATAAGTACCATACCAAAAAGACTGTTCAACATAAGAAAATAAGGGGAACAGGGCCAAAGAAACCTCAAAAAAGGGAATAAACAAAGCTAAGGGAATCACTACAAGCCAAAATTCACGCTATGCCAACTCCTTATTTATTCTTCGCGCACACACACACACACACACACACACACACACACACACACACACACACACACACACACACACACACACACACACACACACACACACAGGACCAAAACCCAAAACAAAAAGGTAACGATCACTGGGGAACAAGATATTAATGAACTAAAAAAGGAAATCAAACTATAACAAAATCGCTACTCAATAGAAAACCCAAAGTTTCACCAAAATTTCACAACAAAACAAAGAAAAGAAAACCAACCAAAGAAAGTGGTTACGCTAACAAAAGAAACAGACAAACTGAATTGTCTAAACCAAATAAATCAAAATCAAAGGAAAAGTGTCCGCGTTGTGTTGTTGTGTTGCTGTTGGAGGGCTACAACAACACAATGTCTTCGATGCTACGCTTTGTGCCGTCGCCACGGACCCCAAACTCTCGTTCTTGTTGGATGCGGGTTCTGCGCAGACTGGTGGGAGAGTTTGTGTACAGGTTTTGCAAAGGAACGGTGTCTTCAGTTATACACACGCTCATTAAAGAGCCGACCGTGGAGGAAGCTTGTGCCGTTTCCAGCAGAATAACAGCGAAATTATCGAAATGAAAACAAATCAGAAAAACATCTCTTTGCTGTGCTTTTATTTACAAGTTGAAATTCTTCTAACTTACAAAAAATGTGAACGAAAAGGTAGAAATATAAATACGAACAAATACGTATTTGTTCAGGGCTGCGCAAAGCCGGAGCCCTGCATTTGCTGTGCTACCCTTTTAAAAAAGGTCTCTGTTGTGTGTAATTTTAATATGTCCATCTCTTTTAGAAGAGAAAGCATCGCCCCGGTCTCATCCTCTCTCCAAATGTCAACATTCTTATTCGCGTTTGCTGGTTGTTTCACGCCGTCTGTTTTGTTAGACGACGTAGTTGTGCGGTGGCGCGTGCGCACTTGCGTTGTCCAGTTAATCGTCCGACTAAGGCGTATACATGGCCGAGAAATTAGAATTCCAATCGCATTATCTGGGTGTCTCAATCGGAGTTCTCCGATTCCAATCGGAGTTCTCAAACTCCGATCATAATCGGACTAAGGCAATAATTCAAATTTCTCTAGTACCATGTAAACGCACTGAGGGACGCAAAGATTGCACTCCGGCGCAGGTGTGATTGATGACGCGAAGGTGGGGGCAAACCCACCTGCCACATAGAGAAGAAGGTTACAAGAAGCTGGTAAACCAATGAACAACTCTGGAACAGCAACACAAAAGCAATAAGGACGATACAGTGTCACAACAAATAATCGGTGTCAGAAGGGAAATAGACGATGTCTTGAGGCTAGATGTTGAGAAAAAGCTGAAATTCATTAAACAGACCCACTATGAATCAGGTTGTAAATCAACCAAATATTAAGCAAGAGGAATAAAGGCCCAGCAAGCTTCTCATGCAATATGTAAAATTAGAGACCCATTAACGAAACAGCTACTACTTGAACCTGAAGAAATAGAGAGGGTTTTTAAAGATTATTATGAAAATCTATATACCCAACCCACAGCTAAAGAAGATTGTGAGATGAAAGAATTCCTTGACTCATTGGACCTACCAGCCATTGGAGATGAGCAAAATAGAAAACTCATTTCCAGTATAACCAAAAAAGAAATAGATGCTGCCATTAGCAGGCTTAAAATCAATCAAAGCGCCAGGTAGTGATGGGTTTCCTAGTGAGTGGTATAAAACATTTGGAGAAGAATTAACCCCGATACTCCTAAATTCTTTTAATCTGACTCTGACAGAGGGCAAACGGCCTCCCTCATGGAAAGAGGCTGTCATTCCAGTTATTCCAAAAGAAGGGAAAAATAAGGAACTTTGTGATTCGTATAGGCCCATTTCAATCTTAAATGTTGACTAGAAGATCTTTACTTCAATCATCTCAAAAAGACTTGAAAGTTTTATGCCGGACTTGATAGATGAGGATCAGTCAGGTTTTATAACAGGTAGGCAGACTCAAGATAACATTAGACGGGACCGTCTAGGGCTGGACGATAATTCCATAACGATATATATCGATCGATAGACGTGTGCTGCGATAGGAAAAAAAGGGGTCGATAAAAAGTTTGATAGAAAAAGTTTCACTTCCTTTTTCATCATAGCCAATCATGTAGCTTAATATTACGGTCATTTCTTCCTCCAACCAATCGCAAACGCAGACCCAGCGGCTCCACGTTGTCGGAGGAATCCGCTGCCAGCGCCAGCACCAAGCAAGTAAAGCAGACCAAACTGGACTTCTTGCAGTAAATACGACAAAGCGTCCAAGCGCCATAAGGACATCACCCATGTAGTAACATGCTTCATAGCGAGGGATATTCTGCCAATAACCACCGTTGAAAAGCTTGGCTTCAAACAGCTTCTCGCCACTCTTGACCCGCGATATGAAGTTCCAGACTGCAAGTATTTTTCAAACACAGCTCTT
The DNA here is from genome assembly GCF_046127955.1 of Nelusetta ayraudi. NCBI lineage: Eukaryota > Metazoa > Chordata > Actinopteri > Tetraodontiformes > Monacanthidae > Nelusetta > Nelusetta ayraudi. Next base: position 18,525 of record NW_027466078.1, read on the forward strand.
CCTCGTCTGTACAACGAGTGCAGGGAATCAGTGCAAAACGAGCTGTTAACCGCCACAACTTCAGACCTCTGGTCGAGTCGCACATTCGAGCCCTATCTCAGCCTATTTTTTTAAATAAATAAATAAATAAATAAATAAATCATAATAATAATAATAATAATGATAATAATAATAATAATAATAATAATAATAATAATAATAATAATAATAATAATAATAATAAAAACAAACAAACAATTCAGTTGTGTTTAAAAAAGGTGGTTGAATAAAAGTTTGAATTTGAATTCAGTGCTCGTGTGTTCTTTATTAAAAGTCTGTCATGAAGTAATAGTATAAAACATCCAGCGCTGCAATTAAAATATGTTTTAAATTTTTTTGATAATTATCGATATCAATCAATATGACTTTTTTTTATATCGATATGCTTTTTTTCTATATCGTCCAGCCCTAGGACCGTCCTATACATAATAGATCAGCTCCAAAAGTTGTTACTGGTGAGCCTTGACTGTGTGAATTGGAGATTTCTGTATCAAGTTCTTGGGAAACTAGGGTTCCAAGAAAAGTTAATACAGTGTATTCAAGGTCTCTACCAAGAACCTACGGCAAGGGGGAGGGTCTGGCGGAGGTGGAGACAATTCTGATGGTGGGTATAAAGGAAAATGGGAGGAGGGGGGGTTGCCTGACAACGCCACCTGGGGAGTTGCACCCTAGGAAATAAACTATAATAAAATTCCTCGGGCTACACAGGTTCGTTACGCTTTGAAATTTAAGGGGACGAGATGGACTTCCAATCAGTCAGCTTTTTTAACAGGTAGGCAGACTCAAGAAGACATTAGACGGGTCCTATACATAATCGATCAGATCCAAAAGCAGGGCCTGCGAGCTGTTACTGGTGAGCCTTGGCTGTGTGAATTGGAGATTTCTGTATCAAGTTCTTGGGAAACTGGGGTTCCAAGAAAAGTTAATACAGTGTATTCAAGGTCTCTACCAAGAACCTACGGCAAGGATAAAGATTAATGGTACTCGTCAAGGATGTTGCCTTAGCGCTACATTGTTTGCTATGTTCATTGAGCCGCTGGCACAAATGATCAGACAAAGTAACAATCTAAAAGGAATACATATAGGAGAGCAGGGACATCTAACAGGGCTTTTTGCTGATGATATTATTTTGGTTCTCCAAGACCCGGACAGAACATTACCTCATTTGATGTTGATAATAGAAACCTATGGTAAATACACAGGCAACAAGTTACATGTGTACATGCTGCCCTCAATATCAGGCACGATGGAAATAGATAGAGGCCGGCAGAGAAACGACTCTCACACTGGCATTAGTAGGAGACATAAGAACTAAATCAGCTCAACAAAACCAAAATGAAATTATTAAGCACACACCGGCTATCTGGAGTAAGATGGTAAAAGAAAAACCATATGGAGGGAAACTACTAATGTGGCCTTCTCTTGATCCCAGATTTGAACCAGGAACCACAGACATTGAGTACAGACGATGGTGGGATAGGAGTATAACTGCAGTATGCACACTCGTTCACAAGGGTTTTAAAAAGTTTTGGAGAGTTGAAAAAGGAATTTGGACGAGGAAACAAAGATTTCTTTCGATACATGCAATTAAGAGATTACTATGATAAAAGAATCAAACCAACATCATCTGGAGAGGGCAATATAGTGATAGATATTCTGATCGCAGCCTGTAAAAAGATGAAGAGAAAAATCATTTCTAAAATCTATCAGGGCCTTCAGAAACAGAACAGCAACAAACGCAGGATACATCAAAGCCAAATGGCAGAAAAAACTAAGCATGAAAATATCAGAGGAAGGTTGGCGTTCCATGTGGGATGCACAGCATTCATCCACAAGTTCAAAGAAGTGGTGAACAATTGGTTGGAAAAATTTGATCGGTTTCTTCATATAAAAAGTAAGGGTGTCAACGTCGCTTTATCGCCGACAATTTTTTTCATCACGCGATTAACGCACACGGTGCTTTTTGAACCTTTGGCCGCTCCGTAGATTGTGGAAACGGGAAATGAATTGACTCACAGCACACAGTCACACGCTTGCAGCCGGCTTGTAAGCACAACAAAAAAAAAGAAAAAGACACTGAGCGTAGATGAGCACTAGGAAGGACTAATATGGATAAGGCGTCAATTGTAAATGGAAAGTTCCACTTCAAAACCCTGCCAGATGGCAGTCTTGACAGGACAAAAGTGATATGCATTTACTGTAAAGCTGTATTTAGTTTCCACCGGAGTACGAGCAGTCTTACGTTTCACTTGTCTGCGAAGCATACAGCTGACGCGGAGAGCCCTCCGCCCCCTTCTGAGGTAAAGCAAACCACGTTGGATGGTGTGGCACGGAGACCACTGGCCGCGTCCACCACACGCCAACTTTCAACAGCGGGGGCTAAATGGGTGTGGCTACGGCTTGCAGGCCAATTAATGTGGTGGAGGACGAGGGTCTGCGCGATATCATATATATTATACTGACTATGGATGAATATGACACTGACTGGATGATTATGGCACTGACTGTGGATTACTATGGATGCTAAACAGCTGTTATAGGCTATACTGCCTAACTGCACTATATCAGTTGAGTCCTGTACTGTATTGCACTGCCCCCTGTTTAATGCACACTTTATTTATTGTTTTGATTTAATTTAATTTATTTTGTGCATCACAGTTTGATGCAATGCATAAGTGTCATCCTTTTGTCTTAATGGCTGCTGAAAAAAGGGGATGAATAGTTCAAGTTGGAGTTGAAAAGTAAAATAGAGAAATTTTGGTAGTACTAGTAATCATTACTTTGTAATGTTACAGTTATGCCCATCTGTTATCTTTGTTGGGCTTGACTTTATGATTATTTTTTTTACCCTGTGCATCTTTTGTTTTGTTAGTAGTACTTGTCATTGCTCCAACACGAATAAACATGCTGCATCCCACTAGATGGCGCATTTGCCTTATTTACAAGCACCACGGTCATCAGAGCTGATTGCTGCCACTCTCAGCAGCGTGCGTCTACTAAGGTCTACTAAGATTCCACAATCTATTACACCTCGTGAACAAAACAGGCTACAGGTAAAATTAAACATCTTCAGTTGAGCAACTCAGGCAAGTTAAACTGATTTAAAAACAAACAAACACTATAATACTAGGAAAAGAATCCTCTATATGTCAATAAATACAACAGATTGAGTATTCATTAAAAAAAAAATGCTTACTTTAAATAAGAAAATCCAACAAACCAACAAGTGCAACACTAAAAAGCAAACCAACAATCAAAATAATGCTTAATTGCCTTAGTTTCGTCCCACACTTATCAGCTTAGCTACTAAGAATAACACACATTATTCACCTGGACAGAAGGAGGTTCTGAGGAACGTGTTGGTCCTGGAGCTTCCTGGTCAGGATGTTCGGGAGATCCCTCTGGCTCAATGTCTGGAGCGCCAACATATTTTAGAATTGCTCCTGCAGAGACAAAGCTCATTAGATCATCAAGCAAAACAGATCAGAAGCGCATTTTCCTATTTTATTATTACAGTGATGTTGCAGTAATATAGGAAAATTAAAAATTCATTTGTTTTTAAATTAAACATTATGGTTGCAGTGTCCCTTTAAAGCTTTTACCCAATTACAAAACTGTCATTTTTAAGAGTTTTTGGCATTACTTTACACACTGTACTAGTTAAAGTAATAAAACTAAGATAAATGACCCACTGCCACAACAGTCTAAAATAGTCAACACCATGCCAAATAAAGTATTTCCATAAAATATTTCTTTGAATTCTAAAACAGTAGCACATTTCTAATGAAGGGCCTACAAAATACAAACTAAGCTTAGTAAATTCATCCTAAGTTAAGGCTAAAATAACATTAAGAGTCAAATATGTGAGAGACAACTTCCACTGAACAATAAATAACAGGGGACTGACTACAACAACAACTCCAACATGCCCTCCCTCCCGCCCTCCCTGTTAGAATGTGAATAAACGGGTGTGGAGTCAATCACTCATTCCCATGGCAGGATAGGCCAACATGGCAGGATATGGTCAACTTTCATAAAACAAACAAAAACGCTGATTCATGACGAACAAATATTAGCCAGCCAGCTAACATTTATCCGACGCTAGCTAGCTAGCTGGCTAGCAGGACAAATAAACAAGCTTGGGGGAGGGGGGGGGGGGGGCGCGCGACAACAGCGTTTCCCCTCCACCTCTCCAGCCCACATCACAAACAAATAACTTACCTTTCCCCTTTGCAAGTTTTTCTTGATCAGTTTTCTTTTCCTTCCGTTTTTCCGCACCGCTGGGATAACTCCTTTTTGATGCCATTATGGCGTCTGTTTGTTTTTAATCCTCTCGCTAACGGGAACGAATGGTAGCTGTCAATCATTCACGTCATACCTGTGCGTCGCCGGCCCGCAACGTCACAACCTGCGTGACAGTGCGGCAAGCCCCCAGAGTCATAGATGGCATCCCATTGCTTTCAATGAAGTTGCTCACCCAGCGCATGGCTCCCAAAAACTTTTTGACTTCCGCATTGATGGGATAATAGAGCATGCGCAGTTGTGTCAGTGTGGAGACCGTCACTGACAGACGTGCGCGCTCACGAACCGTACAAAATTCAACATGGAAATCAATGTATTTTTTACGGAACAACTGACGATTGTTGTTTGGAAATTTTAGAAATAATAATGATGATGATGATGATGATGATGATGATGATGATGATGATTATTATTATTATTATTATTATTATTATTATTATTATTATTATTATTATTATTATTATTATTATTATTATATTAATAAAATAGTATTATTATAATAATATACTATTATTTGTGTATTAAACAAGTGAGCAATGTGCCACTGAATAATAAATGATAATTCTTTGAAGCAACTCTCTATGGACCATAACAGCACTGCCACACATATTTTTTAATTAATAACCTCTTTGGAAAGCAGACAAAGGAATGAAATGATTGGTCTATTTATTTCATCAGAACTAAAAAAAAAAATTAAAAAAAAAAACTCAACGATCTTGAAAGTTCCTCCCTGAAAGTTCCTCCCTTTCTCTTGCACCTGTCGATGTGTGTAGCTAACACAAATCTGCAAATATTTTGTTGTCCTCATGGAATTAAACAGCACACCATGTTAATTTATCAGCGAGTGCTCTCTCTTTTCATGCAATTCATCACGCTTAACATGTAATGCTGAATCATGAAAGCTATGGAGCAAAAAATAATAATTACATAAACCACGAGTGAAATAAAATGTGTAATTCATTCAATAAAGATTTCATTCATTCATCTTCTATACCCACTTATTCCTATTCAGGGTCACGGGGGTCTGCTGGAGCCAATCCCAGCTGTCTTAGGGCGAAGGCAGGGTGACACCCTGGACAAGTCGCCAGTTCATCGCAGGGCCACATAGAGACAAACAACCATTCACACTCACACCTACGGACAATTTAGAACCTTAAGTTCGACCTCACGTGCATGTTTTTGGAGTGTGGGAGGAAGCCGGAGAACCCGGACAGAACCCACGCAGACACAGGGAGAACATGCAAACTCCACACAGAAAGGTCCCAGGTCCAGGCCCCGGAATCGAACACACGACCTTCTTGCTGTGAGGCGGCAGCGCTAACCACTGCACCACCGACTATTTTATTACTTAGTTGAAAATGCCATTTTATTTCATTTAACAAAGCATATCATTATTTCATCATGCATTTAATTGTTTTGTGGTCCTGTGTTTTAGTGCTTCATAATTGTATTCTGTTGTCAAATTTGCCCATCAAAGTCAGATTAGTAATCCTGTACATCAGTTTAAGGAAAACCAATTCTAGGTAATGGATTGAAGATCTTGTAGCACCTGTTACAATGGAAAGAAATGTATACATAATAAGTACGTCTGTGTGCCCGATATTTTAGCTAACACTAAACTTTCTGCACAACTGTCTGCATTGTGCTTTTTCTTCGGCCACAGAGAACAGAAACGTCTGTAGTTCTTTGTTCACCCATGGTACAGTTTCATAAGCTTTTCAGTTTTTAATACGTGTTAATGTAAAAATCCACACGCGAGGCATTTAAAAATGGCAGTTTTGGTCTTTCGTGAAAGACTGCCTTTGGCCAATCAGTGTCCTGAACGTTGCTACGTCACCCTTATGGTCTCAGCTCTGCTCGCTTCGAAGCCCAACGAGGCAGGTACCAAAATCCTAACCCCTGGGAACGTGATAATTGTTTTTTTCAATTGAAGTTTTCGTTATTTTGTTCGTTTTCGTTAACTATTATAACCGTGGTCAGGACCTCCAGTCAGAAGATCCACTGGAGGACATTTAGAGCAAACAGTCAGACAACAGCAGCTCCACCACATCAGCTGAAAAATGGAGTTTGGATGCTTTCAGCTTCAAGTCGTGGGCAGAAAATGATGCTCACACTGTCACACTGACGTTTTCTTCTCCAACCTTCTCTCAGCTCCAGAGGTTGGTGGTCTGCAGGAGCTTCTACAGAAGCAGAAGATCAGTCTGGAGAGGAGATGTGAACGTGTGACTGAAGGTGAAGAAGCAGGAAGTCAAACTCTCCTCAACAGCATCTACACTGAGCTCTACATCACTGAGGGACTGAGTGAGGAGGTCAACAGAGAGCATGAGGTCAAACAGCTGGAGACCAAGAAGACCAAGGAGATCCTCCACGACCGTCCAATCAGGTGCAGCCAGATCTTTGAAGCCTCACCTGAGCAGCAGGGACTCAGGGAGTCACAGTGGTGCTGACCAGGTCTCTGGGCTGGACTGGGAAGCCTTGGGGTCCCACTGGAGGAGCTGGAGGAGGTGACTGGGTCCAGGGAAGTCTGGGGGTCTCTGCTGAGGCTGCTGCCCCCGAGACCTGACTCCGGATACGGCAGTAGAAGATGGATGGATGGATGGATGGATGGATGGATGGATGGATGCCAGGTGATAGAACATTTCATAAAAACAGACTCTGCAATATAACTTCTATTACACTCTAAATGACTCCCTCCAATATAACTGCACTCGTCCTTCTCTCACATTACATTGGATCACAATGACCAAACAACACAACAAAGACAATGATCCAACTGTACTGCCACGTCCAGACTCAGTGTAGGTCTGTAGGCCTCTTGGACCTTCATGTGAACCACTGCGTGTTGACTGGAGGTGAAACATGACTGACTGCTGTCCTCCTACCTGGACAATGCAATCTCACTTTCATTCTGCTGCAGATGGCCATTTTCATTTTACACCGTCCAAATTTACAGCTCAGGGCGCTGGGACGAATTCCAAATTGTGTGCAGATACAGGCCTACACTTCAAATAATTATGAGAAAAATCCAACGTAAAGAGAGCACTTCCATTAGGAAATAGTCAACATGAAATTTCGTCTTCTACTGACACCTGCTGGTCAAATTGAATAGTTGCAAATATTGTGAACAAGTTGTCATCTAATTCTAATCCTAAACAATATGGCCATTCCAAGTCAAGTATTAAGACAATTAATCAGGTTTGTACTGCTTGATTGAACACATTCATCCCGTTCCAGTGCACTAAAACCCACTTCCCTTCAGGACCGTGTCAGCGAAGCCAAAACTTCCTTGAGTGACGCCGTTTCCCAGCATGCAATGCGAGCTAGCGATTCACAATACTATTTCATCACAAACATGGATGTAAAAAATAAAAAGGGACGAAAAATGAAACTTCAGGAACACCAACCATTGCAATACAAGCAGAAGTGGGCCGAAGTTTTATATTATGTACACCATAATACAGCCTTCTGGTTGACAAGCTATTTAATCAGTGTCTTCCTATGGCACTTCCGTGGGTGGGAGCTAATCGTAGAGCTCACGTGCTGGGTGGGTCACCCCACCAACCACCTCGGGGAAGGCCTAAGACAAGAGCCAATGGTTACCCTTGCATGGCATATCCTCATACGGATGAGCGAGTGAACAGAAAATATGGGTCAACGTGTGCAGTCGTAACAGGAGAAGCTTGTTGGCGGAAATTATGCACTACAAGTGGATGTGACGCTTATGAGTGCGGTGGATGAGGTGGAGCAATGCTCCAGAACCCGATTCAGACTACTCTCCCTCCACTTTTTTTGTTTTGTATGAGCGTTTAAAAAAAACAACATAATGATAATCGAATAAGCTTTAGTTTATTAATCTGAATTAAAACAAGTAGGTTTTGCCCTTACAAGGTTGTAGATTTGTTATCGATGAGTTCCTTTGCGCTTGAAAAACTATATATGGGATGTACCATGACCTGAGGGATTTCCTCATCCCATCCCAGCTTGGTTCTGATGCTGAATGTGAATGTATCTTGCTGTACATCCCACTGAGCTCCAAGGGCCCTCTCCATAGGGAGCTGGTCTCTGTCAAGGTTAAGTGTTTTTACCTCTTTAGCTCTCTGCTCTTCAGGAATGGCGGCCAGCACCGAGCGTTGATTGCTCACCCACTTATTGAGCTTAAATCCACCTCTACCGCACAGGTCTGTTAGCTGCTGGTACAGATGTATTGCTTGTTCCACCGTGCTGACGGCCTTTAGACAATCATCCACGTAGAAATTTTGACCAACAGTGTTTATAACCTCGGCTAGGAAGTCATGCTGATTGTTGTCGAATGAAGCACAGCTTGGGGATGACACTGCCCCAAAGATGTGGACCAGCATCCTGTGCTCTTGTAGGTCCTTTGTAATGTCCCCATCTGGCCACCAGAGGAAGCGTAAGAAGTTTACATCCTGGTTGGAAACTCTTACTTGATGAAACGTTCCCTCAATGTCAGTCATGAATGCTACAGGGCCTTGGCGAAAACGAAGCAGCTCGCCTTAAGAACTAACTAAAGAAAGAAAGAGAACCCAAATACAGAAAGGCTAACCTCCCTACATACTTATTAAACAGGAGAAAAGAGGGGACAAAGAAAATGGCAGCCCACCCCTACGGCTGCGTGCTCTAACACCATTTCAGAAGTGACTAACTGCAGAGTTGGGAGCGGAGGAGGGATGACCGTCAGGCTGGCTCGACTGCTCCTCCTTCTCAGCCGTGGCGCGTCCAATCAGCAGCCGACATCCAATCTCTCACACACACACACACACACAGACACAAAGATAGAGGCACCTCGACCCACCTGTGGATCATAACACCCCCTCCCTGAAGAACTAAACCCTATTAACATACCTACAAATAAAACTAAACAAGAAAAACCTCACTTCCCCCGAAATAAGAATTCCGCAGCTAGTCCACATGTACACGTGATAATGCACTTGCCAACACATTATCAACCCCCCTTCCTGTGGCAAATCTGGAGATTGAAGGCTTGCAGGGGCAAAGACCACCACATCTTCGAGGGCATTATGGTCTGTAAAAACCTGACCCCAAACATCAAGATGGGCATTGTCAAAAGGAGAGCCAAAGCTTCTTTCTAAACTTCCCAATATTGACTCTGTGTGCGTGCTGCTTACTTGTGGCATGTCCCTCTACTTTATGTCATGGTGCAAAACTGACGTACGGCGGGGGTGGTCAGAAAACAATAGTGGGTGGCTCTAAATTAATTTAACAATATCATGACGGGCTGATGCAGGCAAATGGGACAAATACAACAACAACAACAAAAACAGCTTAAATTATTCATAATTTCAGAGTTTCCCAGGCGCGCCGAAGGAACACCGATTTTTTTAAAAAAAAAAAAATTTCAATGAGCCCTCCCTCCGCCAATGGGCACGGAGGGGGCGGAGGCTCAGGCGACACATTTTTCCGAGCAACGTAACGCCCGGTTCACACTGGACGGGGAAGCACCACGAAGCGCCGAGCGCTTCCATTCGGCGCCCATGTTAATCAATTTAGTAGTTCACACCAGACGCGAACAGGCGCGCGGCTCCCCTCGCGGATCGCGCCATGCATTTAACGTCAGTTCACTGGACGTGGAAGCGAAGCGCCGCCGAGCGCTTCCATTCGGCGCCCACGTTAATCAATGTGGTGGTTCACAGTAGACGCGAACAGGCGCGCGGCTCGCGGCATGCATTTGTTGTTTCGGCATCTGCTCTATTTCGTGCGTGAGCCGCAAGTGATCCTCGTCTACAGTACAGGAAGTCGCTCAATAAAAACGAGAAAATCCGGTGAATTTTCAAAATAAACTAATTTCAAAATAAAAACCGAATGACAAATTTGATCATATATCATATTTCTATGTTAGATTTGTCAGTACATTGTATCAGAGTGCGAGAGAGATTAAACACACACACACACACACACAGAGGAAGACTTGATCAAAATACGTCTGTTTGATCCTAGAGATGCCGGTCAATGATCATTATGAAAGAGGTCTTGTCTTGAGATGGACACCTGAGTGCGTGTTTCTATTTATTTACACACACACACACACACACAAAAGTAAGCTACGGGTTGGCTACGGGCCGAGTGGGGGCGATGATGAAAATTATTTTTTTTATTTATTTTTTTTTAAAGAAAAAAAAAAGAAGCTCAAGTGGGAGTGAAAAGAAGACTGCAGCTGAGCAGAAGCGCTTGTCGACCGTCGCGGAGCTGTTCGCGTCTGGTATGAACCAGTTGGAGCCTCGCTCGCGAAATTCGTCGGCGCTCCGCTTCGCGGCGCTTCCGCTTCCATTGAAATGAATGGCACGAGCCGCGTGCCTGTTCGCGTCTGGTCTGAACCACTACATTCAGTGCCTTTACATGGCACTAGAGAAAATCGAATTATTGCCTTAGTCCGATTATGATCGGAGAACTCACGTGCGTGTAAACACCTTACTCCAATTATGATTGGAGTTTGAGAACTCCAATTAGAATCGGAGAACTCCGATTGAGACACCCAGATAATGCGATTGGAATTCAAATTTCACGGCCATGTATACGCCTTAATCGGACTATTAACTGGACAATGCGAGTGCGCATGCGCCACGCCTCGCTCTCGCGACTCATGACCGCACAACTACGACGTCTAACAAAACAGACGGCGCGAAACAACCTGGCAAACGCGAATAAGAATGTTGACATTTGGAGAGAGGATGAGACCGGGGCGATGCTTTCTCTTCTAAAAGAGATGGACATATTAAAATAACGCGCAACGGAGACCTTTTTAAAAAGGGTAGCGCAGCAAATGCAGGGCTCCGGCTTTGCGCACCCCTGAACAAATACGTATTCCTTCGTATTTATATTTCTACCTTTTCGTTCACATTTTTTATAAGTTAGAAGAATTTCAACTTTGTAAATAAAAGCACAGCAAAGACATGTTTTTCTGATTTGTTTTTATTTCGATAATTTCGCTGTTATTCTGCTGGAAACGGGGTGCAGCGGCACAAGCTTCCTCCACGGTCGGCACTTTAATGAGCGTGTGTATAACTGAAGACACCGTTCCTTTGCAAAACCTGTACACAAACTCTCCCACCAGTCTGCTCCGAACCCGAATCCAACAAGAACGAGAGTTTGGGGTCCGTAGCGACGGCACAAAGCGTAGCATCGAAGTGTTGTTGTAGTCCTCAAACAGCAAACAACGTTCTTGTCTGCCTTTTAAAATAACCACGAGCACAAGAAATATGGTACACCTTATCTGCAAAGCAAGTAACACGTACATTATGAACTATCGTTCCATATCACAATAGATTTAATGTCAACTGAAAGCAGCTGACTATGTATATACATATATGTTACGACTGACTACATTGACCCATATTTTCCATATACTCAGCTGAATGACATGCCCTGCAGATCCCCTGCAAGGGCCACGAGGGGTGACGCATAACCAGCACGTGACCTCTACCATGTGCTTCCACCCACGGAAGTGCCATAGGAAGACACGGCTTAAATAGTATAGCTTGTCCACCAGAAGGCTGTATTATGGTGTACATAATATAAAACTTCGGCCCAGTTCTGCTTGTATTGCAATGGTTGCTGTTCCTGAAGTTTCATTTTTCCCTTTTCCCCTTTTTCTTTTTTACATCCATGTTTGTGATGGAATAGTATTGTGAATCGCTAGCTTGCATTGCATGCTGGGAAACAGCGTCAATCAAGGAAGTTTTGGCTTCGCTGACACGGTCCTGAAGGGAAGTGGGTTTTAGTGCACTGGAACGGGATGAATGTGTTCAATCAAGCAGTACAAACCTGATTAATTGTCTTAATACTTCACTTCGAATGGCCATATTGTTTAGGATTAGAATTAGATGACAACTTGTTCACAATATTTGCAACGATTCAATTTGACCAGCAGGTGTCAGTAGAGGACGAAATTTCATGTTGACTATTTCCTAATGGAAGTGCTCTCTTTACGTTGGATTTTTCTCATAATTATTTGAAGTGTAGGCCTGTAGTTGATGAGGAATCACAGTGTGCTAACGCTACTCAAACAGCTTAGATGAAAAAAAGGGAGTGTGATTTGGGTTTGTGGTACATTATGACAATTTTGGACTTGCAAGACTGAGGCGACGGTTCAATTCCCATCAATGTGTATTATATATGTGTTATTTAGCTCATCTATTCTACATTTTAAATAGATCACATTTGACATCTGACCCACTGAACACTTACTATTGAACATATTTTTAAACTATGGGCTATTTAGTCTTGTTTTAGGATATAATATAATTCATTGCACAAACTGTCAGGCTAAGTATAGAGCTATAGTCTACTACAATCAGTCGTGCCAAAAAAGAGACATTGTCTTTATTTTTCATTTTTATTTTATTGTATCAGCATTGAACCATACAAGCATGTAGTGTTGTCCAACAAAAATGCATGGCGAATCAAATCCCAAACAATGAACACGTTTCCATTGCACTTCATTTTATTGAGCACTAGATGACCTCCTCGAGCACTGTGTCATTGAAGCCTCGAGTAATGAACCATTTTTTGAAACAAGTGTCGAAGCTTCAACAAAGCCTCGATCGGCCATCACTACCTACGGCTGCGTGCTCTAACACAATTTCAGAAGTGACTAACTGCAGAGTTGGGAGCGGAGGAGGGATGACCTTCAGGCTGGCTCGACTGCTCCTCCTTGTCAGCCGTGGCGCGTCCAATCAGCAGCCGACATCCAGACACACACACAGACACAAAGATAGAGGCACCTAGACCCATCCGTGGGTCATAACACTCCGTGTGGATCTTTTAACTCTGGCATTGAAAGGGGGTGCTAGCGCTAGCCGTTTGCTAAGCTATGTACAGACAGCACCACCGCTTGCCGAACCACATAGTCACACCGTTTATATACAACAACTCGTCATAAATATCTCTAAAGTAGAAGTCAAGAACTTTTTTCAAAAACGATAACTAACTCAAACTTTTTTGTGTGTTTATAAAAACAAACTAAAACAAACTTAAATTGAAGTCATATTTCACTTCGTTTACGTCTGTCAAATGAATATTTGCCCAGGAATATCTTTTAGTTTTACGCAGCAGCACCTAAATGCACGTCGCGTTCTGTGACGTCACCCCTCTTTCACAGCAGTATGTTGATGAGCGACTCGCGGCGGGAAAGTCCGATATGCCACAGTAGTGAACATGTTTATTGAGACTGGGAAGTAGACACGACAGTTTGACTCAGTTGACTCAAATATCCTGTGGCGATGAGAGTGGTTATGGCTATCTGATAAAGCAAGATTTAATATTGTGAATTTAACAAAATGAAAAGGAACCGACAACGCCACCCTGGGAATTTCACCCAGGGAGTTCTACTAAACACAAAAGTAATAATTAGGCACACAGGTAAGTTCTACGAGGAAGGAGTAGGAGACGTGGTTCAGAATGTTTAAAATATCAAACCAACTTTTATTCAACATTTAAAAATAAAAGGAACAAACACACCAACACTTAAAACGGAGCTACTGAGCTCCTTATTCTTGGTGTAGAAACTGAGGCTTACCGATGAGGGGGCCAAACGGGGGAGGAACCAAAGAAAACAAGGAACACCCCACTCACACGTGACACACCTGCAAAGAAAGTGAAGTGCAAAAAAAAAGAAGAAAACAACCACAATCCCGGGTCACAGCACGCGAAGGGGCCCACCACCCGGGACACCGCCACAACCAGCAGCTCTCAGCGACTACAAAAGAAAAGATAAACAGTTGGTTACTAAAAGTTCCCTAAAATCTGTCAAATGTACTGAAATAGCAAGAAAAACAAACAAACAATGCAATTACACACACACACACACACACACACACACACACACACACACACACACACACACACATACACACACACACACACACACACACACACACACACACACACACACACACGTTCCCACCAACCACGCACACGCATACACGCACACACACCACTGTGGCTGGACCGGCGACTTGATAGTGTAACGTCTGCTGTCTGAGGGTCAGCAGTGGCGACGTAAGCAAACGAAGAAAAACACAACGAGAACGGAAAAACAACAAGTAAAACCAAGGCGGGACGGAAGCAACATGCACCGTCCACCGTCTGTACGGGGCGGCTAGCACAATCAAGTGCGGGCGAAGCGGCAGTGTTCCTGCACTTATCTTATAGGACCGAGTTTTGGGCCACAGGTCTTGATCACCAAGCGTCCTCCAGGTGAGGAGAACAACGAGGAGGCTCTGCGCAGCTTTGTGCTCGCAGGCGGCTGTAGTGTGCCAGTGAGGTGTTCAGGAAGCACTGTAAAAAGAACGGACAGGTGAGGTACTACGTACCTATGCTAATAAGCCATAATAATTTAAATGCTAAAATGTCCGCACCTGATCCTCTTAAAACTCGGGCACACAAAGCGGATGTTCAGTGTCCCATTGACCACAATGGACCACTAAACAAAGCTTTTAAGAAAAATGCGAAATGAAGCCACTGAGAGCTAAAACAACATGCAAACAATGCCACAGTGCAGCTTTTCTCAAACGGGTCAATTTTGAAATCATTTTAATCAACTCTGTCTTCATTGATCAGAAGCTTTTTGCAGATTTGGAATTAAAACATTTTAACTGCAGGAATCATAAAATCGTCTCATCAGTGACGTTTATAGAGCCATTAAAAAATTGAATATGTGCTGAACAGACAAACGGAGGTGTAAGAGGCCTGTGTGACCAGCAGGGGGCAGCAGAGGACCGACAGCCGCAAGTTCCTCCTCAGAGAGGCCTGAGAAGGTTCTGCACCTTCAGCTCCTCCAGGAGGTCCTCAGCAAAGTGTCAGAGTTTGTTGGTTTTTTTACCTCGGTCGGCAGAGTCAAAGTATTAAACTTGTAGCCAGGGGGCGCTGCAGCTCACTCAACACCTACAAGGTTTGAAAAGGATATTGAGTGGAATTCATCTGGAATGAAAAGAAAAGCACAACTACAGTAGAAAAACTGAACACAAAGACGCACAAAGTTTGAACTACACACTGATTTTCTTCTTCTGTTGATTCAAATGAATTTGACAGAAATAATATCTGAAAAAATAGAAACCAAATGTTAAATTTCGACATTTAAAAAATGGACAGATTAATTTACACCCAGTAAGATAAGAAGATATTTAGCTCTCAGCCAATTAGAGCTCCTGCTCCTGTGTGTGTGTGTGCGTGCGTGCGTGCGTGCGTGTGTGTGTGTGTGTGTGTGTGTGTGGATGTGGTGGTGTGTGTACCTGAATGTGGGAGTGGGTGTGTTTAAGTACGTCACTGGAAGTAGGCTGCCAATTAGTGCGGCCTCCGAGGCCGCAACCGCCCCACGCCAGCGACAAGCCCGGGGGGGGGGGCCCGGACACGGCACACCCGCCGCAATGCCGGCCAGAAAGAGGCCCGAAGCAGCAGGCCCCCGGACCGGAGGGCACCCGCCCCACGAGCCAGGGCAAGATGACAGGGAGGCAGATACCCCAAGGAGAAGGGACACCACCCGGGGCGAACAGACAGCAGAGCCCGGCCCCCGGACGGGGGCCCCCCAGGGCAAGCGAGACCAGACTCATCCCCATGACAGGACCCAGCCCCTTCACCCACCGGGAGGATTGGTACCCAAGGCAGGCCCGGGCACCCAGAGGCCCCCCCCCTACGGACCCAGTATGGCGCATCGCCGCAAGTGGCGAGGTCCCCATAGGCCCAGCCGGTCTCGCACCCCTGGGGCACCGGACTGCACAGGGCCCATCCAGAGTGGGAAAGATGCCGGATCCCGCCCCCGCTAGCAGGCCGACCCCACTGTGTGTAGGGGTGTCAGTGTGTGTATATGTGCACTTGCTGGTGTGTTGAACTATAGTGCGTTTAAAATGGAGGGGTGGTAAGGCCCTGGGGCAACCACACTGCTGCTGAGCAGGGCGGTGGCCGCAGTGCACGAACCACCCCCCCAGGCCCTAAGTGTCTATAATGCTATTAAGATTGGAGAGGGTCTTAAGGCCAGAAGGCCGGGCAGCGACCACCCAAGACACAAATCCCCCGAAACAGACCAGAGCCAGGGACCCCCCCCCGGAGCACCACCCCCGGAGCACCACCCACCAACCACCAGGCCCAGCCCCCCGCCGGGGCACCCAACCCCCGACCCCCCACCAACCCGCAAAGCAGCCGAACCCCCCACGCCCAAAACCCCCCCCCCAGACCGCACCCGGCCCGCGGCAGCACGACCACGGCTGCCCACATCAACCAGCAGCCTCAGCTATTGATTGATTACTAGTTAGTTATAGGATGAAGCAGACATTCCTACCAAGGAGGTGTGGTCTAACAGTAAGTTCCTATATTGTGCAATGTGCAGGTGTTGTTTTGTTTTCCAGTTTGTGAGGATTGTTTTCTTAGCGATAGATAAGGAGGTGATCAGCATGTGAGATTCTGCCTTATCTGATGTGATATCACTGAGGTCCCCTATGAGACAAAAAGAAGGAGTGGCTGTGATGTTGTAACCAACCTGTGCTGATAGATCATTGCATACTACGTGCCAGAATTTATTTACTGGTGGGCAATGCCATACAGCGTGTAGGTAATTATCTGGGACATTAACTGTGCAGTGTGAGCAGGTCTGAGAGGCGGTCATGCCCATCTGAAACATCTGCTGTCCAGTGTAGTGGATCCTGTGGAGTACTTTAAAATGTATTAATTGTAGATTAGGTTGTTTTATCAGTGAAAAGGTGTTCAGGCAGATTGTTCTCCAGAAATTAGAGTGAGGCTGGAGAGACAGGTCTCTTTCCCACTTAACAATGGGGATAGAAATCGTGCGATCTGTATTTGTAAGCAACTCACTCCAATAGAACTGCACTCGTCCTTCTCTCACATTACATTGGATCACAATGACCAAACAACACAACAAAGACAATGATGCCACTGTGCTGCCACATCCAGACTCTGTGTAGGTCTGTAGGCCTCTTGGACCTTCATGTGAACCACTGCGTGTTGACTGGAGGTGAAACATGACTGACTGCTGTCCTCCTACCTGGACAATGCAATCTCACTTTCAATCTCACAGCCACTAAAAAAACCTGATTGTGATTGAGAGGTCCTCAGCAGCCAATCACTGTTGGGAGTCCAGCCTTCAAACACTCCTCCTGAATCCACAGTCACATCTGTGAGCATCTGGAACTTTGGCCCCGATCCTCCACACCACACAACTTGGGATGACAGCGCCACCTACCTGTATACTTTCAGCAGCCAGTCCCATGTTCTGACCCGTTTCCACTGTGGCCTGTTGGCTCATCTGGTCCAAAGTCTGGATCATCAGTGTCCAGGTTCATGGAATGAGTCAGTGTGCTGCCGTCCTGTGATGTCATGATAGAGAATCACTCTATTTATACTAATGTGCAGAACCACTGGAGTGTGGAAGCAGACAGTTACCATAATCCAAATGAAAAAGCAACAGCAGAAATGCTTTTTCATTTTAAGAACGTGGCTGCATTATTTGACTCATAAAAAAAATCGTTAATAAATAATCCAAACTGCATTTTCATTTTCTTATTCATGACTGCTCATTCTTGTACTTAATTCAAATGAAGAAAAACACATTTGAGATTTAATTTTCAAAACATGCACCAGCAAAGAGTTACCAAAATTCAATATGAAATGTAAAATTCAAAAATGAAAAAGCAATAGCAGAATGCTTTTTCATTTTAAGAACGAAGCTGCATTATTTGACTCATAATTAAAATCATTAATAAATATTCCTATATGCATTTGCATTTTCTTATTCGTGTCGCACCTTTTATGACACAATCAAAAAGAAAACTGAGGGCATTGCTTTTTAATTTTCGTGGTCCTGCCCTGCACAAGAGTTACCACAACTCGAAAACGAAATCGCAATCTCAAAGTAAGCGCGCGGCGCAGGAAAGTGACGTCAGCAGCTCTCCACCTGTGGCTAATCTAATACCAGTGCCATGATCTGCCACTGCATCTTCACTAGTACTAACTGATGATGGATCACAAATCACGTGTGCGAGGCGTAGAACGAGCGGAGCAGTCAAAGGCAACAGAAGAAGAAAGAAAAGCCTCCTTAGCTTAGTTGATCTTCTGTGTTGCCTCCTGGACGGTGCTGGCCTCCTCTGGCTTGGTGCTGGCAACCACGGGAGCCACAGGAACCACGAGCACAGCTCTGGTCATCTGTGGCGTCGCCTCCACCTGATTAAAATGAGAAAGATGTGATTTTATGCCAATAAACATAGAAAGGAAAACACTAGGCTTTACACGGTCACGATTTTTGTGCCAATCACCGATCCAATCACGTTAGAGGCAATAAATACTTGTTTCTGTACACCCCTTGCCTTCTCACGAGCACCGTCGAAAGTTGTTTGCTTTAGCATCCGTTTCAGAGTTTGCTTTTCTTTTTCTTTCTCCGCGCTGCGTTTCTTGAACTCGACATGCTCCTCCGTGTGTATCTTTTCCAAGTGCCTGATTAAATTTGTGGTGTTGAATTTTTTTTACCAAAGTTCCCCCGCGAGGTACTGTAGCGTTGCATATATTGCAGATTCAAAGAAACTTTATTGTCCGTCACATAGCGACAGTACTCAAAACAGGAAGAGGCACGAAGACGAAAATGAAGGTTTTTGAATCATGAATCATTAGCTCTCGGTGTTATGCCCCGGCCTAGGGGGAACCAGGACACAACATAAAGGCTCCCCCCCTTCTCCCAGCTCTCAAATTAGACAAAGGTGCTTCGTCCACAGGATGGTTTTTATTAAACGTCACCATCATTGCACTGGCGTCAGGGAGGGCATGGCCAAAACAACAAACAAAATGGCTCTCTTATGGATCTTACCTATGAAGAAAACAATCAAATAAATGACAGTCAAACTAACCTCCTTAACTAAAACACAGGAGAAAAGGGTCACAACACAAATGGCTTCCCTCTCCTACGGGCTACATGGACACAAAGGGAACTGAAATAGATTACGAAACAGAATTGATGGCTGAACACAGAATGCTGCTGCTGCGGCACATGGCCTCTGGTTGGGAGCTGGGAGAAGGACAAAGAGACCGAGGTGTTGAAGTCCTCCTCCTTAAATATTGGCACCAGCCAATCACCTTTCCGCACCTGGAACAAGCAAAAAAAAGGGAACACAGGATCTACTGCGCCATCTAGTGCCCAAACGGACACACAGCAGACAAAAGGAACTGACAACAATGTAAACCCAAATCTATACATTTACATAACACTCGGATACAAACAAATAAACATGTCGATGCTGTGAAACTACTTTGGAGGAAATGAGACAGATTAAAAAAGTTTCAACACGACCATGACGTCATTGATCGGATCGGTGATTCATGACATGACGCCCGATCATGAACGTTTCAAAAAATGCCAAATATCGGCCGATCCGATACAGCCGATAAGATGGGTGTAAAGCCTAGAAAACACCCACAGGTGATGAAGTGGAAATGAATAAGTACAAACCTGCTGCACTGCTGTGACATTGCTGGAGGCAGACTCAGTCATGTGGACAGTTGAACGTGTTGCCCACACCTGCAAATACAAGGACACAAAGTAACGTTTAAAGAACTGCATTTATTGTCCTATCACAAAGATGCACACAATGAAATACACATATCCCAAATACCAACATGTCACTGGTTTGTTTTGGTTTTTGAGGCAACGCGTGCTGATCGACGTCTCAGGCTGGACATCTGGAAGAACATAAAGAAATTAATTCATAAACAAAGTAACACACTAATTAAACTGTACATGTACTGTACATATGTGATCTTGTGTTGATAATAGAGGTGGGGCGATACGGCTAACCCACAATTCGATACTGTGACGATATTTGGCCCACGATAATGACAACATCACGACACACGATATCTTCCGACGGGAAGATGAGAGAGGGAAAAAAATCCTTTCACTGCCCCGATTCTGAAAATCAATAAAAAAATTATGCAGACAAAATAAATAAATAAATAACCGCGTCCCCGAAATATACGGGAAAAAGTGAAGTGCGTCCCCCATCAGTTCATTACGGGACAGGCTTTTTTATTTGCAAATATGGGACAATTGCGTATTTTATGGGAGGGTTGGCAACCCTATCTAGACCACAGACGGAAATTAAATGAGGTTTTGTTATTTTCCATAAAAAACGGGACAAATTGTGTCCCGGGAGAGATTTTGTCTTTCCCGGGACAGGTGGACAGGTGGTGTTTGGAAAAAAATATTGATATTTGCCGTCAGTGTATCGATTATTTATTGCGACAGAAAGCACAACAATATATTGCAATATTGATTTTTTTTTTCACCCACCCCTAGTTGATAAGTGTATGAATAATTGTGTGAATGTTACCGTGGCAGCTGGGGAAACCCTGCCAGATGACTCCACGACGGTCTCCATGTGGTCCAACAGCACAGCCTCACTGAACCACACGGGATTGGACGGGATGTCTGTGTGAAATGCAGTCTCAACAGCTGCTGGTACTGTCTATAAAAAAAAAGAGGAGAGGAAATCAGAGTCAACTTAGGATAAGTGTTCATTTTTAAAATAAAAAGTTGCACAGTTTGACAAATACACGATTGGGGGGGGGAAAAAGAGGGATGAACAGGTTACCTCAACCTCCTGTCCAACAAGAGTCCATTCAGGAGCAGGTCCATACACTGGCATGTGGACAGGACCTGTCACAACCACTCTGGGAGACACCCTGGGCGATGATTGGTTGTGGCACAACACCCCTGGCCTAGGTGAAGGGGGTGCGAGCTGATGGAGCATGCAGCATGCAGACGCTCCACCAAAATCAGTCCTGAGGTGCACCTAAACAGAAAACAACATGTTAACACATATTTATCATATCAAATGAAGAGCAAGTAAGGCTGAAGAAGGCAAAACTTACACCATCATAATACCACCATGTACAGCTGACGAAGGGGGAGGTGATCGGCCATATACACAAATGTTAAACCTGGAAGAAGTGTCACATAATCAATTGTGTAATCACACAATTCTAAGAAATATCTGTTAGCACAGTGTCACTGAAGAGAAAAAAATACAACAAAAATATGTATTTTACACACCCATGCGTGCAGCAACACGATGATATACTTGACGTAGCGCTGTTTGTAGTTCTGGCTTGACAGTCAGGCGAGATGGAAAGTCAAGCACAAACACCTACAAAAAACCCCAAGCAAACATAAAAATGCAAAATAAATTCATGAATATTCTTGTTATTGAACTATGGATCATGGTGCGAGAACACAAAACCATCCACAAGTGGACAGAGATGTGAGTCTCCCACCACCAGAACAAAAACATAAAGAAACTCGTGGCTTGACAAAATCACGACCCATACCTTCTTGTCTGGTTGCTGGGCCTTAAGAACGAACTTGCACTGTTTTGTCAGTCAGGAGCAAAACGGGCCATCTTCGCACCCAGGTCGCTGACCAGTACCGCGCCCTGTGTAAATTGACAAAAAAGAAAAATCTAAATATGTTTTTGTAAGATTTATTTGGAATACAACATAACAACACAGGCAGAACATGAAATCATGAACGTGGAAGTACTCACAACGTTCAAAGTCCTTCCGAGGTGGAAAAGGTGTCCAATCCCGTTTTTGCTCCAGGCGTCGTTTCATGGCCAGAGAGCGACGGAATGCCTTGGTGTTCGGCATCTCAACAATGAAATGAAAGATTGTGTCATTTTCAATGAAGGACAATGATAACACAAGTTTACAGAAAAAAGTGATGTTTTCTCACACACGACATCAAAACACAGAAAGGTTTCTGTACCTTTGCAGCTGGAGACGATGAGCTTAAATCAATAAAGCAAAAGAAAATGTGTATGTGTACTCTTGGACCCTAACCCCAATGCCATACAAGTCTATGGGGTGAAATTTCAACTTTGTCCTACAGATATGGGGCCACTTGCTTTTTCATCAGGAGCCCCCAAGAAGAACCCACGCCAAATTTGGGGCTTCTAGTCCTTGAGGAACCCTGAAACCCTAACCCTAATTTCAGCTAACCCTAACCCTAACCCTAGTTTCAGCCTTATTGTTAACCCTAATTCAATGCAAGTCTATGGGGTGAATTTTCAACTTTGTCCTAGAGACATGGGGCCACTTGCTTTTTCATCAGGAGCCCCCAAGAAGCGCCCACGCTAGATTTGGGGCTTCTAGCCAATGAGGAAAAATTTGGAGCAGACACAAAAGGGTTACAGTTGAGAAGGCACTTAAGATCCTCAAAGGACTGTTGCCACTCACTAGACCAAACAAATGGTTTCAATGGACTGGTTAATTCTTCTCTCGTGGCCGGCAGCTCCACTGCCTTAGTGCTGGAGATGCCCGCTCAGGGGCGCCGCCAGGAATTTTGGGCCCCCTGAAAAAAAACAAAAACAAATGGGCCTCCTTTGCGCAGCGCTTGTCAAAAGCTTCACATCACTCAAAAAATACAGTATAGTTCAATAATAGTGCTTGAGTCCATCTTGACAGTGTCAATGTATTTTTATTGTGAATTCTCCACAAAGCAAACTCTTAACATTTATGAATGATTCATGAAAAAACACTTGATGTCTCTCGGACAAAGTTGAGCTTTGACCTTCATAGACTTGCACTGCATTAGGGTTTAGCGATAAGGCTGGAATTAGAGTGAGGGTTTTGGGGTTCCTCATGGGCTAGAAGCCCCAAATTTGGCGTGGGTGTGTCCAGGAGGATCCTGATGAACCTGAAAGTGGCTCCATGTCCCTAGGACAAAGTTGACCTTTGACCCTCATAGACTTGTATGGCATTAGGGTTATCGATAAGCGATACAAACCTGGTGAGTTTAAGACTTAGTGACTCTACGTACATGAATATATGGGGTACCCCGTCCTTACCTTGTTCCAACCTTCCCTCCACAAACCTGGCTGTCCAGTGCAGAAGTCAAAGTGAGAGAGAGAACAAAGAAGGAGGAGGGCCTGTGACGCCGCTGCTGATTGGCTCGTTGGTCGGTTGACTGAGCCAATTCTAGAGCTCCCCTCGGTGTCCACACACTGCAAAATATATCTAAGAAATAAACACTTAAATTGAGAAAGAACAGGCTAGAAACAAGTCAATTTATCTGCCAATGCAGTAAGATATTTAGACTTGGTAAGATTTCTTAAAATAAGACGATATATCTAGGCATTTGAAGAATGGAAAAACTCTTGAAATAAACAGTAAAGCACTCATTCCAAGGACTGTACTAAGTCAAATAAACTTGATACTAGCTTCTCAATTATTTTTTCACATTTGCTTCTTTCTTAATTTGAATGAAAATATCTTGAAACCAGACCTACTAACAGTGCAATTCTTCTTAATTTAAGTGTTCACAATATTAGCTTTTTTTTCTCAAAATGAGACAAAGCATCCACCCCCCCACGCCCATTCCCCCCAAAAAAAATAATTCAGCAAACAGAATTAATATTGTCAACAACTATTTATTCACTTAAATTGCTGACAGTGCCTTCACTGCCTTGTAATAAAAACGTCACTAAGGCATTGCATCTTAAAACAATCTCAAGCAATCATTTCTAGAACGCAAGTAATGTTGTGTTGTTACAATATTCACCGTCATCATTATTGAATATTGATTCAGATTCCCTGACACTCAGTTACACAAAAAAAAAACAAAAAAACAGCATGGGGACAGCATATCGTGTTGATATATACTGATAACATGTTTGTTCCAACAGACTCCCACCCACCCTCAAGTTACAACTACCAGGGGAGTGTATCACTACCTATGCCTAGTACACAGCTCTACTCCCCAATAAAATCTTTCCATTCTGCCATGGTCTTTTTTGTATGAGGCTGTGGTGTCTCACTCATGGATAGTATCCTGTAGCACTTCTGTCTGAATGACAGAGAGAAGGGTTGCCACACACTTTTGAATATGTGAGGTGCAGGGCATAGTAGTAACCCATCAGATGAAGCAGACCGTCACTCAAGTCTTCCTTGGCAAGCGTGGTGGCAGGAGTGGCTCCAAGACAGATGAGACAGCGGGTCCCATCAAACAGCAACACAGGGGTGCAGAAAGACCTCTTCTGCGAGTACATTGTGGGATCTTCTGTTGGCTAAAGAAAAAGAAGAAGGAAACGCCACATCCATGCATGGAACTATGAAGTGTTGAATGTGAGAAAATGCAAACAAACTTTCACCTGAATGACATGAAGCAGTGCCTCACTGGCATGTCCCAGCTTCTTCGGTGGTGGACTTGGTGAAGGAAAGAGTGTGGGGAGTGCCCTGAGCAACGCGATGGAATATTCCACTGGAATAGAACAAATCAACTTTGAGTTCAAAGTTAGTCTTCCTAAAAATGAGTCTTATTAGGTTTGTGTTGATCACAAAAAAAATCTTATTTTTTCAGCATGAAGAGTATTACCATTCTGCATCTATTCATTCGGCGCAACATAAACCATCCTATGTCCCAGGAAACAGCTACACAGTCAATTAGAGACACAGCAAAATGACTCTACTGAACTACAACCAGCGTTATGCGTGGCTTCATCACTTGATTTTTTTTCCAAACACCATAAAATTACACATTGGTGCAGAAGTCTTCCCATCTCTTCTTTTAGTTCATCAATGAATTTTCTGTTGCCCTTATCCAGAATGCGCCGCAGCTCATTCATCGCCTATAATGCAAGTCAGTGTTAAAATCTGCAAAAATGCTTGCTTTTCATCATAAACCAAAACAAGTTAATCACTTACACGATAAAGATCCTTGACACATGGATATGCATCCAGGATCTTTGTTGGCCTTGTCCTGTTCTTTCAGAACATCACTATCAATGAAGGATCTTCTTGCTTGAAACTGCAGGTCAAGAATTTGGGAGACAGCATCTTGGTTGGGTTTTGGTTTCTTGTACAGCTCCTGCAGGGTCTGATAATGTCTGGCCTGTGCTGTCAGACCATCTTTGGCTGATGAAATGGAGGAGACAAATCAGTAAATCAGTCAAATGGATGAAATTGTTTGGAGCATCAAAATATATCAAATGACAATTCAAATGTAAAAATGCCTGTGATATATCATGATATCCAAAACTATCATAACATTGCCTAGCTTTCATACATTATCATTATTATTAAAATGGACATGTTTCTACTTACGTGAAGTGTGGCCATTATCAGAACTGCGCCCTGGTGTGTGACACAAAATAATTGTTGATCCACCAATTGAGTCTGCATCATGATCTTCTTCTTGGTCACTTGCTGAGAAGTCAATGCGATGCCTTTTCTTCTTGTGGCCCCTCTCTGGTGAATCTCTTGTGAAGATTCTTGTAAGTGCTCGCCTGTGGTAAATAAAATTTCACTCATTGAAAGAACAAATAAAGATGGAAAGTGAACATGCACAGATAAAAAAAAGTATCAGCCAAAAATAACCACACGCTTCAAAATCTAAGTGCGCAAAATAATATAATCACTTACATGTTTCATTGTTTTGTCTTAATCCTTCAGCATGGGATAATACTCCACTAGTCTTTTAGCCATTGCAGTGACTTCATGCTTAGAAGGGTACCGGACCCCCTCTCCTTGCTGACTGGCTCTCAAGATAGAAATCATGCTGGTGACAGTGTTTCTCACCAGCCTGCGTCTCAGCTCTTTGAACATGACACATTTCCCCTCACTGGCAGTGCGCGCCATCTGGAAGTAGTGCTTACGAGCTTGTGAAGAGAGAGAGAGAGAGAGAGAGAGAGAGAGAGAGAGAGAGAGAGAGAGAGAGAGAGAGAGAGAGAGAGAGAGAGAATTTCGTGTATACAATATAATACAAAGTACTGTAAATACGGCAGGGATTGACAGAAAAAAAAAGATAACCTTAATCAACCGATGTAGTTTGACCTAATAGAGTTGCCGTATGTGACGTTGTTGGCATTCGCCCACTGGACAGAGGCGACTGCCAATTACGTCACATACGGCAACTCTATAAACGTACCGCGATCTATCCATATATCACGTTCGAACGCGATGTAGAGGTATGTCCCAATGGAGTTGCCGTATCGGCAGTCACTTCTGCCCGGAATGATTCTGCACCCGGACTAATTCTGTACCTACACCTCGTTGACGGGGGGGAAGCACGCTATCGCTATCGCGCTACACTAACTCGGCAAAGTTACGTTCCAACAAAGTTTCGTTGGGGGGTGCGGTGTTGGGGGGTTATGACTGGCTTCACGCGGGCCGGACAGAGACATGCAGCGGGCCGGATGTGGCCCGCGGGCCGGGGTTTGCCCATGTCTAGTATAGACAACATATTGTGGAGGAGCAGGAAGCTGTAGGGTCCTCTTTGGGCTGCTTTTCACCAAAGGAGTGGATGTCTGAGGACAGATTGGAGATGTTCCTCCTGGTGAAGACACAGTTCCTGGCTTCATTCGGGGCAGCCTTGTCTGGTACGGTGGAATTCTCAGCCGAGAGGAAACCAGATCCAAAACATTATGAACAAGAGAGAAACAATAGACACAATTAGGAAAAAAGAAAAAAAAAGTGTTATGCTTGATGTTTTCAGAGCAAAGTAGGTAACCAATCACATCTACACTAATAAGGGCCCAAATCCGTTTCCTCCTGAGAAAGTGTTCTGGTCCAGGAAAAAGGTCTCTCAAATCATCACGAGGGTGTGGAGCAAGACTTCATCGATGTTGGCAGCTATAAAGACAGTCCAATCATTAACAAACCTTTTAGACTTAACAACTCATACATTTTTTCACTAATGAATTTAATTCAACTTGACAAGTCAAACCAAGTTTGTTTTGTGCCAATTTCTGTTATCAGAATTAATTGTAAATGCAATTCAGTTTAGACATTTTGTCTCAAATTTGTAAAATACTTCTTTTTGAAATCAGTGTCAGCATACAGTTATTTTAATTACTTAGCGGACCAATCAAAGTCATGGAAATTTTTTCATACCTACACATGACATACCATTTAAAATTGATACTGTGACATCATCCAGCTCATCCATTATTGGACCCGGTTTGGATGTCCATTTCATTTCTCCTCAATCTGTCAGGGAAAAAAAAATCATCATATTAAGGTCACAATTAGGACAAGCTAGCCTTCCGACTCAAGATCCGTTTTTTTACAATGCCCATCTGCCATGGATCCCAAAGTTCCCATGCAATTAAAAGTTGTGACACCTTATCTGAATGATAACCCTAGACAGCTCAACGGATTGCTAGTCATACAGACAACAATCAAAATTGGAGTGAAACTTGTAACCACAATGCCTGCAACATGGTGGTACTTATGGTAATAATCAACAAATACCAGTGTTCTTCGTGACAAAATGACAACATCTGATAGGATTGTGCCACCTTGAACTGCAATCAACTTAAATATTGATAAAAACAAGCAAATTGTACCTAAACTACCCCATAAACTGAAGAAACTGCAATACAAACTTGGTAGTACAGTATTTCGTCATGCCACATATAACTAGGAATGCTAATTGCTTGTTCACATGACTAGAATTGCAGTACATCAATCTAATACAAAATACACACTTGTCATCAAGCTCATAAATCCATCGAGTCGAGATGAGCACGTGCAAGGAGTCGGACTCCGTGAGTTCACGTAAACAGAGCATTGCGTTTGCGTAAATTATGCACGGCTATCGAGCTAGAAGCCGAGTCCGATTTGGTGCACACAACCACACTATAATGCCTCTCAATGTCCTAACCCATGCCACGCAACAAACGTGAAGAACCGATTTGAGTTTCTCACGGGACCAGCAGTGAAGTCACAACCATCGCCCCAAATGAAATGTCGCAGCAGGAGCCTGAGGATTTTCTGAGTCAACATGCTGATCAACAGGTAATGTAATGTTGGCTTCCTTGACGACATTAGACAACTCCCTGTTTATATTTTATTCATATTTTAGTACAAAGCCTCCTTGTTTTATGATCTTTGACTTGTTCGGTTTTTGTTTTGACATTATGCTGTTAGTGTTTATTTCAAATTAACAAGAAGTACCGGTACAGATAGTAGGAAATTAATATAACACTTGCGTCAAACAAAGAATAACTAACTGTACATATCATGTCTACAGGAAGGAGCTGGTACATTAAGTGAGAATGTTCAAGAATATTAAGAGAAGATATATTCAAGGTTGTCCTGAGGTCAACTGTACCAACCATTGACAGAGCTTATGGAGCAATTTGATGTTATTGTACAGTAAAAATGGAATATTGGAGCTGTCGCAAAACAAAACAAAAAGCCAACTTTAAGGCTTATTATCTACAAAATGATACAGTAATCAATCACATTTAGAAATCAAATGTTTCTAAATGTGAAGTCAGTAATGTCAAGTCAGTGCTTGATGTGTCATCAGCAGGCGTCGGCGTCAGTAATGGGGCATCGGCGGGTTTCGGGCGGAATCGCCAGGCGTTGGGAAGCGTTGGCGGGTGTCGGGGGCTCGTGGCCAGGTGGCGGACGTCACGGCAGGCAGTGGCCAGGTGGGCTCAGTCCCGCAAACGCTGCTTACAGCTTTAATTTTGTATTGCTTTGATAACATTGTTTAAGTTGAGTTTAAATTTACACTATTTTTTTTTTCTTAGCTGCTAATTGTTCAAAAATGCTGATGTTAAAAGTGTGTTTGCACAGTAAATGTTATGGCACTTTAATTCATATGGCAGTACATTTAAAATAACTGGCCGTCAAGTTCCAGGAAATGACAAACTGCACTGAGTTGAGTGAGATTCTCCAAAGGAACTCCAGTATAAATGTGGACTTTACATTCTAGTCCCATGTGAAGAAAAACCCAAAAGTGAACGTTTTTGTGCCTCACCCTTTCTAAATGGGACATTTGCAAGGGAACACAGACTGGTTATGCTGCTCCCTGATAAAAGAAAAATGTTTCTGCTGTTACCTCAGAAATTGCCTGTTATTATTGTGGCTCAGGATTTTGGAGGTAGATTTTTTTTTATTTTTCATAAGGAACAGGATAACAGTAATGCCCTGGCATTGGCAATAAGCTTTAATTTTGTATTTGCATTTTTTTTAACTTTAGATTTACATTAAAAATGTTTCTGTGTAAAGTGCTGATGTTAAGTGTTTGCACGATAAATGTAATGGTGCTTTCGTTTATATGGCAGAACATTTAAATTAAAGTGTATGAAAGACTTCTTTTAAATTCATTATTGGCTTTTGCGTATACAACGTGATTAATCATGATTGATCAGGTAAATCATGCGATTAATTGTGATTAAAATTTTTAATCGTTGCCCAGCCCCAGTAAAAACATTTTTCTGGTGCCAGCATTTCGTGAGGCAGAAGTTGATTCATACTTCAGTGCCTTGGAGCGAATAGCTTCGCCACTCAACTGGCCAAGAGACATGTGGCCTGTCCTTCTCCAATGCAAATGAATAACTATTGTCTGATATCATATTAACTACAAAGTGATCAGGGGAACGTTGGAATGGGAAGGAAAACTCCATTCAACCAAAACAGAAACACGGTAACAGACAATATGGCGGAACTACCAGCTTGCTCTGAAACAGAGAGAGATGGCGAAACGAACTCCTCGTGACTAACGACGCGAAAAAGGGCTCGGACATAGAAATTATTAGCAAGGAGATACGGGATTTAAAAACGGAATCAAAAGAAGTCCTTCGCACGTTTGGAGAAACACTGAGGAACGACGTGGAAAAAGACTTGGACGACTTCAAAGACGAAATAAATCAACAACTTGCGAAAGTCATCACCGAACAGGAGCTCCAGACCGGCAAGATCAACGAGGCTGAGTCGCGGATTGAAAAGCTAGAACGTTGGGCACAGGAAGCTAATGACGCTCTGGTCATATCACTGAGAGAACAAAAAGCTCTTCAGGACAAGTTAACTGACCTGGAGTCCAGGTCGAGGAGAAACAACCTACGTATCTATGGAGTCACTGAAGGAGAGGAGGGAGAATCTGTGGCCAAGTTTGTGGAAGACCTGCTGAAAAGCGAACTGCACCTGCCAGCAGATTTTAATTTCCAAATTCAGAGAGCACACCGCTCATTTGCACAGAAGCCAGCGGACGGTGCCCAACCGAGACCCATCATTGTTAACTTTCTGGAATTTACTACCAAAGAGAGGGTCCTGAGAGAGCTATGGACAAAGAAAATAGAACTGGGGAATAAAGTACCGTCATTCCATCACGATTACGCGACAGAGATGGTCCAAAAGAGAAAGGAGTACAACACTGCTAAAAGAATCCTGAAGGAGAAGGGCATCCGCTTCCAGACGCCATTCACCAAGATGAGGACCCACTGGGATACGGGAACTCGAACCTACAACAGCGCAGAGGAGGTAAAGGAGGAATTGGCGAGACGCGGCCTGGCGGAGAAGACGGCGGTGGCGACGGGTGCGGAGGGGCCTGCGGCACTCGGTGCCCCGCACTGCGACGGAGTGGCAGTGCAAGGAGGGATCCTGGAGGGGCTACGCATCAGCAGCGACACGAGCCAGAGAAAAGCTACAAGAGTTTCAAAGATTCTTTGATTAAATTCAGAGAATACAGGGAAGAAAGCTGGTAGGGATGTTCTAGTATGACCGGTGTTTTTAGTTGACAAATTATTAAAATTGAATTCCCATGTTAATAGAAAAGAGACTGTGGGAAGTCCGGGTCGCTCCTTTTTTTCTAACGTTGGACTCATTTAGAACGACTAAAATACTCATTGCAGGTTCAAGTGTCATTTCTAAGTTAGGTTAGATTTTTGACTGCCTTCACGCGGGCCGGACAGAGACACGCCGTAGTTTGGCCATGCCTGATCTACAGGAAACACATCTCTCTCAACAAGAGCACGACACACTGAAAAGATTTGGATATAGAAATGTTTTTTTTTAGCTTGTTCAGGAAAGGCCCAAAGAGAGGTGTCACAATATTAATCTCTAATTCTATCAGTTTTGAAGTTGTTAAAAAAATAAATGACAAAGAAGGGAGATATGTAATAGTCAAAGGGAAATTGGATGATAACTCAGTTACTTTGGTCCAGGGTTGGACAAGTGCTTTTTGAAATCACTGTTTGAGATCATAGCTGTGGAAAGTGAAGGAATCCTAATATGTGCAGGGGATTTCAACATGATTTAAAAGCTAAACTCGACACAACTAATGGCAACAGAAGTCAGACCCGCCTGTCGAAACTTGTCAACGTCTCTCTAGCCGAACTAGGGATGTTTGATGTTTGGAGGGACCTCCACCCGTTACAGAGGACTATTTTTTTTATTAACATTACAGACAGATACAGAATAGAGGAATGTAAAATAGGAATGACTGACTTGTACGGACACAGTATTAATTACCTTATTATTTGTCTAAATAAGAGGAAGAAAAACACACTTTGGAGATTAAATGTGGGTATGCTAAATAATCCAAAAACACTGGAGGAGGTTAAGAAAGAGATTAAATGCTCTATGGAGGAGAACATAGATAGTCCAGTAGACACTACCATACTGTGGGACACAATTAAAGCTGTGATGAGAGGGAGGTTAATAGCGAGGGCAGCCTATCAAAAAAAGACTAGATGTGGCGAGGGGGAGGGTCTGGCGGAGGTGGAGACAATTCTGAGTGGGTATAAAGGTGGGTATAAAGGAAAATTGGGGGGGGGGGGGGGGGCGGTTGCCTGACAACACCACCTGGGGAGTTGCACCCCAGGAAATAAACTATAATAAAATTCCACGGGCTACACAGGTTCGTTACGCTTTGAAATTTAAGAGGACGAGACGGACTTCCAATGAAACAGCTTTATTTGACAACAATTTAAAATAGACCAGGTTTAGCTGCCTGAGTGTCAAGGAAATAAGTACCATACCAAAAAGACTGTTCAACATTAGAAAATAAGGTGAACAGGGCCAAAGAAACCAAAGAAAACTCAAAAAAGGGAATAAACAAAGCTAAGGGAATCACTACAAACCAAAATTCACGCTACGCCAACTCCTGTCCTAAAGAAAAGAGAACAAAATTAACATACTAATACCTTGAGACACCCAGGCAAGCGTTAAACAGTTAGAACGAAAGGAAAACTTTTATTTATTCTTTGCGCGCGCACACACACACACACACACACACACACACACACAGGACCAAAACCCAAAACAAAAAGGTAACGATCACTGGGGAACAAGATATTAATGAACTAAAAAAGGAAATCAAACTATAACAAAATCGCTACTCAACAGAAAACCCAAAGTTTCACCAAAATTTCACAACAAAACAAAGAAAAGAAAACCAACCAAAGAAAGTGGTTACGCTAACAAAAGAAACAGACAAACTGAATTGTCTAAACCAAATAAAACAAAATCAAAGGAAAAGTGTCCGCGTTGTGGTGGTGACACCGCTGTTACCCGGCTAGACTGGTGCGGCAATTGATTGCGAGGACATCGCCGCCGCAACAGTAACAGAGGGGAATGGAGAAAACAGAGGGAGACGGAGCGACTGCACCCAGGCAGGGGGTTGAGACCAGCGTCCTTCCAGTACCCGTCTCGGCGCACCGGTGTTTAACTGCAAGGCAGCCTCCCCGCCGAGCGCCAGAGGAGGAGGGGGGGCCGGGGGGGCCTGCGGTGAATGCACAACGATCACGCACACACAGCGCCACCTCCTGATGAACGGGCACCCGGCAGGGTTCCTCCTCCGGCTGTGCTTATGGCCCAGCCCGCTCTGGGATTGCTAGCCGAAATACTAACAACTGCGACAGAGTTCTCAGCGTGGACACGCCAGAGGACAGAGTGCTGACTCCAGCCTGCGCTTGTTTTTAAAAGAGCTGCTTTCACTCTGCACTCTGGCGCAGGTGTAATCAGTGCGTTTACATGCAGAGCTTAATCGGACTAAGCAATAATTTGGTTTTCTCGTCCAATCGGAGTTCTCACCTTGTCCCCCTATACATGCAGCTGAGAAATTTGAATTACTGACGGGAACGTGTCCTCCTCCCAACAGTAGGGGGTGGAGTGAGCCTTTTCAGCTGGTCAGCTGCTTTCGGTTGACATATTACATCATTATGATATAGAATGATAGTTCATAATGTACGTGTTACTTACTTTGCAGATAAGGTGTACCCTATTTCTTGTGCTCATGGTTATCTTAAAAGATAACCATGGTTATCTTAAAAGATAACCATGAGACAAGAACATTGTTTACTGTTGGAGGGCTACAACAACACAATGTCTTCGATGCTACGCTTTGTGCCGTCGCCACGGACCCGAAACTCTCGTTCTTGTTGGATGCCGGTTCTGCGCAGACTGGTGGGAGAGTTTGTGTACAGGTTTTGCAAAGGAACGGTGTCTTCAGTTATACACACGCTCATTAAAGTGCCGACCGTGGAGGAAGCTTGTGCCGTTTCCAGCAGAATAACAGCGAAATTATCGAAATAAAAACAAATCAGAAAAACATCTCTTTGCTGTGCTTTTATTTACAAAGTTAAAATTCTTCTAACTTATAAAAAATGTGAACGAAAAGGTAGAAATATAAAGACGAAGGAATACGTATTTGTTCAGGGCTGCGCAAAGCCGGAGCCCTGCATTTGCTGCGCTACCCTTTTTGAAAAGGTCTCCGTTGCGTGTTATTTTAATATGTCCATCTCTTTTAGAAGAGAAAGCATCGCCCCGGTCTCATCCTCTCTCCAAATGTCAACATTCTTATTCGCGTTTGCTGGTTGTTTCGCGCCGAAGGCAACAATTCAAATTTCTCTAGTACCATGTAAACGCACTGAGGGACGCAAAGATTGCACTCCGGCGCAGGTGTGACTGATGACGCGAAGGTGTTGGCAAACCCACCTGCCACATAGTTAATTAATTCAATTAATTAATTAAAGTGCTTTTTGAACCTTTGGCCGCTCCCTAGATTGTGGAAACGGGAAATGAATTGACTCACAGCACACAGTCACACGCTTGCAGCCGGCTTGTAAGCACAACAAAAAAAAGAAAAAGACACTGAGCGTCGATGAGCACTAGGAAGGACTAACATGGATAAGGCGTCAATTGTAAATGGAAAGTTCCACTTCAAAACCCTGCCAGATGGCAGTCTTGACAGGACAAAAGTGATATGCATTTACTGTAAAGCTGTATTTAGTTTCCACCGGAGTACGAGCAGTCTTACGTTTCACTTGTCTGCGAAGCATACAGCTGACGCGGAGAGCCCTCCGCCCCCTTCTGAGGTAAAGCAAACCACGTTGGATGGTGTGGCACGGAGACCACTGGCCGCGTCCACCACACGCCAACTTTCAACAGCGGGGGCTAAATGGGTGTGGCTACGGCTTGCAGGCCAATTAATGTGGTGGAGGATGAGGGTCTGCGCGATATCATATATATTATACTGACTATGGATGAATATGACACTGACAGGAAGATTATGGCACTGACTGTGGATTACTATGGATGCTGAACAGCTGTTATAGGCTATACTGCCTAACTGCACTATATCAGTTGAGTCCTGTACTGTATTGCACTGCCCCCTGTTTAATGCACACTTTATTTATTGTTTTGATTTAATTTAATTTATTTTGTGCATCACAGTTTGATGCAATGCATAAGTGTCATCCTTTTGTCTTAATGGCTGCTGAAAAAAGGGGATGAATAGTTCAAGTTGGAGTTGAAAAGTAAAATAGAGAAATTTTGGTAGTACTAGTAATCATTAATATGTAATGTTACAGTTATGCCCATCTGTTATCTTTGTTGGGCTTGAGTTTATGATTATTTTTTTTACCCTGTGCATCTTTTGTTTTGTTAGTAGTACTTGTCATTGCTCCAACACGAATAAACATGCTGCATCCCACTAGATGGCGCATTTGCCTTATTTACAAGCACCACGGTCATCGGAGCTGATTGCTGCCACTCTCAGCAGCGTGCGTCTACTAAGGTCTACTAAGATTCCACAATCTATTACACCTCGTGAGCAAAACAGGCTACAGGTAAAATTAAACATCTTCAGTTGAGCAACTCAGGCAAGTTAAACTGATTTAAAAACAAACAAACACTATAATACCAGGAAAAGAATCCTCTATATGTCAATAAATACAACAGATTGAGTATTCATAAAAACAACGCTTACTTTAAATAAGAAAATCCAACAAACCAACAAGTGCAACACTAAAAAGCAAACCAACAACCAAAATAATGCTTAATTGCCTTAGTTTCGTCCCACACTTATCAGCTTAGCTACTAAGAATAACACACATTATTCACCTGGACAGAAGGAGGTTCTGAGGAACGTGTTGGTCCTGGAGCTTCCTGGTCAGGATGTTCGGGAGATCCCTCTGGCTCAATGTCTGGAGCGCCAACATATTTTAGAATTGCTCCTGCAGAGACAAAGCTCATTAGATCATCAAGCAAAACAGATCAGAAGCGCATTTTCCTATTTTATTATTACAGTGATGTTGCAGTAATATAGGAAAATTAAAAATAAATTTGTTTTTAAATTAAACATTATGGTTGCAGTGTCCCTTTAAAGCTTTTACCCAATTACAAAACTGTCATTTTTAAGAGTTTTTGGCATTACTTTACACACTGTACTAGTTAAAGTAATAAAACTAAGATAAATGACCCACTGCCACAACAGTCTAAAATAGTCAACACCATGCCAAATAAAGTATTTCCATAACATATTTCTTTGAATTCTAAAACAGTAGCACATTTCTAATGAAGGGCCTACAAAATACAAACTAAGCTTAGTAAATTCATCCTAAGTTAAGGCTAAAATAACATTAAGAGTCAAATATGTGAGAGACAACTTCCACTGAACAATAACAGGGGACTGACTACAACAACAACTACAACATGCCCTCCCTGTTAGAATGTGAATAAACGGGTGTGGAGTCAATCACTCATTCCCATGGCAGGATAGGCCAACATGGCAGGATATGGTCAACTTCCATAAAACAAACAAAAACGCTGATTCATGACGAACAAATATTAGCCAGCCAGCTAACATTTATCCGACGCTAGCTAGCTAGCTGGCTAGCAGGACAAATAAACAAACTTGGGGGGGGGGGGCAACAGCGTTTCACCTCCACCTCTCCAGCCCACATCACAAACAAATAACTTACCTTTCCCCTTTGCAAGTTTTTCTTGATCAGTTTTCTTTTCCTTCCGTTTTTCCGCACCGCTGGGATAACTCCTTTTTGATGCCATTATGGTGTCTGTTTGTTTTTAATCCTCTCGCTAACGGGAACGAATGGTAGCTGTCAATCATTCACGTCATACCTGTGCGTCGCTGGCCCTCAACGTCACAACCTGCGTGACAGTGCGGCAAGCCCCCAGAGTCCAAGATGGCGTCCCATTCCTTTCAATGAAGTTGCTCACCCAGCGCATGGCTCCCAAAAACTTTTTGACTTCCGCATTGATGGGATAATAGAGCATGCGCAGTTGTGTCAGTGTGGTGGCCACGAACCGAACAAAATTCAACATGGAAATCAATGTATTTTTTACGGAACAACTGACGATTGTTGTTTGGAAATTTTAGAAATAATGATGATGATGATGATGATGATGATGATTATTATTATTATTATTATTATTATTATTATTATTATTATTATTATTATTATTATTACATTAATAAAATAGTATTATTATAATAATATACTATTATTTGTGTATTAAACAAGTGAGCAATGTGCCACTGAATAATAAATGATAATTCTTTGAAGCAACTCTCTTTGGAAAGCAGACAAAGTAATGAAATGATTGGTCTATTTATTTCATCAGAACTAAAAAAATAAAAAATAAAAACTCAACGATCTTGAAAGTTCTTCCCTTTCTCTTGCACCTGTCGATGTGTGTAGCTAACACAAATTTGCAAATATTTTGTCGTCCTCATGGAATTAAACAGCACACCATGTTAATTTATCAGCGAGTGCTCTCTCTTTTCCATGCAATTCATCACGCTTAACATGTAATGCTGAATCATGAAAGCTATGGAGCAAAAAATAATAATTACATAAACCACGAGTGAAATAAAATGTGTCATTCATTCAATAAAGATTTCATTCATTCATCTTCTATACCCGCTTATTCCTATTCAGGGTCACGGGGGTCTGCTGGAGCCTATCCCAGCTGTCTTAGGGCGAAGGCAGGGTGACACCCGGGACAAGTCGCCAGTTCATCGCAGGGCCACATAGAGACAAACAACCATTCACACTCACATGCACACCTTCGGACAATTTAGAACGTTCAATTGACCTCACGTGCATGTTTTTGGAGTGTGGGAGGAAGCCGGAGAACCCGGAGAGAACCCACGCAGACACAGGGAAAACATGCAAACTCCACACAGAAAGGTCCCAGGTCCAGGCCCCGGAATCAAACCCACGACCTTCTTGCTGTGAGGCGGCAGCGCTAACCACTGCACCACCGACTATTTTATTACTTAGTTGAAAATGCCATTTTATTTCATTTAACAAAGCATATCATTATTTCATCATGCATTTAATTGTTTTGTGGTCCTGTGTTTTAGTGCTTCATAATTGTATTCTGTTGTCAAATTTGCCCATCAAAGTCAGATTAGTAATCCTGTACATCAGTTTAAGGAAAACCAATTCCAGGTAATGGATTGCAGATCTTGTAGCACCTGTTACAATGGAAAGAAATGTATACATAATAAGTACGTCTGTGTGCCCGATATTTTAGCTAACACTAAACTGTCTGCATTGTGCTTTTTCTTCGGCCACAGAGAACAGAAACGTCTGTAGTTCTTTGTTCACCCATGGTACAGTTTCATAAGCTTTTCAGTTTTTAATACGTGTTAATGTAAAAATCCACACGCGAGGCATTTAAAAATGGCGGTTTTGGTCTTTCGTGAAAGACGGCCTTTGGCCAATCAGTGTCCTGAACGTTGCTACGTCACCCTTATGGTCTCAGCTCTGCTCACTTCGAAGCCCAACGAGGCAGGTACCAAAATCCTAACCCCTGGGAACGTGACAATTGTTTTTTTCAATTTAAGTTTTTGTTATTTTGTTCGTTTTCGTTAACTATTATAACCGTGGTCAGGACCTCCAGTGAGAAGATCCACTGGAGGACATTTAGAGCAAACAAGTCAGACAACAGCAGCTTCACCACATCAGCTGAAAAATGGAGTTTGGATGCTTTCATCTTCAAGTCGTGGACAGAAAATGATGACACTGTCACACTGATGTTTTCTTCTCCAACCTTCTCTCAGCTCCAGAGGTTGGTGGTCTGCAGGAGCTTCTACAGCAGCAGAAGATCAGTCTGGAGAGGAGATGTGAACGTGTGACTGAAGGTGAAGAAGCAGGAAGTCAAACTCTCCTCAACAGCATCTACACTGAGCTCTACATCACTGAGGGACTGAGTGAGGAGGTCAACAGAGAGCATGAGGTCAAACAGCTGGAGACCAAGAAGACCAAGAAGACCAAGGAGATCCTCCACGACCGTCCAATCAGGTGCAGCCAGATCTTTGAAGCCTCACCTGAGCAGCAGGGCCTCGGGGAGTCAGAGTGGTGCTGACCCGGTCTCTGGGCTGGACTGGGAAGCCTTGGGGTCCCACTGGTGGAGCTGGAGGAGGTGACTGGGTCCAGGGAAGTCTGGGGGTCTCTGCTGAGGCTGCTGTCCCCGAGACCTGACTCCGGATACGGCAGTAGAAGATGGATGGATGGATGGATGGATGGATGGATGGATGGATGAATGCCAGGTGATAGAACATTTCATAAAAACAGACTCTGCATTATAACTTCTATTACACTCTAAAAAACTCACTCCAATATAACTGCACTCGTCCTTCTCTCACATTACATTGGATCACAATGACCAAACAACACAACAAAGACAATGATCCAACTGTACTGCCACGTCCAGACTCAGTGTAGGTCTGTAGGCCTCTTGGACCCTCATGTGAACCACTGCGTGTTGACTGGAGGTGAAACATGACTGACTGCTGTCCTCCTACCTGGACAATGCAATCTCACTTTCATTCTGCTGCAGATGGCCATTTTCATTTTACACCGTCCAAATTTACAGCTCAGGGCGCTGGGACGAATTCCAAATTGTGTGCAGATACAGGCCTACACTTCAAATAATTATGAGAAAAATCCAACGTAAAGAGAGCACTTCCATTAGGAAATAGTCAACATGAAATTTCGTCTTCTACTGACACCTGCTGGTCAAATTGAATAGTTGCAAATATTGTGAACAAGTTGTCATCTAATTCTAATCCTAAACAATATGGCCATTCCAAGTCAAGTATTAAGACAATTAATCAGGTTTGTACTGCTTGATTGAACACATTCATCCCATTCCAGTGCACTAAAACCCACTTCCCTTCAGGACCGTGTCAGCGAAGCCAAAACTTCCTTGAGTGACGCTGTTTCCCAGCATGCAATGCGAGCTAGCGATTTCACAATACTATTTCATCACAAACATGGATGTAAAAAATAAAAAGGGACGAAAAATGAAACTTCAGGAACACCAACCATTGCAATACAAGCAGAACTGGGCCGAAGTTTTATATTATGTACACTATAATACAGCCTTCTGGTGGACAAGCCATACTATTTAAGCCGTGTCCTCCTATGGCACTTCCGTGGGTGGAAGCTCATCGTAGAGGTCACGTGCTGGTTGCGCGTCACTCCACCGATCACCTCGGGGCCCTTGCAGGGGATCTGCAGGGTATCTGATTCAGTTGAGTATATGGAAAATATGGGTCGATGGTCAGTTGTAACAAGAGAAGCTTGCTGGCAAAAATAATGTACTACAAGTGAATGTCACACTTTATTTTTGTTTTGTATGAGCATTTAAAAAAAACAACATCATGATAATCGAATACAGACACACACCCGAATCCAACAAGAACGAGAGTTTGGGGTCCGTAGCGACGGCACAAAGCGTAGCATCGAAGTGTTGTTGTAGCCCTCCAACAGCAAACAACGTTCTTGTCTGCCTTTTAAAATAACCAGGAGCACAAGAAATAGGGTACACCTTATCTGCAAAGCAAGTAACACGTACATTATGAACTATCGTTCCATATCATAATAGATTTAATATGTCAACCGAAAGCAGCTGACCGGCTGAAAAGACTCACTCCACCCCCTAGTGTTGTGAGGAGGACACGTTCCCGTCAATAATTTGAATTTCTCAGCTGCATGGATATGGGGACCAAGCTGAGAACTCCGATTGGACGAGAAAACAGAATTATTGCTTAGTCCGATTAAGCTCTGCATGTAAACACACTGATTGATTAACATGGGCGCTGAATGGAAGCGCTCGGCGCTTCACGGCGCTTCGCGGCGCTTCCACGTCCAGTGTGAACCGGGCGGAACTTTTCAACATTTTGACGTGGCAGACGCGGGACGATCGTTTTCTATCAGGAGTGTGCACTACATAATCTGTAACGGAAAGTTTGCGCTCCACGACATACGGACCAGAAAAACCAGCCTGCAAACGGGAACCGGGTAACGGCAACAATACCAACACTCGGTCGCCTGTCTCAAAAACTCGAGCCACAGCTTTCTTGTCAAACTGCCGCTTCATTTTAGACTGGCTGGCGACAAGAGTTTTGTGAGCAATTTCACAAGCACGATGCAAGCATTCACGAAAAAAAAAAAGACGTAATCTAACACATTATTCTCGACTCATTTAACATTGGAAAGCCACTTACCCCTTAACAGACGTGAGGGTCCTCTCACCGAACACTAAATCAGCTGGGCTGAACCCGAGGGACTCCCACACATACAATCGACGGCTCATTTTAACCCCCCCCCCCCCCCCCCGCCCCCTAGATAGATCCCTAGATAGTACGTTTGATAGATGGATAGAAATAGATAAGTTAGTTAAAGTTACACACACACACACACACGCACATATATATGTATACATATATATATATATATATATATATATATATATATATATATATATATATACATATATATGTATATATATATATATACATATATATATATATATGTGTGTGTGTATGTATATATATATATATATATGCATATATAAATAAACCTCTTTCAATGAACTCCAAAACATACATGGTCAAAATCCATATTATTATGTTGTTGTTGTTTTTAAATGCTCATACAAAACAAAAAGAAAGTGTGACATCCACTTGTAGTACATTATTTTTGCCAGTAAGCTTCTCTTGTTAAGACTGACCACATTGACCTATGTTTTCCACATATTCACCTGAATCAGATACCCTGCAAGGTTCAACGACCTTGTCTCAGAACCGAGGTGATCGGTGGAGTGACGCGCAACCAGCACGTGACCTCTACGATGAGCTTCCACCCACGGAAGTGCCATAGGAGGACACGCCTTAAATAGTAGGGCTTGTCCACCAGAAGGCTGTATTATGGTGTACATAATATAAAACTTCGGCCCAGTTCTGCTTGTATTGCAATGGTTGCTGTTCCTGAAGTTTCATTTTTCCCCTTTTCCATTTTTATTTTTTACATCCATGTTTGTGATGAAATAGTATTGTGAATCGCTAGCTCGCATTGCATGCTGGGAAACAGCGTCACTCAAGGAAGTTTTGGCTTCGCTGACACGGTCCTGAAGGGAAGTGGGTTTTAGTGCACTGGAACGGGATGAATGTGTTCAATCAAGCAGTACAAACCTGATTAATTGTCTTAATACTTGACTTGGAATGGCCATATTGTTTAGGATTAGAATTAGATGACAACTTGTTCACAATATTTGCAACTATTCAATTTGACCAGCAGGTGTCAGTAGAAGACGAAATTTCATGTTGACTATTTCCTAATGGAAGTGCTCTCTTTACGTTGGATTTTTCTCATAATTATTTGAAGTGTAGGCCTGTAGTTGATGAGGAATCACGGTGTGCTAACGCTACTCAAACAGCTTCGATGAAAAAAGGGAGTGTGATTTAGGTTTGTGGTACATTATGACAATCTTGGACTTGCAAGACTGAGGCGATGGTTCAATTCCCATCAATGTGTATTATATATGTGTTATTTAGCTCATCTATTCTACATTTTAAATAGATCACATTTGACATCTGACCCACTGAACACTTACTATTGAACATATTTTTAAACTATGGGCTATTTAGTCTTGTTTTAGGATATAATATAATTCATTGCACAAACTGTCAGGCTAAGTATAAGAGCTATAGTCTACTACAATCAGTCGTGCCAAAAAAGAGACATTGTCTTTATTTTTCATTTTTATTTTATTGTGTCAGCATTGAACCATACAAGGACATACAATGAGGATACTCATTATAATGTTGATGAAGTGTTGTTGTTTCATGTTTTGTTGGCTGTTTCAAGGGTTTATTTAGTTTGTTGTGACACAATCTAAGGTTCAATTTGTAAAGAAATAAAAGTTTTTGCGAAAAAAGATAGTGGTCAAAGTGATTGATATTTGTGTTTGTGTGTTTTGTAGTCTTGTCTGGATTTGTCCTGTTCGTTTCTGGTCTGTGTTTGTGTTCCCACTCTTGGCCTTCACCTTGTCGTGGTGAGTGGGCTTTTAACTAAGACAGGCCAATTATATATATTGTGTGAAGCCAGCAAAACAGTCATTATTATGAGAATTACAACTGAAGCACACTAAATAATACACCATAAGTCACATTTTGCTTTTCTGTTATTAATCTAATGTGTGTTATGTCAAGCCTCCACAGTGGCGTGCTGCAGTCAGGATGAGACGAACAAGGTGAATGGATGGACGGATTGATGAGCCCAGCGAGCCTCCACCATCCACAGACAAGCCAGTCC
This sequence comes from Nelusetta ayraudi, assembly GCF_046127955.1. Taxonomy (NCBI): domain Eukaryota; kingdom Metazoa; phylum Chordata; class Actinopteri; order Tetraodontiformes; family Monacanthidae; genus Nelusetta; species Nelusetta ayraudi. Next base: position 61,535 of record NW_027466078.1, read on the forward strand.
CATCTTCTACCCAGAAGGATGTCTCTTCCATCTATCTTTGCCTGCCAGGGAAATGCAACCAAACATAGTAATTACAGATGGTGTTGTCTCTGTTAAAGTGACACATGGAAAAAAAAAATATATATATGTTTTGTGATTCATGTTCATGACAATAACAATCGAACAGATTTTCTTCATTCTTCCAATGAGTTTCACAAACAAACATAGAATTTTCCCTGGATCATACAAATACGTTTGTAGATTATATAAAGACAATTATAAAACACATTTGTTGTGGTTTTATATTAAAGCAGATAGTCAAACGTAAATGTAGCATGGTAATGTTGCGAAGACACATTTATTTTTGTTTTTCTTTGTTTCTTTAGAAGCTTTTATTTTGGTTTTCTGTGGAAGCACAACAGACAACACACATGTTAACGTCCGCTACTACGGTTCGCTCCGCATAGGTCTCACGAGCCACTTGAGAGACTTCCTCTCGAGCGTTATCTACTTTTTACATTTCAAAACACAGATCCATACCCGACTTCGACTTGAACTTATTAATCATGTCGTTTCCCACATTTCCCACATCACTCAGAGACGATACATTCAAAACGTAAATTTAACTCACATACCCTCGATCTCAGACTTTAATTACGAAACAGCCACACATACATTTGCTCTTATTTTCAACCATTTCCCCTTCTCACCTGTGGAAGCACAACAGATAACACACACGTTAACGTCCGCTACGACGGTTCGCTCCACATAGGTCTCATGAGCCACTTGAGACCTCTCTAGCGTTATTCCCCGGGGCGAACACGACCTCCACTGGTAGAAGTGGGTAACTGCACCCTGCTCACTGATCACTCTCACACACGCCACAAACCACAACAAAAGCAGGAACAGTGCTTTGCCACAATTATGCTACATAAACACGTCCTGGTCCCCTCTGGATCCTCTTTTCCGGTCCTCGCGATCACTCTCTTGGCTGCGGTGGGCATGGTTCTTCCTTTGTCAGGGCATTCTCTGGCCCAGTGACCCATTCGGCCGCAGATGTGGCACGCCCCCTTTTCGCCTCTGTCTCCGCTAGTCGCCCTTCGTCGGTTGTCGTTGTTCCTGTAGGGCCGTCTCGCCGTGTCACTGAGGTGCTTCATCATGGTGAGGGAGGCACGCTTTATCTTCTTGTCCTCTGCATCGCTGGCCTCCTGCAGAAGCCTCTCAGCGTGCACTGCATGACGTCGGACCTCTGTCAGCCGGGCATCTTCAATCCCCACGCAGCAGCTTGTGTTAACTGCTTTGGCGATCTGGGGGAGCAGCCCTTGTCTGAAAGCAGTGATGAGGCTGGCCGTTTGGTTGACGGCAGTCCTGATGAACGTGGCGACGCTGCGGCGTCGGTGCTGGATTGCGCAGGGTTGTACGGTGGTAGCGTTGGATGAGGGCAGGCGGGAGGAGGGAAGACAGGCATGTCCAGGAGAGGGTCCCTCGGGCCTGTAAGAGAAGGATACAGACGATTTGGTGCATTTGAATGCTCGTGTGTGAGCGGCTCCTTTTCTCCCTCCTCTGGGGAGTGTGTGTGAGTGTGTGCACCCTCTGCCGCTACCTCTGTCACCCCTGTGCTCCAGCGCCCAGCGCTGTTCACACGTTTGTTTTTGTTTTTTTTACTTGTTTCCTGTCCCTGACTTCTGCTTCAGTTTTCCAAAATGAAAAACACCTTTCATGATCTTTGATGATCTGAATTGCATATTTGTTTGTTTTTTTCTTTTTTGTAACCTTTCCCTCTGCTATCTTCAATTTATCCTGGAGGTTTCTCAATTCCTCCAAACTCAGTGATCCCCCTGCTGGGAAATCATACTTTTCAACCCAAATTCCCAACATGTCAAGACAATCTGGACCACATTTTTTCCTCATGTCGTCCACAATTGGTCCCCCCTGGGGAATAGCAGCAGCCACTTTGCTCTGGTTCTTCCCCAGCACTGTCTAGTTAGACTTATTACTCTGACTTTTCACTAAGTTTTCACAAAATTCCAAGTCAGAAAATACACAGGCGTCCCCGTGCACCCCTTTTTCTTACTCTGGAGCAAAAAGGTGGAGAAAAAACTCACCCCTCTGGTAGTTTACCTACCAGAAGCTTCCGGCTCACTTGTGGAGAGGGAATTTCAGTGTTGATTCAGAATCAACACCGACCTGACAGGCACGGTTAACGTATGCGCTCCGTCCTGCCCCGGGACCGTTCGTAGACGACAAGGAAAACAACCCACTGGTCACTGATATGTCTGAGACAAGAACAATTACTTCTCACCCGATCTCTGAATCAGCACTTCCTTTCCAGGTTCGCTTGGATAGACGTGAAGCCGATCAGATCCACTCTTAGACGCCGATCCTCTCGTCTCTGAATGCTTGGTTCGAGGTAGAGGGGGAACGAGGAGTTTCCTCCGTTCCTGGTCCCGGGCCCTCAACGTCCCAGAGTTCCACTGACAGGTCTCCAGCAATCCTGTTCGTGACGCCAAATTGTTGTGGAAAAGAGCAAAGATGCCGATGCAGGAATACTGGGATAATAAGTAATTTAATGAACAAACAATAAAAAAAGGGATCGGAGCTCCGAGGCACAAAACACAGTAAAATGGGAGTGCGAGTGCGAGGTGGGAAGGAGGAAGAAGGTCTCTTATACACAGGACTGGGAGGGGATAAGATAAGGAAAGAACAGGGAGGAGAACAGAGAGAGACAAACCAACGACTATACGATAGTTGACCGATTTCACAGCTCATATCCTGTACAGGGAGAGGACGAGCACATCAGTGGCAGGCCATAAAACAAAGTGAAATACGATGCGTATATGTTAGCCTAGGATTCTAACAGTTTACACGTGCTACTAGTGATCATACAATATAAACCAAGATAAAGAATAACACAAGAATACTCTATCATGTTCGACCCATCTTAATAACCGAGATTTTTTTTCCAGGTGCGCTTTGCTCATCTCTTTGTACCAAATATTTAGGGGAGTTTTTATAACATCACATAGGTTATTAGAGTATATAGTCTTGAAAGCTTTGTCACCCAGCAGAGATTGAAGTGGGATATCTAGTTGGTCAAATTCTAGCTCCTTCCATTTTGCATCGTAACCCGCCCTGCACCAGTAGACTATATACTGCAGTTGTGCTGCTTTATAGTAGTCCTCCAAGCATGGGAGTGACATCCCTCCCTGTTAAGTGTAATGTTTTGTAGCGTACCCTTGGTTTCTTGTTCTGCCATATGAATCTAGAAATGATCCGATTCCATTAACTGAATTTCTTATTGGGTATTTCTACAGGTAGCGATTGGAGTAGAAATAACAATTGTGGTAAAATAACCATTTTTTAAGTATCTATTCGGTTGTAAAAATCAAGTACTAGGGGGGTCCAACTATCCAGATCATTTTTAATTTTGGTTGATGATGCTACCGTAGTTTACACTATATAAATCTTTGGGGGTCTTGGGAATATGAAGACCTAGGTATTTGAAAATTCTGGTTTTCCATTTAAATTTAAAGGACTTACGTATGTTTTCTTGAGGTATGTAATTAAAAGTAAGAGTTTGAGTTTTCTCCATGTTCAATTTGTATCCCGAAAATGAACCACATTGGTCGAAGGAGGGCATTCATTTAGGGAGACTGGTATCCGGGTCGGATAAAGTCACCAGGATGTCATCTGCATATAAACATGTCTTATATTCTTTCCCCTTGAATCGTATTCCCATGATTTCTGGGTCTTCCCTAATCTTTTGAACAAGTAGCTCTATAAATAGAGCAAACAAGATGGGGCTCAGTGGGCAGCCCTGTCAGCAACCCCTCTCCAAACGGATTGTACCTGAAAGACTGCCATTTATTCTGATCCGGGCCACAGGTGAATTTTAAACATTTTATAACTGTATTGTTAAAGCCAAAACGTTGCAGGACCAGGTATAAAAATTCCCATAGAACAGAGTCAAAAGCTTTTTCTGTGTCAAAGCTAATTGCTAAGGACATTGTGTTTCCTTTGCTCATTATATGGAACAGATGTATAGCTCGCCTAACATTGTCTTGTGTTTGTCTATTTTTAACAAAACCTGTCTGGTCCGTGTCAATTAGGTTAGGGATAATATTTTCTAGTGTGTTGACAATAATTGAAGTGAAAATGTTATAATCAGTGTTTAAAACTGAGATAGGTCTGTATGAGCTGCAATCTGTCCTATCTTTCCCTGGTTTCAGTATTACAGATAATATGGCCTGTTTCCAAGATGGTGGGGTCTCGCCACCTTTTAAGACATAGTTAAAACAATTTAATAAATAGCAGTGGGGTCACAGAGTCCCTAAAAGTCTTATACCATTCTGCTGGTAGTCCATCTCCCCCGGCTGCTTTGCTTGTTTTCAGTTTAGAAATTGCCTTGTCGACCTCTGCATTTGTAATCTCTGTAGTTAAGCACTTATTTTGTTCTGTGACAACAGATGGCAGGTCTAGGGATTTCAAAAAATTGATTGACTGTTACTGCTTCTGCTAATTCGGGTTGAGTGTATAAATTCCTGTAGTATGATTCAAAAGACTTATGTATTGCTTCTGGCTTATAACATGTAGTATCTGAAACTACTGCTGCCTTCCTATGCATAGGACACCATTTGACATATGGCAGAATGTGAACTCAGTCTGAACCCGCTGCTGTCTTCCTATGCATAGGACACCATTTGATATATGGCAGGATGTGAACTCGCAAGCTGCCTACCTCCCAAAAAGGGGAATTATTGTCCATGTATGGTTTTGTTATTACCACTGTTATTTGATTGAAACCAGATGGTCATTAGGGGTGTAACTATGAATGCATACATCCCCCCCCATATCCTGGATCTTCCTCCTCTTCTTGTTGGGAGGCATAAAAGGTGATGCGAACAAAGCATCATTGGAGTTGCTCACATCTGGCCCAGAGACCTCCACAGGCTTTCCATGGTGCCTGTCTGACTCTTGACTTCTCTGAAATAAACCAGTTTTTATCCAACTAAGTCTGTGTCAGTGAAGACTCCTTCAACATCTACATCACCTGAATCCACCAGAAGAATTCACCACAAACACATCTGGTTGGTGACCGGGTCCTTTACTTTATATATGGATCTTCCAGACTGTTGTTTTTTAAGTCTCCAGGCTAAGAGTTTTTTAGCACGGGGTCCATTTTCATAGTGGGTTTGTTTGATATACTTAAGTGTAAGTTCCTCCTGGTCGTTCAGTTTCTTATTTAGTTCTGATTTTACTACGGTTATTTGTTCCAATAAGGTGGGGTCGTTAGTCTCTACATGCTTCCGTTCCAGTGAGTCTAATTTACTTGTCAAGTCGTTAAGGTGTTTAAGTTTTTCTTTTTTCCTTTGTGATGCCCAACTTATAATCTTCCCACGCAATACTGCTTTTCCAGCATCCCATAAAATACTCTGTGCCGTCACTGTGCTACCGTTAAGGTCTGTATATTCCTTAATTTCTTTCCTAATGTAATCTTCAAATCAGGTGTAATTTAATAGGGAGGTGTTGAGTCTCCAAATAGTGTTTTTGTGTGGGACACCTACATTTATTTTCACATATACACCTGAGTGATCTGATATGTCGCTAACAGCAATTCTACAATCTAAAACCCTGTGTCTGTCTGTTCAGAACATAAAGAAATAATCGATCCTCGAGTAAACTGAATGAGGGTGAGAGTAAAAAGTCAATTGTTTAGTGGATGGATGAAAATCCCTCCATACATCAAACATACCAATCCTTTTAATCATCTTCTTAATATTTAGTGACTCAGGATTTGTTTTCTTTGTCGGGTTTGATCAGTCTAGAGTGGGATGCAGCTGTACATTCCAAGGGGACTCGTGCCACGCAAAGCCTATTCCGACCTGGCGATCCTCTTTGAATCCATTAGCAACCAGCTACATTACCCCGGGCAGCTTCACGGGTACAGGTGGATGTATGCTAAATGCAGAGAAAATGGACTGCGTGTGAGAAAAGAGTCTGTGCGTTTGGTTTTGAAGGAGCTGGATCCAAGAGGAGTGTCATTAAGGCAAGCGGGGCGTCTCAGACGGAGGAATTACTTCTCAAACTTCTCAACTTCATCTGGCACTTGGACTCATATGATGAACTGAAGCCATATGGTATTTGTGTGAATGGATGTATCGATGGCTTTTCAAGAAAAATAATCTGGCTCAATGCTTACACAACAAGTAGTGACCCAAAAGTAATTGGAGGGTGCTACATAGAAGCGGTACAGCGTTTTGGGGGGTGCCCTAGAGTTGTTCGAGGCGACCTTGGAACCGAAAATGGCCATGTTAGAGGCTTCCAGCGTTTCCTCGTCCCTGTTCAACCAGACGACACCCTCGATAGTTACTTGGAGGGGGCCAGCACCGCCAATCAAAGAATTGAATATTGGTGGGGTTTCCTGCGTGGCCAGCACATGGAGTTCTGGTTAGCCTTGTTATCAGACCTCACAGACAACGGGCATTTTGATGGCGAGTTTCTGGACAAAAGTCTCCTGCAGTTTTGTTGTATGGGCCTCCATACAGGTGAGTTCATGAATAATGTTTTATTTTCGTTTTGTGCGCATGTGTATGTGAGTGAGAGAGAGGGGAGGGAGGACAGAAACGGGAAAGGGGGTGTTGGGAAGAAAGACAGACAGAGACGGGAGGAAAGGAAAAAGAATGCTAAAGACAAGGGGTAGCAAAGGGAAAGGAACAGAGATGGAAGGGGAGAGAGATGGAACAGAAGGGTAGAAACAGAGAGGATAAGAGATGGGGAGGAAGAGGGGGGGGGAGGGAGGGATGAATAGAGACAGGGAGGGAGAAAGAGGGGGGTTGCTCATGTGTGAATGCTGTAATTTAGTGTTTTATTTATGTTCTGCTGGCACAGCTCTTCCTAAATGTATACATTTTCTACAGGATGAGTTGGATGACACTGCACAGGTGTGGAATGCACACAACATCAGGCCATCAAGAAACCTGAACGTCCCCAGCGGTCGGCCTAATGTGACGCATGCTGTTCCTGAACTTTAGCGAACAACAGATTTTCTCTCCCCTGTTGAAGATGAACACATTCAACTGTGCAAAAATGAATGTGTCTTTCGGCTGGCTGTACCATGTAATCCAGATATTTATGAACTCTGTATCATCTTTATGGCTGAGTCCCATCTTGCTCCACCAACAGATCCGTATCAGGCTGTGAACTTGTATTTGCACCTAAGAGAGGCCATCGCTGCATCTCTCTAAACCACCCGACCCTCTCCACAGGATGGACACTTATTCCACTGCAGTGCGCCTCCCCCTGACCCTATCCAGAGAATGGACACTAAATTGTTGTGAACCTCCTGTTATTTTGTGTATTGTTAAATCTCTAGTGTTCCTTTTAAAAATACACAGGGATATTGGTTATTTACTGCACTCCTTTGTTTCTGTTATTACGCAATCCTTATGGTGATGCTATTTACTGAATTTACTTTTTGACCTGAAGGTCGTGTGTGCAAAGAGCTGTTAAATAAAAGTAGCCATGTGAAAGAACTTAACTATGTTCAGAACAAAGTTGTTGAAACATTGAGAAACACAGAAGCACAAGGTTACTTTAAGATTTACTTTAATTATTCTTCACTTCCATGAATTAATGAACATTAACGTGATTCTTTAAAGTCAACAATTCCTGAAAAATTAAACCGGTGTTGGACAACTCGTTCTGAATGCTTGGTTAGAGTAAACAGATGGACCTGTAAGCAGTCATTTTCAAAACAACATTTTCACTTTCAACAACAAAAAAAAAACACCCTCATAAAACTCTGCTGAAGCATTTACTATTCTGTAACACAGGTGTAACTATGGAAGCAGATAGTTACCATAATCCAAATAAAAATGCAATAGCAGAAATGCTTTTAAATTTTAAGAACGAAGCTGCATTATTTGACTCATAATTAAAATGGTTAATAAGTCATTCAATCTGCATTTTCATTTTCTTCTTCAAGACTGCTCATTCTTGTACTTAATTCAAATGAAGGAAAACACATTTGAGCTTTAATTTTCAAAACATGCACCAGCAAAGAGTTACCAAAATTCAATATGAAATGTAAAATTCAAAAATGAAAAAGCAATAGCAGAATGCTTTTTCATTTTAAGAACGAAGCTGCATTATTTGACTCATAATTAAAATCATTAATAAATATTGCTATATGCATTTTCATTTTCTTATTCTTTTATGACACAATCAAAAAGAAAACTGAGGGCATTGCTTTTTAATTTTCATGGTCCTGCCCTGCACAAGAGTTACCACAACTCGAAAACGAAATCGCAATCTCAAAGTAAGTGCGCGGCGCAGGAAAGTGACGTCAGCAGCTCTCCACCTGTGGGTATGGCGGTATGACACCAAGTGTCATTTGCCTCCTGTTATGTGTAAATTCTAATGTTTGTGAATTTAATAAAGATATATATATATATATATATATATATATATATATATATATGTACATATACATATATATATATATATATATATATTTTTTTTTTTTAAAAAAGAAAAGAAAAGAAAAAAAAGGTATGGCGGTATGACACCACTTTGCCATCGTTACTTCTTTCACGTCATTGAAGTTGCCGGTAATCAAGATTTAAATCGCCGAAAAACGTGGACCACTGACAGATCTCGCACCAGCATCTGCCACCAGTCGACGGATTGATCTGTTGCTTCGCATCCTTCGTCGGATGGACTGGTGGCCGACGCCGAACAGCTGTTACTCCACCCATGTAACAAATAGCTTTAGCTTTGATGTTGTGCTGGTGCATCAAAGTGTTCCATAACTGACAACAGGTTGGCTAGGGCAACCTTGTTTGCGTCCGTATCTGGGACGGCAGAATACCTGCTCAACTCGGTCCCGAGCATCAGATTCAGATACACTATTCAACTCCACCTGGGAAGCTAAATCCAGCAGGGTTTGAACAATTGTGTCAATGTGCGCCATGCTCAAATCTGTCCGACCAACGAGATCCGTCAGTGGTCCATGTTTTTCGGCGATTTAAATCTTGTTTACCGGCAACTTCAATGACGTGAAAAGTAACGATGGCAAAGTGGTGTCATACCGCTATACCTTTTTTTTGTTTTGTTTTGTTTTTTTAAATATACAGTATATATATACATTTATTAAATTCACAAACATTAGAATTTACACATAACAGGAGGCAAATGACACTTGGCGTCATACCGCCATACCCACAGCGGAGGTGGAGAGCTGCTGACGTCACTTTCCTGCGCCGCGCGCTTACTTTGAGATTGCGATTTCGTTTTCGAGTTGTGGTAACTCTTGTGCAGGGCAGGACCATGAAAATTAAAAAGCAATGCCCTCAGTTTTCTTTTTGATTGTGTCATAAAAGGTGCGACACGAATAAGAAAATGAAAATGCATATAGGAATATTTATTAATGATTTTAATTATGAGTCAAATAATGCAGCTTCGTTCTTAAAATGAAAAAGCATTCTGCTATTGCTTTTTCATTTTTGAATTTTACTTTTCATATTGAATTTTGGTAACTCTTTGCTGGTGCATGTTTTGAAAATTAAATCTCAAATGTGTTTTCCTTCATTTGAATTAAGTACAAGAATGAGCAGTCATGAATAAGAAAATGAAAATGCAGATTGAATGACTTATTAACCATTTTAATTATGAGTCAAATAATGCAGCTTCGTTCTTAAAATGAAAAAGCATTTCTGTTATTATATTCTTATTTTAATTTGGATTATGGTAACTGCCTCCATATAAAACAAATACATCCATAAATATATACAATGTGAGAATTGTTTCTTGCAAGAGCTGTACTTCAACCCATGACCATCGATAAAAGTGTACACATCTAATCGTAAACAATCTGCTGCAACCTGAATTTCCACTTCTGTGTCTATAAATCAGTCACAGCTTGACTGATGGCTCTGAGGAAGCAGTTTCCATCAGCCTCTACATTCTCATTTGTGCACGGCGAACCTAATGGGCCTTTGCAATCAGAAATTGGAAAACTCGCACGGTCCAAATGAATCTTCAAGTTTTTGCTAAGGTCTAAACAAACATCAACATCAAGGGGAGAGAAGTTACACTCTTCATTGGTCACAGCACTGACAAACTCTACGTCAGAATTATCCATGTCAAAGTGAGGAGTTTTGCTCTTCTGAAGTGACTCACTGTTGCCAGCTGGTGCTGGAATTTTAAACCGTGACCGGTTTCGCCTTGATGAAAAGAACCATGCAGAACCTTGGCTAATCTAATACCAGTGCCATAATCTGCCACTGCATCTTCACTAGTACTAACTGATGATGGATCACAAATCACATGTGCGAGGCGTAGAACGAGCGGAGCAGTCAGAGGCAACAGAAGAAGAAAGAAAAGCCTCCTTAGCTTAGTTGATCTTCTGTGTTGCCTCCTGGACGGTGCTGGCCTCCTCTGGCTTGGTGCTGGCAACCACGGGAGCCACAGGAACCACGGGCACAGCTCTGGTCATCTGTGGCGTCGCCTCCACCTGATTAAAATAAGAAAGATGTGATTTTATGCCAATAAACATAGAAAGGAAAACACTAGGCTTTACACGATCACGATTTTTGTGCCGATCACCGATGAGTGAGTTTAAATAAACCGATCACCGATCACCGATCCGATCACGTTAGGGGCAATAAATACTTGTTTCTGTACACCCCTTGCCTTCTCAGGAGCACCGTCTAAAGTTGTTTGCTTTAGCATCCGTTTCAGAGTTTGCTTTTCTTTTTCTTTCTCCGCGCTGCGTTTCTTAAACTCGACATGCTCCTCCGTGTGTATCTTTTCCAAGTGCCTGATTAAATTTGTGGTGTTGAATTTTTTTACCAAAGTTCCCCCGCGAAGTACTGTAGCGTTGCATATATTGCAGATAGCTTGTGCTATGTCTGTTTCTCTCACTTTGAAAAACTTCCACACTCCCGACACGTTTGTTTGTGTCGCCCATGGATGTTGCTGTCGTGAAGATTCAAAGAAACTTTATTGTCCGTCACATAGCGACAGTACTCAAAACAGGAAGAGGCACGAAGACGAAAATGAAGGCCTTTGAATCATGAATCATTATGTCTCGGATACAAACAAATAAACATGTCAATGCTGTGAAACTACTTTGGAGGAAATGAGACAGATTAAAAAAGTTTCAACACGACCATGACGTCATTGATCGGTGATTCATGACATGACGCCCGATCACGAACGTTTCAAAAAATGCCAAATATCGGCCGATCTGATACAGCCGATAAGATCGGTGTAAAGCCTAGAAAACACACACAGGTGATGAAGTGGAAATGAATAAGTACAAACCTGCTGCACTGCTGTGACATTGCTGGAGGCAGACTCAGTCATGTGGACAGTTGAATGTGTTGCCCACACCTGCAAATACAAGGACACAAAGTAACGTTTAAAGAACTGCATTTATTGTCCTATCACAAAGATGCACACAATGAAATACACATATCCCAAATACCAACATGTCACTTGTTTGTTTTGGTTTTTGAGGCAACGTGTGCTGATCGACGTCTCAGGCTGGACATCTGGAAGAACATAAAGAAATGAATTCATAAACAAAGTAACACACTAATTAAACTGTACATGTACTGTACATATGTGATCTTGTGTTGATAATAGGGGTGGGGCGATACGGCTAACCCACGATTCGATACTGTGACGATATTTGGCCCACGATAATGACAACATCACGACACACGATATCTTCGAAATTTTGCAGACGATATTGTCATAACCCAGCTCAAGAGTTATGACAATAACGGAAGGGATTGCGGATTGCAATTAATCAAAAGGTTTATTATAACAAAATAGATAATTGTAAGCAAAATAATGAAATATATGGTGTGTGTTTGTCAGTATTCATCAGTAATGTAAGTGTGGATGAGTGAATAATAGGATGTGGGGTGTTGTCAGGTGCAAAACAGAACAGAAGAAGCTGAGAGTCGGCCAGATGCCCATGGCTGCTGGATGGAGAATGGGGAAGAGACCGAGTGGCACACGCAGTCGGCCTTTTATCCTGCGGGGGGCATCGGCACAGGTGTCCTAATCGGAAGATGCCACTCCCACATCCACCGCTACCTAGAAATGGGAAAACAGCTGGGAGCCACAACAAGTTATATAGAGACAGGGTCGTCACAATATGTGACTGAAAAAGAAAAAAATACCCATAAAAAGGAAAATGCCTGTGATCTTGCATTTATTCCAAAACTTTGTATAATGTACAAACAAACGTGCACTGCACAAGCAAACATATTAAAGTGCATGAACATTAATAACTTTCATGTAAACAAGGACAGTGCTTTCTGGTAATGTAAAGTCAGTAGCAACTTGTCTTATCGCAACTTGGGGACTTGGGATATACAAACCGACGGGAAGATGAGAGAGGGAAAAAAATCCTTTCACTGCCCCGATTCTGAAAATCAATAAAAAAAAATGATGCAGACAAAATAAAGAAATAAATAACCGTGTCCCCAAAATATACGGGAAAAAGTGAAGTGCGTCCCCCATCAGTTCATTACGGGACAGGCTTTTTAGTTGCCAAATATGGGACAATCGCGTATTTTACGGGAGGGTTGGCAACCCTATCTAGACCACAGACGGAAATTAAATGAGGTTTTGTCATTTTCCCTAAAAAAACGGGACAAATTGTGTCCTGGGAGAGATTTTGTCTTTCCCGGGACAGGTGGACAGGTGGTGTTTGGAAAAAAATATTGATATTTGCCGTCAGTGTATCGATTATTTATTGCGACAGAAAGCACAACAATATATTGCAATATTGATTTTTTTTTTCACCCACCCCTAGTTGATAAGTGTATGAATAATTGTGTGAATGTTACCGTGCCGGCAAAACTTACACCATCATAACACCACCATGTACAGCTGACGAAGGGGGAGGTGATCGGCCATATAGACAAATGTTAAACCTGGAAGAAGTGTCACATAATCAATTGTGTAATCACACAATTCTAAGAAATATCTGTTAGCACAGTGTCACTGAAGAGAAAAAAATACAACAAAAATATGTATTTTACACACCCATGCGTGCAGCAACACGATGATATACTTGACGTAGCGCTGTTTGTAGTTCTGGCTTGACAGTCAGGCGAGGTGGAAAGTCAAGCACAAACACCTACAAAATAGTTGTATATATAAAAAAAAAAACCAAACAAACATAAAAATGCAAAATAAATTCATGAATATTCTTGTTATTGAACTATGGATCATGGAATTACTTGATATTGATAAAACAAAGTGGTGATGACATTCATGTGTTCAAATTTGTTTGTCACAGCAGATAAACAAACCTTGGGCCAGCGGTCCAACACAGTTGCCAGTAGCGCAGCAAAATCCTGGGCGGAGTCTGTTACAAGCCCGTGTTCAAGGTTGTTGCCCAGGGCGAGAACACAAAACCATCCACAAGTGGACAGAGATGTGAGTCTCCCACCACCAGAACAAAAACATAAAGAAACTCGTGGCTTGACAAAATCACGACCCATACCTTCTTGTCTGGTTGCTGGGCCTTAAGAACGAACTTGCACTGTTTTGTCAGTCAGGAGCAAAACGGGCCATCTTCGCACCCAGGTCGCTGACCAGTACCGCGCCCTGTGTAAATTGACAAAAAAGAAAAATCTAAATATGTTTTTGTAAGATTTATTTGGAATACAACATAACAACACAGGCAGAACATGAAATCATGAACGTGGAAGTACTCACGACGTTCAAAGTCCTTCCGAGGTGGAAAAGGTGTCCAATCCCATTTTTGCTCCAGGCGTCGTTTCATGGCCAGAGAGCGACGGAATGCCTTGGTGTTCGGCATCTGAACAATGAAATGAAAGATTGTGTCATTTTCAATGAAGGACAATGATAACACAAGTTTACAGAAAAAAGTGATGTTTTCTCACACACGACATCAAAACACAGAAAGGTTTCTGTACCTTTGCAGCTGGAGACGATGAGCTTAAATCAAAAAAGCAAAAGAAAATGTGTATGTGTACTCTTGGACCCTAACCCTAATGCCATACAAGTCTATGGGGTGAAATTTCAACTTTGTCCTACAGATATGGGGCCACTTGCTTTTTCATCAGGAGCCCCCAAGAAGCGCCCACGCCAAATTTGGGGCTTCTAGTACTTGAGGAACCCCGAAACCCTAACCCTAATTTCAGCTAAGCCTAACCCTAACCCTAGTTTCAGCCTTATTGTTAACCCTAATTCAATGCAAGTCTATGGGGTGAATTTTCAACTTTGTCCTAGAGACATGGGGCCACTTGCTTTTTCATCAGGAGCCCCCAAGAAGCGCCCACGCCAAATTTGGGGCTTCTAGTACTTGAGGAACCCCGAAACCCTAACCCTAATTTCAGCTAACCCTAACCCTAACCCTAACCCTAGTTTCAGCCTTATTGTTAACCCTAATTCAATGCAAGTCTATGGGGTGAATTTTCAACTTTGTCCTAGAGACATGGGGCCACTTGCTTTTTCATCAGGAGCCCCCAAGAAGTGCCCACGCTAGATTTGGGGCTTCTAGCCAATGAGGAAAAATTTGGAGCAGACACGACAGGGTTACAGCTGAGAAGGCACTTAAGATCCTCAAAGGACTGTTGCCACTCACTAGACCAAACAAATGGTTTCAATGGACTGGTTAATTCTTCTCTCGTGGCCGGCAGCTCCACTGCCTTAGTGCTGGAGATGAACGCTCAGGGGTGCCGCCAGGAATTTTGGGCCCCCTGAAAAAAAACAAAAACAAATGGGCCTCCTTTGCGCAGCGCTTGTCAAAAGCTTCACATCACTCAAAAAATACAGTATAGTTCAATAATAGTGCTTGAGTCCATCTTTGACAGTGTCAATGTATTTTTATTGTGAATTCTCCTAAAAAGCAAACTCTTAACATTGATGAATGATTCATGAAAAAAACACTTGATGTTTCTCGGACAAAGTTGAGCTTTGACCTTCATAGACTTGCACTGCATTAGGGTTTAGCGATAAGGCTGGAATTAGAGTGAGGGTTTTGGGGTTCCTCATGGGCTAGAAGCCCCAAATTTGGCATGGGTGTGTCCAGGAGGATCCTGATGAACCTGAAAGTGGCCCCATGTCTCTAGGACAAATTTGACCTTTGACCTCCATAGACTTGCATTGAATTAGGGTTAACGATAAGGCTGAAACTAGGGTTAGCTGAAATTAGGGTTAGGGTTTTGGGGTTCCTCAAGAACTAGAAGCCCCAAATTTGGCGTGTGCGCTTCTTGGGGGCTCCTGATGAAAAAGCAAGTGGCTCCATGTCTCTAGGACAAAGTTGACCATTGACCCTCATAGACTTGTATGGCATTAGGGTTAGCGATAAGGCTGGAATTAGAGTGAGGGTTTCGGGGTTCCTCATGGGCTTGAAGCCCCAAATTTGGTGTGGGTGTGTCCAGGAGGATCCTGATGAACCTGAAAGTGGCCCCATGTCCCGATGACAAAGTTGACCTTTGACCCTCATAGACTTGTATGGCATTAGGGTTATCGATAAGCGATACAAACCTGGTGAGTTTAAGACTTAATGACTCTACGTACATGAATGTATGGGGTACCCCGTCCTTACTTTGTTCCAACCTTCCCTCCACAAACCTGGCTGTCCAGTGCAGAAGTCAAAGTGAGAGAGAGAACAAAGAAGGAGGAGGGCCTGTGACGCCGCTGCTGATTGGCTCGTTGGTCGGTTGAATGAGCCAATTCTAGAGCTCCCCTCGGTGTCCACACACTGCAAAATATATCTAAGAAATAAACACTTAAATTGAGAAAGAACAGGCTAGAAACAAGTCAAATTATCTGCCAATGCAGTAAGATATTTAGACTTGGTAAGATTTCTTAAAATAAGACGATATATCTAGGCATTTGAAGAATGGAAAAACTCTTGAAATAAACAGTAAAGCACTCATTCCAAGGACTGTACTAAGTCAAATAAACTTGATACTAGCTTCTCAATTCTTTTTTCACGTTTGCTTCTTTCTTAATTTGAATGAAAAGATCTTAAAACCAGACCTACTAACAGTGCAATTCTTCTTAATTTAAGTGTTCACAATATTAGCTTTTTTTTCTCAAAATGAGACAAAGCATCCACCCCCCCCACACCCATCCCCCCCCCCAAAAAAAAAGATAATTCAGCAAACAGAATTAATATTGTCAACAACTATTTATTCACTTAAATTGCTGACAGTGCCTTCACTGCCTTGTAATAAAAACGTCACTAAGGCATTGCATCTTAAAACAATCTCAAGCAATCATTTCTAGAACGCAAGTAATGTTGTGTTGTTACAATATTCACCCTCATCATTATTGAATATTGATTCAGATTCCCTGACACAAAAAAAACAAAAACAGTATGGGGACAGCATATAGTGTTGTGTTCCTATCACCACTGATAACATGTTTAGGGGAGTGTATCACTACCTATGCCTAGTACACAGCTCTACTCCCCAATAAAATCTTTCCATTCTGCCATGGTCTTTTTTGTATGAGGCTGTGGTGTCTCACTCATGGATAGTGTCCTGTAGCACTTCTGTCTGAATGACAGAGAGAAGGGTTGCCACACACTTTTGGATATGTGAGGTGCAGGGCATAGTAGTAACCCATCAGATGAAGCAGACCGTCACTCAAGTCTTCCGTGGCTCCAAGACAGATGAGACAGCGGGTCCCATCAAACAGCAACACAGGGGTGCAGAAAGACCTCTTCTGCGAGTACATTGTGGAATCTTCTGTTGGCTAAAGAAAAAGAAGAAGGAAACGCCACATCCATGCATGGAACTATGAAGTGTTGAATGTGAGAAAATACGAACAAACTTTCACCTGAATGACATGAAGCAGTGCCTCACTGGCATGTCCCACTCACCTACATCCAGCGTTATGCGTGGCTTCATCACTTCATTTTTTTTCCAAACACCATAAAATTACACATTGGTGCAGAAGTCTTCCCATCTCTTTTTTTAGTTCATCAATGAATTTTCTGTTGCCCTTATCCAGAATGCGCCGCAGCTCATTCATCGCCTATAATGCAAGTCAGTGTTAAAATCTGCAAAAATGCTTGCTTTTCATCATAAACCAAAACAAGTTAATCACTTACACGATAAAGATCCTTGACACATGGATATGCATCCAGGATCTTTGTTGGCCTTGTCCTGTTCTTTCAGAACATCACTATCAATGAAGGATCTTCTTGCTTGAAACTGCAGGTCAAGAATTTGGGAGACAGCATCTTGGTTGGGTTTTGGTTTCTTGTACAGCTCCTGCAGGGTCTGATAATGTCTGGCCTGTGCTGTCAGACCATCTTTGGCTGATGAAATGGAGGAGACAAATCAGTAAATCAGTCAAATGGATGAAATTGTTTGGAGCATCAAAATATATCAAATGACAATTCAAATGTAAAAATGCCTGTGATATATCATGATATCCAAAACTATCAAAACATTGCCTAGCTTTCATACATTATCATTATTATTAAAATGGACATGTTTCTACTTATGTGAAGTGTGGCCATTATCAGAACTGCGCCCTGGTGTGTGACACAAAATAATTGTTGATCCACCAATTGAGTCTGCATCATGATCTTCTTCTTGGTCACTTGCTGACAAGTCAATGCGATGCCTTTTCTTCTTGTGGCCCCTCTCTGGTGAATCTCTTGTGAAGATTCTTGTAAGTGCTCGCCTGTGGTAAATAAAATTTCACTCATTGAAAGAACAAATAAAGATGGAAAGTGAACATGCACAGATAAAAAAAGTATCAGCCAAAAATAACCACACGCTTCAAAATCTAAGTGCGCAAAATAATATAATCACTTACATGTTTCATTGTTTTGTCTTAATCCTTCAGCATGGGATAATACTCCACTAGTCTTTGAGACATTGCAGTGACTTCATGCTTAGAAGGGTACCGGACCCCCTCTCCTTGCTGACTGGCTCTCAAGATAGAAATCATGCTGGTGACAGTGTTTCTCACCAGCCTGCGTCTCAGCTCTTTGAACATGACACATTTCCCCTCACTGGCAGTGCGGGCCATCTGGAAGTAGTGCTTACGAGCTTGTGAAGAGAGAGAGAGAGTGAGAGCGAGAGAGAGAGAGAGAGAGAGAGAGAGAGAGAGAGCCTTGTCTGGTACGGTGGAATTCTCAGCCGAGAGGAAACCAGATCCAAAACATTATGAACAAGAGAGAAACAATAGACACAATTAGGAAAAAAGAAAAAAAAAGTGTTATGCTCGATGTTTTCAGAGCAAAGTAGGTAACCAATCACATCTACACTAATAAGGGCCCAAATCCGTTTCCTCCTGAGAAAGTGTTCTGGTCCAGGAAAAAGGTCTCTCAAATCATCACGACTGAGGGTGTGGAGCAAGACTTCATCGATGTTGGCAGCTATAAAGACAGTCCAATCATTAACAAACCTTTTAGACTTAACAACTCATACATTTTTTCACTAATGAATTTAATTCAACTTGACAAGTCAAACCAAGTTTGTTTTGTGCCAATTTCTGTTATCAGAATTAATTGTAAATGCAATTCAGTTTAGACATTTTGTCTCAAATTTGTAAAATACTTCTTTTTGAAATCAGTGTCAGCATACAGTTATTTTAATTACTTAGCGGACAAATCACAGTAATGGAAATTTTTTCATACCTACACATGACATACCATTTAAAATTGATACTGTGACATCATCCAGCTCATCCATTATTGGCCCCGGTTTGGATGTCCATTTCATTTCTCCTCAATCTGGCAGGGAAAAAAAAATCATCATATTAAGGTCACAATTAGGACAAGCTAGCCTTCCGACTCAAGATCCGTTTTTTTACAATGCCCATCTGCCATGGATCCCAAAGTTCCCATGCAATTAAAAGTTGTGACACCTTATCTGAATGATAACCCTAGACAGCTCAACGGATTGCTAGTCATACAGACAACAATCAAAATTGGAGTGAAACTTGTAACCACAATGCCTGCAACATGGTGGTACTTATGGTAATAATCAACAAATACCAGTGTTCTTTGTGACAAAATGACAACATCTGATAGGATTGTGCCACCTTGAACTGCAATCAACTTAAATATTGATAAAAACAAGCAAATTGTACCTAAACTACATCTTCAATCAATCCAATTTGAGCACCCTCTACCCCATAAACTGAAGATACTGCAATACAAACTTGGTAGTACAGTATTTCGTCATGCCACATATAACTAGGAATGCTAATTGCTTGTTCACATGACTAGAATTGCAGTACATCAATCCAATACAAAATACACACTTGTCATCAAGCTCATAAATCCATCGAGTCGAGATGAGCACGTGCAAGGAGTCGGACTCCGTGAGTTCACGTAAACAGAGCATTGCGTTTGCGTAAATTATGCACGGCTATCGAGCTAGAAGCCGAGTCCGATTTGGTGCACACAACCACACTATAATGCCTCTCAATGTCCTAACCCATGCCACGCAACAAACGTGAAGAACCGATTTGAGTTTCTCACGGGACCAGCAGTGAAGTCACAACCGTCGCCCCAAATGAAATGTCGCAGCAGGAGCCTGAGGATTTTCTGAGTCAACATGCTGATCATCAGGTAACGTAATGTTGGCTTCCTTGACGACATTAGACAACTCCGTTTATATTTTATCCATATTTTAGTACAAAGCCTCCTTGTTTTCTGATCTGCTCCTGTTTGACTTGTTCGGTTTTTGTTTTGACATTATGCTGTTAGTGTTTATTTCAAATTAACAAGAAGTACCGGTACAGATAGTAGGAAATTAATATAACACTTGCGTCAAACAAAGAATAACTAACTGTACATATCATGTCTACAGGAAGGAGCTGGTACATTAAGTGAGAATATTCAAGAATATTAAGAGAAGATATATTCAAGGTTGTCCTGAGGTCAACTGTACCAACCATTGACAGAGCTTATGGAGCAATTTGATGTTATTGTACAGTAAAAATGGAATATTGGAGCTGTTGGAAAAAAAGAAAAAAAAAAAGAAAAAAAAAGAGCCAACTTTAAGGCTTAATATCTCCAAAATGATACTGTACATATGCTTGATAATGACTGAGGATATAGTCAGGGTGTTCCTCAGGTCAACTGTACCAACCACTGACAGAAATTATGGAGCAAAGCAATGTTACTGTACAGTAAAAAATTGAGTACTGGGCCCTTTTTGCCTGTTGGAAAAAGCTAAAAAAAAAAAAAAGGAAAACAACAACTTTGAGGCTTAATATCTCCAAAATGGTACATTAAATATGCCTTATAATGATTGAAGATATATTCAAGGTTGTCCTGAGGTCAACTGTACCAACCATTGACAGAGCTTATGGAGCAATTTGATGTTATTGTACAGTAAACATGGAATATTGGAGCTGTCGCAAAACAAAACAAAAAGCCAACTTTAAGGCTTATTATCTACAAAATGATACAGTAATCAATCACATTTAGAAATCAAATGTTTCTAAATGTCAAGTCAGTAATGTCAAGTCAGTGCTTGATGTGTCATCAGCAGGCGTCGGCGTCAGGAATGGGGCATCGGCGGGTTTCGGGCGGAATCGCCAGGCGTTGGGAAGCGTTGGTGGGTGTCGGGGGCTCGTGGCCAGGTGGCGGACGTCACGGCAGGCAGTGGCCAGGTGGGCTCAGTCCCGCAAACGCTGCTTACAGCTTTAATTTTGTATTGCTTTGATAAGATTGTTTAAGTTGAGTTTAAATTTACACTATTTTTTTTTCTTAGCTGCTAATTGTTCAAAAATGCTGATGTTAAAAGTGTGTTTGCACAGTAAATGTTATGGCACTTTAATTCATATGGCAGTACATTTAAAATAACTGGCCGTCAAGTTCCAGGAACTGACAAACTGCACTGAGTTGAGTGAGATTCTCCAAAGGAATATAAATGTGGACTTTACATTCTAGTCCCCTGTGAAGAAAAACCCAAAAGTGAACATTTTTGTGCCTCACCCTTTCTAACTGGGACATTTGCAAGGGAACACAGACTGGTTATGCTGCTCCCTGATAAAAGAAAAATGTTTCTGCTGTTACCTCAGAAATTGCCTGTTATTATTGTGGCTCAGGATTTTGGAGGTAGATTTTTTTTTATTTTTCATAAGGAACAGGATAACAGTAATGCCCTGGCATTGGCAATAAGCTTTAATTTTGTATTTGCATTTTTTTTAACTTTAGATTTACATTAAAAATGTTTCTGTGTAAAGTGCTGATGTTAAGTGTTTGCACGATAAATGTTATGGTGCTTTCGTTTATATGGCAGAACATTTCAATTAAAGTGTATGATAGACTTCTTTTAAATTCATTATTGGCTTTTGCGTATACGACGTGATTAATCGTGATTGATCAGGTAAATCATGCGATTAATTGCAATTAAAATTTTTAATCGTTGCCCAGCCCCAGTAAAAACATTTTTCTGGTGCCAGCATTTCGTGAGGCAGAAGTTGATTCATACTTCAGTGCCTTGGAGCGAATAGCTTCGCCACTCAACTGGCCAAGAGACATGTGGCCTGTCCTTCTCCAATGCAAGCGGGTGGGAAAAGCACAGGAGTTGGTGTCTGCTCTTTTCTTAGAAGACAGCCTGCAATATGATGTTGGAAAGGAAGCAATTTTTCCTGCTTATGAGCTTGTTCCTGAGCCCTACCGGCAAAAATTTAGGAACCATAGAAAATCCAGTGGTCAAACCTTTGTCGAGTTTGCATGGGAGAAAAGCAACCTCTTTGATAAATGGTGTGCAGCTAATGATGTCAAAAATGACTTTGAGTCACTCCGTGAGCTCGTTCTTTTAGAAGATTTTAAAGACTCTTTGCCAGAGAAGGTGGTAATGTTCTTGAATGAACAGAAAGTGTCGTCATTGTCCAAGGCTGCTGTCCTCGCAGATGAGTTTGTGTTGACCCACAAAAATGTCATCTCATCTTCCCCCCCGATCGGACACGCCTTCTGCTTCTCGTCCCACAAGAGCCGAGTCTAGCCACCTCCCCCTTGAAAAGGCTAGAGGGAAGGGACTTCTGGTTTGGCCATAAAGCGGTAGACTGCGCGACACCAGGCCTCTCGACCATCCAGGGTAAAAACTCCCTGAAAACTTGAATAACTATTGTCAGATATCATATTAACTACAAAGTGATCAGGGGAACGTTGGAATGGGAAGGAAAACTCCATTCAACCAAAACAGAAACACGGTAACAGACAATATGGCGGAACTACCAGCTTGCTCTGAAACAGAGGGAGATGGCGAAACGAACTCCTCGTGACTAACGACGCGAAAAAGGGCTCGGACATAGAAATTATTAGCAAGGAGATACGGGATTTAAAAATGGAATCAAAAGAAGTCCTTTGCACGTTTGGAGAAACACTGAGGAACGACGTGGAAAAAGACTTGGACGACTTCAAAGACAAAATAAATCAACAACTTGCGAAAGTCATCACCGAACAGGAGCTCCAAACCAGCAAGATCAACGAGGCTGAGTCGCGGATTGAAAAGCTAGAACGTTGGGCACAGGAAGCTAATGACACTCTGGTCATATCACTGAGAGAACAAAAAGCTCTTCAGGACAAGTTAACTGACCTGGAGTCCAGGCCGAGGAGAAACAACCTACGTATCTATGGAGTCACTGAAGGAGAGGAGGGAGAATCTGTGGCCAAGTTTGTGGAAGACCTGCTGAAAAGCGAACTGCACCTGCCAGCAGATTTTAATTTCCAAATTCAGAGAGCACACCGCTCATTTGCACAGAAACCAGCGGACGGTGCCCAACCGAGACCCATCATTGTTAACTTTCTGGAATTTACTACCAAAGAGAGGGTCCTGAGAGAGCTATGGACAAAGAAAATAGAACTGGGGAATAAAGTACCCTCATTCCATCATGATTACGCGACAGAGATGGTCCAAAAGAGAAAGGAGTACAACACTGCTAAAAGAATCCTGAAGGAGAAGGGCATCTGGTTCCACACGCCATTCACCAAGATGAGGACCCACTGGGATACGGAAACTCGAACCTACAACAGCGCAGAGGAGGTAAAGGAGGAATTGGCGAGACGCGGCCTGGCGTAGAAGACGGCGGTGGCGACGGGGCCTGCGGCACTCGGTGCCCCGCACTACGACGGAGTGGCAGTGCAAGGAGGGATCCTGGAGGGGCTACGCATCAGCACGACGCATAAATCCGCATAGATCATCATCTATCAAAAAAAGACTAGATGTGGCGAGGGGGAGGGTCTGGCGGAGGTGGAGACAATTCAGATGGTGGGTATAAAGGAAAATTGGGGGGGTGGGGGGGGTTGCCTGACAATGCCACCTGGGGAGTTGCACCACAGGAAATAAACTATAATAAAATTCCTCGGGCTACACAGGTTCGTTACGCTTTGAAATTTAAGAGGACGAGACGGACTTCCAATGAAACAGCTTTATTTGACAACAATTTAAAATAGACCAGGTTTAGCTGCCTGAGTGTCAAGGAAATAAGTACCATACCAAAAAGACTTCGGCTTTAACAGCCAAGCGGTGAATGCACAACGATCACGCACACACAGCACCACCTCCCGATGAACGGGCACCCGGCAGGGTTCCTCCTCCAGCTGCGCTTATGGCCCAGCCCGCTCTGGGATTGCTAGCCGAAATGCTAAGAAGAACTGCAAAGTTCTCAGCGTGGACACGCCAGAGGACAGAGTGCTGACTCCAGCCTGCGCTTCTTTTTAAAAGAGCTGCTTTCACTCTGCACTCTGGCGCAGGTGTAATCAGTGCGTTTACATGCAGAGCTTAATCGAACTAAGCAATAATTCGGTTTTCTCGTCCAATCGGAGTTCTCACCTTGTCCCCCTATAAATGCAGCTGAGAAATTTGAATTACTGACGGGAACGTGTCCTTCTCCCAACAGTAGGGGGTGGAGTGAGACTTTTCAGCTGGTCAGCTGCTTTCGGTTGACATATTACATCATTATGATATAGAATGATAGTTCATAATGTACGTGTTACTTACTTTGCAGATAAGCTGTACCCTATTTCTTGTGCTCATGGTTATCTTAAAAGATAAGATAATGGTTATCTTAAAAGATAACCATGAGACAAGACAATTCTGATGGTGGGTATAAAGGAAAATGGGGGCGGGGGGTTGCCTGACAATGCCACCTGGGGAGTTGCACCCTAGGAAATAAACTATAATAAAATTCCTCGGGCTACACAGGTTCGTTACGCTTTGAAATTTAAGGGGACGAGATGGACTTCCAATCAGTCAGCTTTTTTAACAGGTAGGCAGACTCAAGAAGACATTAGACGGGTCCTATACATAATAGATCAGATCCAAAAGCAGGGCCTGCGAGCTGTTACTGGTGAGCCTTGGCTGTGTGAATTGGAGATTTCTGTATCAAGTTCTTGGGAAACTGGGGTTCCAAGAAAAGTTAATACAGTGTATTCAAGGTCTCTACCAAGAACCTACGGCAAGGATAAAGATTAATGGTACTCGTCAAGGATGTTGCCTATGCGCTACATTGTTTGCTATGTTCATTAAGCCGCTGGCAAAAATGATCAGACAAAGTAACAATCGAAAAGGAATACATATAGGAGAGAAGGGACATCTAACAAGGCTTTTTGCTGATGATATTATTTTGGTTCTCCAAGACCCGGACAGAACCTTACCTCATTTCATGTTGATAATAGAAACCTATGGTAAATACACAGGCAACAAGTTAAACATAGCAAACACTCAAATTCTCACGCTGAATTATCATCCAGGCCGAGAAATTAGAGGAAAATATAAAATCAAATGGAATTCCAAGGTTATCAAATATTTGGGTGTGCTATTGGCAAAAGATCTTTTGAAAATGTTTGAAATCAATTAGAATGCTATTATCAATAATCTATAAGAGATCTAAGAAGAGTTTATGATTATTTTTTTTTTTACCCTGTGCATCTTTTGTTTTGTTAGTAGTACTTGTCATTGCTCCAACACGAATAAACATGCTGCATCCCACTAGATGGCGCATTTGCCTTATTTACAAGCACCACGGTCATCGGAGCTGATTGTTGCCACTCTCAGCAGCGTGCGTCTACTAAGGTCTACTAAGATTCCACAATCTATTACACCTCGTGAGCAAAACAGGCTACAGGAAAAATTAAACATCTTCAGTTGATCAACTCAAGCAAGTTAAACTGATTTAAAAACAAACAAACACTATAATACTAGGAAAAGCATCCTCTACATGTCAATAAATACAACAGATTGAATATTCATACAAAAAAAAATGCTTACTTTAAATAAGAAAATCCAACAAACCAACAAGTGCAACACTAAAACGCAAACCAACAATCAAAATAATGCTTAATTGCCTTAGTTTCGTCCCACACTTATCAGCTTAGCTACTAAGAATAACACACATTATTCACCTGGACAGAAGGAGGTTCTGAGGAATGTGTTGGTCCTGGAGCTTCCTGGTCAGGATGTTCGGGAGATCCCTCTGGCTCAATGTCCGGAGCGCCAACATATTTTAGAATTGCTCCTGCAGAGACAAAGCTCATTAGATCATCAAGCAAAATAGATCAGAAGCGCATTTTAATATTTTATTATTACAGTGATGTTGCAGTAATATAGGAAAATTAAAAATGAATTTGTTTTTAAATTAAACGTTATGGTTGCAGTGTCCCTTTAAAGCTTTTACCCAATTACAAAACTGTCATTTTTAAGAGTTTTTGGCATTACTTTACACACTGTACTAGTTAAAGTAATAAAACTAAGATAAATGACCCACTGCCACAACAGTCTAAAATAGTCAACACCATGCCAAATAAAGTATTTCCATAAAATATTTCTTTGAATTATAAAACAGTAGCACATTTCTAATTAAGGGCCTACAAAATACAAACTAAGCTTAGTAAATTCATCCTAAGTTAAGGCTAAAATAACATTAAGAGTCAAATATGTGAGAGACAACTTCCACTGAACGATAACAGGGGACTGACTACAACAACAACTACAACATGCCCTCCTTCACTCCCTCCCTCCCTGTTATAATGTGAATAAACGGGTGTGGAGTCAATCAGTCATTCCCATGGCAGGATAGGCCAACTTGGCAGGACATGGTCAACTTTCATAAAACAAACAAAAACGCTGATTCATGACGAACAAATATTAGCCAGCCAGCTAACATTTATCCAACGCTAGCTAGCTAGGGGGGCTACAACAGCGTTTCCCCTCCACCTCTCCAGCCCACATCACAAACAAATAACTTACCTTTCCCCTTTGCAAGTTTTTCTTGATCAGTTTTCTTTTCCTTCCGTTTTTCCGCACAGCTGGGATAACTCCTTTTTGATGCCATTATGGTGTCTGTTTGTTTTTAATCCACTTGCTAACGGGAACGAATGGTAGCTGTCAATCATTCACGTCATACCTGTGCGTCGCCAGCCCGCCACGTCACAACCTGCGTGACAGTGCGGCAAGCCCCCAGAGTCCAAGATGGCGTCCCATTCCTTTCAATGAAGTTGCTCACCCAGCGCATGGCTCCCAAAAACGTTTTGACTTTCGCGTTGATGAGATAATAGAGCATGCGCAGTTGTGTCAGTGTGGAGACCGTCACTGACAGACGTGCGCGCTCACGAACCGTACAAAATTCAACATGGAAATCAATGTATTTTTTACGGAACAACTGACGATTGTTGTTTGGAAATTTTAGAAATAATAATGATGATGATGATGACGATGACGATGATGATGATGATGATGATGATTATTATTATTATTATTATTATTATTATTATTATTATTATTATTATTATATTAATAAAATAGTTTTATTATAATAATATACTATTATTTGTGTATTAGTGAGCAATGTGCCACTGAATAATAAATGATAATTCTTTGAAGCAACTCTCTATGGACCATAATAGCACTGCCACACATATTTTTTTAATTCATAACCTCTTTGGAAAGCAGACAAAGGAATGAAATGATTGGTCTATTTATTTCATCAGAACTAAAAAAAAAAATAAAAAACAAAAACTCAACGATCTTTAAAGTTCCTCCCTGAAAGTTCCTCCCTTTCTTTTGCACCTGTCGATGTGTGTAGCTAACACAAATATGCAAATATTTTGTCGTTCTCATGGAATTAAACAGCACACCATGTTTTATTTATTTCATTTATCAGCGAGTGCTCTCTCTTTTCATGCAATTCATCACGCTTAACATGTAATGCTGAATCATGAAAGCTATGGAGCAAAAAATAATAATTACATAAACCACGAGTGAAATAAAATGTGTCATTCATTCAATAAAGATTTCATTCATTCATCTTCTATACCCGCTTATTCCTATTCAGGGTCACGGGGGTCTGCTGGAGCCTATCCCAGCTGTCTTAGGGCGAAGGCAGGGTGACACCCTGGACAAGTCGCCAGTTCATCGCAGGGCCACATAGAGACAAACAACCATTCACACTCACATGCACACCTACGGACAATTTAGAACGTTCAATTGACCTCACATGCATGTTTTTGGAGTGTGGGAGGAAGCCGGAGAACCCGGAGAGAACCCACGCAGACACAGGGAGAACATGCAAACTCCACACAGAAAGGTCCCAGGTCCAGGCCCCGGAATCGAACCCACGACCTTCTTGCTGTGAGGCAGCAGCGCTAACCACTGCACCACCGACTATTTTATTACTTAGTTGAAAATGCCATTTTATTTCATTTAACAAAGCATATCATTATTTCATCATGCATTTAATTGTTTTGTGGTCCTGTGTTTTAGTGCTTCATAATTGTATTCTGTTGTCAAATTTGCCCATCAAAGTCAGATTAGTAATCCTGTGCATCAGTTTAAGGAAAACCAATTCTAGGTAATGGATTGCAGATCTTGTAGTGACCTGTTACAATGGAAAGAAATGTATACATAATAAGTACGTCTGTGTGCCCGATATTTTAGCTAACACTAAACTTTCTGCACAACTGTCTGCATTGTGCTTTTTCTTCGGCCACAGAGAACAGAAACGTCTGTAGTTCTTTGTTCACCCATGGTACAGTTTCATAAGCTTTTCAGTTTTTAATACGTGTTAATGTAAAAATCCACACGCGAGGCATTTAAAAATGGCGGTTTTGGTCTTTCGTGAAAGACGGCCTTTGGCCAATCAGTGTCCTGAACGTTGCTACGTCACCCTTATGGTCTCAGCTCTGCTCGCTTCGAACCCCAACGAGGCAGGTACCAAAATCCTAACCCCTGGCAACGTGATAATTGTTTTTTTCAATTGAAGTTTTCGTTATTTTGTTCGTTTTCGTTAACTATTATAACCGTGGTCAGGACCTCCAGTCAGAAGATCCACTGGAGGACATTTAGAGCAAACAGTCAGACAACAGCAGCTTCACCACATCAGCTGAAAAATGGAGTTTGGATGCTTTCAGCTTCAAGTCGTGGACAGAAAATGATGCTCACACTGTCACACTGACGTTTTCTTCTCCAACCTTCTCTCAGCTCCAGAGGTTGGTGGTCTGCAGGAGCTTCTACAGCAGCAGAAGATCAGTCTGGAGAGGAGATGTGAACGTGTGACTGAAGGTGAAGAAGCAGGAAGTCAAACTCTCCTCAACAGCATCTACAATGAGCTCTATATCACTGAGGGACTGAGTGAGGAGGTCAACAGAGAGCATGAGGTCAAACAGCTGGAGACCAAGAAGACCAAGGAGATCCTCCACGACCGTCCAATCAGGTGCAGCCAGATCTTTGAAGCCTCACCTGAGCAGCAGGGACTCAGGGAGTCAGAGTGGTGCTGACCCGGTCTCTGGGCTGGACTGGGAAGCCTTGGGGTCCCACTGGAGGAGCTGGAGGAGGTGACTGGGTCCAGGGAAGTCTGGGGGTCTCTGCTGAGGCTGCTGCCCCCGAGACATGACTCCGGATACGGCAGTAGAAGATGGATGGATGGATGGATGGATGGATGGATGCCAGGTGATAGAACATTTCATAAAAACAGACTCTGCATTATAACTTCTATTACACTCTAAAAAACTCACTCCAATATAACTGCACTCGTCCTTCTCTCACATTACATTGGATCACAATGACCAAACAACACAACAAAGACAATGATCCAACTGTACTGCCACGTCCAGACTCAGTGTAGGTCTGTAGGCCTCTTGGACCTTCATGTGAACCACTGCGTGTTGACTGGAGGTGAAACATGACTGACTGCTGTCCTCCTACCTGGACAATGCAATCTCACTTTCATTCTGCTGCAGATGGCCATTTTCATTTTACACCGTCCAAATTTACAGCTCAGGGCGCTGGGACGAATTCCAAATTGTGTGCAGATACAGGCCTACACTTCAAATAATTATGAGAAAAATCCAACGTAAAGAGAGCACTTCCATTAGGAAATAGTCAACATGAAATTTCGTCTTCTACTGACACCTGCTGGTCAAATTGAATAGTTGCAAATATTGTGAACAAGTTGTCATCTAATTCTAATCCTAAACAATATGGCCATTCCAAGTCAAGTATTAAGACAATTAATCAGGTTTGTACTGCTTGATTGAACACATTCATCCCGTTCCAGTGCACTAAAACCCACTTCCCTTCAGGACCGTGTCAGCGAAGCCAAAACTTCCTTGAGTGACGTTGTGTCCCAGCATGCAATGTGAGCTAGCGATTCACAATACTATTCCATCACAAACATGGATGTAAAAAATAAAAAGGGACGAAAAATGAAACTTCAGGAACACCAACCATTGCAATACAAGCAGAACTGGGCCGAAGTTTTATATTATGTACACCATAATACAGCCTTCTGGTGGACAAGCCATACTATTTAATCAGTGTCTTCCTATGGCACTTCCGTGGGTAGAAACTCGTCGTAGAGGTCACGTGCTGGGTGCTTGTCACCCCACCAACCACCTCGGGGAAGGTCTAACAGGAGAAGCTTGCTGGCGGAAATGATGCACTACAAGTGGATGTGACGCTCATGAGTGCGATGGATGAGGTAGAGCAATGCTCCAGAACCCGATTCAGACTACTCTCCCTCCACTTTTTTTGTTTTGTATGAGCGTTTAAAAAAAACAACATAATGATAATCGAATAAGCTTTAGTTTATTAATCAGAATTAAAACAAGTAGGTTTTGCCCTTACAAGGTTGTAGATTTGTTATAGATGAGTTCCTTTGTTGTAGCTTGAAAAACTATATATGGGATGTACCATGACCTGAGGGATTTCCTCATCCCATCCCAGCTTGGTTCTGATGCTGAATGTGAATGTATCTTGCTGTACATCCCACTGAGCTCCAAGGGCCCTCTCCATAGGGAGCTGGTCTCTGTCAAGGTTAATTGTTTTTACCTCTTTAGCTCTCTGCTCTTCAGGAATGGCGGCCAGCACCGAGCGATGATTGCTCACCCACTTATTGAGCTTAAATCCACCTCTACCGCACAGGTCTGTTAGCTGCTGGTACAGATGCATTGCTTGTTCTAGAATATCATCCACGTAGAAATTTTGACCAACAGTGTTTATAACCTCGGCTGGGAAGTCATGCTGATTGTCGTCGAATGAAGCACAGCTTGGGGATGACACTGCCCCAAAGATGTGGACCAGCATCCTGTGCTCTTGTAGGTCCTTTGTAATGTCCCCATCTGGCCACCAGAGGAAGCATAAGAAGTTTACATCCTGGTTGGAAACTCTTACTTGATGAAACGTTCCCTCAATGTCAGTCATGAATGCTACAGGGCCTTGGCGAAAACGAAGCAGCACACCTAGCAGTGTACTTGTCAAATTGGGACCCTGCAGGAGCTCTTTATTTAATGATGTTCACTCACTTTCAATCTCACAGCCACTAAAAAACCTGATTGTGATTGAGAGGTCCTCAGCAGCCAATCACTGTTGGGAGTCCAGCCTTCAAACAATCCTCCTGAATCCAGACTCACATCTGTGAGCATCTGGAACTTTGGCCCTGATCCTCCACACCACACAACTTGGGATGACAGTGCCACCTACCTGTATCCTTTCAGCAGCCAGTCCATCCTCTGACCCGTTTCCACTGTGGCCTGTTGTGTCATCTGGACCGGAGTCTGGATCATCAGTGTCCAGGTTCATGGAATCTGTCAGAGTGCCGCCGTCCTGTGATGTAATGATAGAGAATCACTCTATTTATACTAATGTGCAGAACCACTAGAGTGTCATTTCTTCACTGCTGTCAGCAACAAGCATTTGGTGTCACACTGGTGTACAACACTTATGGGCTAATTAATAAGAAATTACATATTTATGAATCACCCGCAATGCCCAGATTGTTGCTGCTTATCTGCTGATATGAGCCGTCAACTGTTGCAATATAGAACCACGGGCAGGAAATTACAATTAGTGTAGAGTGTATTATAATTTAAAAGTTTACTTACGGTAGTTATTTAAAGAATTTAGCAGGGATGGAACAGGCTAATGTGACGACGTCACCTGTAACACGGTAGGAGCTCAACCTGCTGTCACGGCGAAAACTCTGTGTTACGTCCCGTCGAGGGGGACCGAGACGCAACATGTGGGACACCTTCCCCCACTCCCAAGCCTCATTAATTTTTCACTGCAGTTGGCAGTTTCAACAAAAAACATTTTATTAATCAGTAAATGAAATAAACAAAACAACTTAACCGGTGGGCAGCAAAGGCTTCAGGGTGGGCCCAGGCCAAAATAATAAACCAAACCCCAACTAGCTCGCCTTAAGAACTAACTAAAGAAAGAAAGAGAACCCAAATACAGAAAGGCTAACCTCCCTACATACTTAATAAACAGGAGAGAAGAGGGGACAAAGAAAATGGCAGCCCACCCCTACGGCTGCGTGCTCTAACACCATTTCAGAAGTGACTAACTGCAGAGTTGGGAGCGGAGGAGGGATGACCGTCAGGCTGGCTCGACTGCTCCTCCTTCTCAGCCGTGGCGCGTCCAATCAGCAGCCGACATCCAGGACCGCACCTGCAAGGCGTCATCCACTGTCAGACACACACACAGACACAAAGATAGAGGCACCTAGACCCACCCGTGGGTCATAACACTCCGTGTGGATCTTTTCACTCTGGCATTGAAAGGGGGTGCTAGCGCTAGCCGTTTGCTAAGCTATGTACAGACAGCACCACCGCTTGCCGAACCACATAGTCACACCGTTTATATACAACAACTCGTCATCAATATCTCTAAAGTAGAAGTCAAGAACTTTTTTCAAAAACGATAACTAACTCAAACTTTTTTGTGTGTTTATAAAAACAAACTAAAACAAACTTAAATTGAAGTCATATTTCACTTCGTTTACGTCTGTCAAATGAATATTTGCCCAGGAAAATCGTTTAGTTTTACGCAGCAGCACCTAAATGCACGTCGCGTTCTGTGACGTCACCCCTCTTTCACAGCAGTATGTTGATGAGCGACTCGCGGCGGGAAAGTCCGATATGCCACAGTAGTGAACATGTTTATTGAGACTGGGAAGTAGACACGACAGTTTGACTCAGTTGACTCAAATATCCTGTGGCGATGAGAGTGGTTATGGCTATCTGATAAAGCAAGATTTAATATTGGGAATTTAACAAAATGAAAAGGAACCGACAACGCCACCCTGGGAATTTCACCCAGGGAGTTCTACTAAACACAAAAGTAATAATTAGGCACACAGGTAAGTTCTACGAGGAAGGAGTAGGAGACGTGGTTCAGAATGTTTAAAATATCAAACCAACTTTTATTCAACATTTAAAAATAAAAGGAACAAACAGACCAACACTTAAAACGGAGCTACTGAGCTCCTTATTCTTGGTGTAGAAACTGAGGCTTACCGATGAGGGGGCCAAACGGGGGAGGAACCAAAGAAAACAAGGAACACCCCACTCACACGTGACACACCTGCAAAGAAAGTGAAGTGCAAAAAAAAAAGAAGAAAACAACCACAATCCCGGGTCATAGCACTCGAAGGGGCCCACCACCCGGGACACCGCCACCACCAGCAGCTCTCAGTGACTACAAAAGAAAAGATAGACAGTTGGTTACTAAAAGTTCCCTAAAATCTGTCACATGTACTGAAATAGCAAGAAAAACAAACAAACAATGCAATGACACACACACACACACACACACACACACACCAACCAAGTTCCCACCAACCACGCACACGCATACACGCACGCACGCACACCACTGTAGCTGGACCGGCGACTTGATAGTGTAACATCTGCTGTCTGAGGGTCAGCAGTGGCGACGTAAGCAAACGAAGAAAAACACAACGAGAACGGAAAAACAACAAGTAAAACCAAGGCGGGACGGAAGCAACATGCACCGTCCACCGTCTGTACGGGGCGGCTAGCACAATCAAGTGCGGGCAAAGCGGCAGTGTTCCTGCACTTATCTTATAGGACCGAGTTTTGGGCCACAGGTCTTGATCACCAAGCGTCCTCCAGGTGAGGAGAACAACGAGGAGGCTCTGCGCAGCTTTGTGCTAGCAGGCGGCTGTAGTGTGCCGGTGAGGTGT
This sequence comes from Nelusetta ayraudi, assembly GCF_046127955.1. Lineage (NCBI taxonomy): Eukaryota > Metazoa > Chordata > Actinopteri > Tetraodontiformes > Monacanthidae > Nelusetta > Nelusetta ayraudi. The sequence continues at coordinate 94,979 of NW_027466078.1, forward strand.
TCAGGAAGCACTGTAAAAAGAACGGACAGGTGAGGTACTACGTACCTATGCTAATAAGCCATAATAATTTAAATGCTAAAATGTCCGCACCTGATCCTCTTAAAACTCGGGCACACAAATCAGATGTTCAGTGTCCCATTGACCACAATGGACCACTAAACAAAGCTTTTAAGAAAAATGCGAAATGAAGCCACTGAGAGCTAAAACAACATGCAAACAATGCCACAGTGCAGCTTTTCTCAAACGGGTCAATTTTGAAATCATTTTAATCAACTCTGTCTTCATTGATCAGAAGGTTTTTGCAGATTTGGAATTAAAAACATTTAACTGCAGGAATCATAAAATCGTCTCATCAGTGACGTTTATAGAGCCATTAAAAAATTAAATATGTGCTGAACAGACAAACGGAGGTGTAAGAGGCCTGTGTGACCAGCAGGGGGCAGCAGAGGACCGACAGCCGCAAGTTCCTCCTCAGAGAGGCCTGAGAAGGTTCTGCACCTTCAGCTCCTCCAGGAGGTCCTCAGCAAAGTGTCAGAGTTTGTTGGTTTTTTACCTTGGTCGGCAGAGTCACAGTATGAAACTTGTAGCCAGGGGGCGCTGCAGCTCACTCAACACCTACAAGGTTTGAAAAGGAAATTGAGTGGAATTCATCTGTAATGAAAAGAAAAGCACAACTACAGCAGAAAAACTGAACACAAAGACGCACAAAGTTTGAACTACACACTGATTTTCATCATCAGTGACAGGACCCAGCCCCTTCACCCACCGGGAGGATCGGTACCCAAAGCAGGCCCGGGCACCCAGAGGCCCCCCCCCTACGGACCCAGTATGGCGCATCGACCGCCCCCCTCCACCCCCCACCCCCCCAGCCGCCCCCACCGCCCCGGGACCCCCCGGCGCCAGGGGACAGCCCCCCCCCGGCCCCGAGGCCACAGCCGCACCCCCGTCCCCAACGCCGGCAAAGCGGGCCCCCAAGCGAGAGTCCCCCCTTCTTCCCCCTGTGCCCTGTAAAAGAAGAAAATAAATAAATACATCCATAAAATAAAAAGATAAAGAAAACTCGGGTCGTCGCCGCCCAGCCGCCCCCAAGCGGCGCAGGGGGACCACCCGGGCAGCGGCCCGGTCCCAGGATTGGGGGAAGGGGGACTCCGCCGCAAGTGGCGAGGTCCCCATAAGCCCAGCCGGTCTCGCACCCCAGGGGCACCGGACCGCACAGGGTCCATCCAGAGTGGGAAAGATGCCGGATCCCGCCCCCGCTAGCAGGCCGACCCCACTGTGTGTAGGGGTGTCAGTGTGTGTATATGTGCACTTGCTGGTGTGTTGAGCTATGGTGCGTTTAAAATGGAGGGGTGGTAAGGCCCTGGGGCAACCACACTGCTGCTGAGCAGGGCGATGGAGACCCTCATCCAAAGCCCTCGTGATAATGTCAGTGGGTCATTGACTGCGTGGGGGCCAGGTCCTCGCCAACGAGGGTGCAGTCGGTGCCCCATAGCAAGGGTGAGGAGACCGTACTGGGGGCAGGCCCACCGGGGACCCAGTCGCCGCCCACATCGAGTCCCCCGCGGCGCCCGGCCAGAAGGCCGGGCAGCGACCACCCAAGACACAAATCCCCCGAAACAGAAGAAAATAAATAAATTAATTAAAAATTTAGGGAAAAAAAAAAAAATAATAGAAAAAATACACCTATTATGTGACCAGGGGGGACTCCCGGTCAGGGCGCCCCCTCAGCGACATCGGGGCCGGGGACACCACAGGGATCCAGGAGCCAAAGGGGGCCCACCCCCCACCGCCCGAGGGCCCCGGGGCAGCGGCAGCGACCAGGGAGAGGGAGGGCGAAGGTGGGGCAGAAGGCACCACCCGGGCACACAGGAGCGGTAGCCGGCAAACGCACAGCCCCACTCTTAATTGTAGATTAGGTTGTTTTATCAGTGAAAAGGTGTTCAGGCAGATTGTTCTCCAGAAATTAGAGTGAGGCTGGAGAGACAGGTCTCTTTCCCACTTAACAATTGGGATAGAAATTGTGCAATCTGTATTTGTAAGCAACTCACTCCAATAGAACTGCACTCGTCCTTCTCTTACATTACATTGGATCACAATGACCAAACAACACAACAAAGACAATGATGCCACTGTGCTGCCACATCCAGACTCTGTGTAGGTCTGTAGGCCTCTTGGACCTTCATGTGAACCACTGCGTGTTGACTGGAGGTGAAACATGACTGACTGCTGTCCTCCTCCCTGGACAATGCAATCTCACTTTCAATCTCACAGCCACTAAAAAAACTGATTGTGATTGAGAGGTCCTCAGCAGCCAATCACTGTTGGGAGTCCAGCCTTCAAACACTCCTCCTGAATCCACAGTCACATCTGTGAGCATCTGGAACTTTGGCCCCGATCCTCCACACCACACAACTTGGGATGACAGCGCCACCTACCTGTATACTTTCAGCAGCCAGTCCCATGTTCTGACCCGTTTCCACTGTGGCCTGTTGGCTCATCTGGTCCAAAGTCTGAATCATCAGTGTCCAGGTTCATGGAATGAGTCAGTGTGCCGCCGTCCTGTGATGTCATGATAGAGAATCACTCTATTTATACTAATGTGCAGAACCACTGGAGTGTGGAAGCAGACAGTTACCATAATCCAAATGAAAAAGCAACAGCAGAAATGCTTTTTCATTTTAAGAACGTGGCTGCATTATTTGACTCATAAATAAAATCACCAATAAGTCCATTATGGTCCGAGTATGTTTTGGTCATTGGATTGAAAAACCAAAAACGGACGCTAATTTGTTTTTCGTTTTACAATGAAAAAAAAACAAATATGAAATATGAGACATTTTTCCTTTTAACTGTGTGATATTAAATACAAGAACATTTGAAAATGGCTTGATTCTATTTTTATAGTTTGAAGAACAAAAAATAAAATCACTAAAACACAAAGACAAAAAACAGTGCGTTTTACCCTGGTCTTTGGACGGAGGTACGAGATCAGCAAGTTAGAGGCTCGTGTTGACTCAGGCAGAGCGCTGCAGATTTGCTCACTGGTTGTAGGAGAAAAGCTAATTGTTCATTGGAAATGTCTCTGGAACCCTACTCGGAAATCATTTTTCACATGGCAAGACAAGGCAAGGCATCCTCACAAGTTTCTGAGCGGACATCGCTGGAAAGTGGCAGGACAAGAGGTTCCTCTGCAAGAAATGTGAGAAGAGTTTGTGCTGAACATGGATGGCCTAAATGTGAAGGGGCTCCCCGATACACAGCTGGAGATCGAAGTGGCAAAAGCAATAACTGAGGTGTTGTAACAACTCCACTGGCAGATTAAACACGCTTCACAATGCTTCTGTGCGTCAATTTAGCGAAATGTGAAAATAAATGTTTTGGCAGACACGGGTTACCGTTTGGTCCCACCCAAATGTCAGTAACGTGGTCCCAGCATGCGCCGGTGGAGCGCCAAGCGGCCTTCTCCTTCGCTGTGGCGAGGGACTGCATTTCAGCCAGTGATGCATCAGCCTCCTCAAATGAGGCTGTCATCATCGGGGCTGACGAGGGTGCAGGCTGCCTCGCAGCGGACTTTGCTGCCGCGTCAGCTCTGGCGTTGCCCTGGGAAACAGGGTCACGAAGGTTAGTGTGAGCAGAACATTTACACACTGCTATTTGGGAGGGCAAAAGTATGGCTCGCAAGAGGTCAGCAATAAGCACATGATTCAACACCGGCTTCCCGTCTGACTTGAGGAAGTCCCTGAATTTCCACAGTGCCCCAAAGTCATGAACGACACCAAACGCATAACGGGAGTCTGTGTAGATTGTGACAGACTTGCCCTCTGCAAATTTACACGCTTCAGTTAGCGCAACCAGCTCTGCCCCTTGTGCTGAGAGGTGACATGGAAGGGAGTCAGAGCAGATGACCTCCGAGTCGGAGACAACTGCGTAACCAACTCTGTTGGCGCCTTTGTCGTCCCGGAATGCTGAACCATCTGCGTAGAAAACAAAATCAGCATTAGCAAGGGGTTCGTCAGGTCAGGTCAGGTCGGGGGGAGAAAATTGTGTCTAGCTCTGCTATGCAGTCGTGTGTGGGTTGGGCACGTTCGGTGCCCTGGCGTGGACAGCAGCGTTAACTGCTCTCAAATGTTGAACAAACCTCCAGTCATCACGTTGAGGAGGAACTCTGGCCTTTTTTACAGGGAACATGGGCGTGCGCACTGGCGAGTCGGGGCATGGGACAATGACACCTGCTTCGAGAAGAGAATCAAAAACAGGAGTGATCCCTTCAACAGCTTCTGGCTTCAGAGGATATTGCGGCTGGTTGGGCCGAATATCACTTTTGGGTGTGATCTTCACCGGTTCGGCACCTTTGATCAGTCCCACATCGTATTTGTGAGCAGCCCACAGTGAGGAGGGAACCTCACTCAGTTCCTCAGGCAGCTGCGATGTGTCAGTGAAACATGCAAAACTTGTGTTGTGGCGCTCGCTGTCACGTGTCTCTGTCAGGTGCAGACAGCGAAGAGCCTGTGTTTCCAGTGGAAAATCAGTCTTATGCACATTCAGGGTGGGGGAGTAAAAATGTCCCCGCTCCTTTCGGTGCCAGTCTTTGGTCGACAGGCATTTCGTCAAAAACGGACCGAGGTCCTTCCACTCATCGCCTGGACTCTTGGAAAGTGAAATGTGTTGGGTAGACCCACGGACAGAAAAAAAAGAAATGCACTCTGCTCTGGTGTGAGTGAAACAGAGGCAACGCATCGTTGGGGGCCCCAAAACAACGTAGAAACAAAGAGGTCATCATTCACGCTTGGAAAAAAAAAACAAAAAAAAACTGACTCTCAAACACACTGTTTCTTTCACGAGTTGCACTGGCTGTGCAGTGCAAATTGGGATCTTTCATGAAGTGAGCATCACCCGGCACCTTATCGTTAGCCGCCACTATCAATTCTTCTGGGGCCTCGAGTGGAAGCAACCACTGATAGACATGCAAGAGAGGCTTAGGAATTTGAGCCAAGGTCGAGGAAGATAACGACCTGGCAACAATCAACCCGTCGGGGGTGGAGATGAGATTCATGCCCAGGGCTAGAAGCAAATCTCTTCCCAACAAATTCATCGGACACACTTCTGACAATACAAAGCTGTGTTTAATTTGGTTTTGTGATGTGCATGTCTCGTCGCCGTAGTCAATACAAGTAAGTGGAGTGGTGAGAGGCTCTCTCTTCTTCGTTCCAGCTGCCCCGACAGAATAAACATATCTCCCACTTTTTTTTTTTACACTGGGGAAGTTCTTCTGCACGAAGGAGCGACAATGTTGCTCCGCTATCGGCTAGGAACGTGATATTTTTACCCATGATTCTAAAAGTGACCCGCGGCAGTTTCTCAAAAGCAGCTTCTTTATACAACATGTATGTGGGAGGAGGCGGCACGTGACGACGCTCTAAACCTGTCAATGGTGCTCAAAATTTGGTCACGTAAATCAACCTCGAACTCTGTGTCAGTGTCAATGCATGTCTCACCGTCAGGCTGAGAGCAATCAGTCGAACCTAAATCATTGTCAAAAGAAAAATCAGCATCGACATGTAAATCAGTATACGTTTCCGAATAATCAACATCAGAATATGAATCAGTGTACGTGTCTGCAGGGGAAAGGGAAGTTAGAGGGGACAGCAAGCATTTCTTCATTGCAAGAAGCGTGTTGCATGTGTGTGTGTGCATCACTTCCCTGCAAAGACGCTGTAGGCCGGGGGTCCGTCTCGCCGGGTCCATGCCGTGTCCCGCACTCCACTCTCCCCCCTCAGCTGCTCTGAGTTGGATCCTCTTTTCCGGCCCTCGCGATCACTCTCTTGGCTGCGGTGGGCATGGTTCTGCCCGCGGTGTCTTCCTTTGTCAGGGCATTCTCTGGCCCAGTGACCCATTCGGCCGCAGATGTGGCACGCCCCCTTTTCGCCTCTGTCTCCGCTAGTCGCCCTTCGTCGGTTGTCATTGTTCCTGTAGGGCCGTCTCGCCGTGTCACTGAGGTGCTTCATCATGGTGAGGGAGGCACGCTTTATCTTCTTGTCCTCTGCATCACTGGCCTCCTGCAGAAGCCTCTCAGCGTGCACTGCATGACGTCGATGGCGATCTGGGGGAGCAGCCCTTGTCTGAAAGCAGTGATGAGGCTGGCCGTTTGGTTGACGGCAGTCCTGATGAACGTGGCGACGCTGCGGCGTCGGTGCTGGAGTGCGCAGGGTTTTACGGTGGTAGCGTTGGATGAGGGCAGGCGGGAGGAGGGAAGACAGGCATGTCCAGGAGAGGGTCCCTCGGGCCTGTAAGAGAAGGATACAGACGATTTGGTGCATTTGAATGCTCGTGTGTGAGCGGCTCCTTTTCTCCCTCCTCTGGGGAGTGTGTGTGAGTGTGTGCACCCTCTGCCGTTATCTCTGTCACCCCTGTGCTCCAGCGCCCAGCGCTGTTCACACGTTTGTTTTTGTTTTTTTTACTTGTTTCCTGTCCCTGACTTCTGCTTCAGTTTTCCAAAATGAAAAACACCTTTCATGATCTTTGATGATCTGAATTGCATATTTGTTTTTTTTTTTCTTTTTTGTAACCTTTCCCTCTGCTATCTTCAATTTATCCCGGAGGTTTCTCAATTCCTCCAAACTCAGTGATCCCCCTGCTGGGAAATCATACTTTTCAACCCAAATTCCCAACATGTCAAGACAATCTGGACCATATTTTTTCCTCATGTCGTCCACAATTGGTCCCCCCTGGGGAACAGCAGCAGCCACTTTGCTCTGGTTCTTCCCCAGCACTGTCTAGCTAGACTTATTACTCTGACTTTTCACTAAGTTTTCACAAAATTCCAAGTCAGAAAATACACAGGCGTCCCCGTGCACCCCTTTTTCTTACTCTGGAGCAAAAGGGTAGAGAAAAAACTCACCCCTCTGGTAGTTTACCTACCAGAAGCTTCCGGCTCACTTGTGGAGCGGGAATTTCAGTGTTGATTCAGAATCAACACCGACCTGACAGGCACGGTTAACGTATGCGCTCCGTCCTGCCCCGGGACCGTTCGTAGACGACAAGGAAAACAACCCACTGGTCACTGATATGTCTGAGACAAGAACAATTACTTCTCACCCGATCACTGAATCAGCACTTCCCTTCCAGGTTCACTTGGATAGACGTGAAGCCGATCAGATCCACTCTTAGACGCCGATCCTCTCATCTCTGAATGCTTGGTTCGAGGTAGAGTGGGAACGAGGAGTTTCCTCCGTTCCTGGTCCCGGGCCCTCAACGTCCCAGAGTTCCACTGACGGGTCTCCAGCAATCCTGTTCGTGACGCCAAATTGTTGTGGAAAAGAGCGAAGAGGAATACTGGGATAATAAGTAATTTAATGAACAAACAATAAAAAAAGGGATCGGAGCTCCGAGGCACAAAACACATTAAAATGGGAGTGCGAGTGCGAGGTGGGAAGGAGGAAGAAGGTCTCTTATACACAGGACTGGGAGGGGATAAGATAAGGAAAGAACAGGGAGGAGAACAGAGAGAGACAAACCAACGACTATACGATAGTTGACCGATTTCACAGCTCATATCCTGTACAGGGAGAGGACGAGCACATCAGTGGCAGGCCATAAAACAAAGTGAAATACGATGCGTATATGTTAGCCTAGGATTCTAACAGTTTACACGTGCTACTAGTGATCATACAATATAAACCAAGATAAAGAATAACACAAGAATACTCTATCATGTTCGACCCATCTTAATAACCGAGATTTTTTTTCCAGGTGCGCTTTGCTCATCTCTTTGTACCAAATATTTAGGGGAGTTTTTATAACATCACATAGGTTATTAGAGTATATAGTCTTGAAAGCTTTGTCACCCAGCAGAGATTGAAGTGGGATATCTAGTTGGTCAAATTCTAGCTCCTTCCATTTTGCATCGTAACCCGCCCTGCACCAGTAGACTATATACTGCAGTTGTGCTGCTTTATAGTAGTCCTCCAAGCATGGGAGTGACATCCCTCCCTGTTAAGTGTAATGTTTTGTAGCGTACCCTTGGTTTCTTGTTCTGCCATATGAATCTAGAAATGATCCGATTCCATTCACTGAATTTCTTATTGGGTATTTCTACAGGTAGCGATTGGAGTAGAAATAACAATTGTGGTAAAATAACCATTTTTTAAGTATCTATTCGGTTGTAAAAATCAAGTACTAGGGGGGTCCAACTGTCCAGATCATTTTTAATTTTGGTTGTGATGCTACCGTAGTTTACACTATATAAATCTTTGGGGGTCTTGGGAATATGAAGACCTAGGTATTTGAAAATTCTGGTTTTCCATTTAAATTTAAAGGACTTACGTATGTTTTCTTGAGGTATGTAATTAAAAGTAAGAGTTTGAGTTTTCTCCATGTTCAATTTGTATCCCGAATATGAACCACATTGGTCGAAGGAGGGCATTAATTTAGGGAGACTGGTATCCGGGTCGGATAAAGTCACCAGGATGTCATCTGCATATAAACATGTCTTATATTCTTTCCCCTTGAATAGTATTCCCATGATTTCTGGGTCTTCCCTAATCTTTTGAACAAGTAGCTCTATAAATAGAGCAAACAAGATGGGGCTCAGTGGGCAGCCCTGTCAGCAACCCCTCTCCAAACGGATTGTACCTGAAAGACTGCCATTTATTCTGATCCGGGCCACAGGTGAATTTTAAACATTTTATAACTGTATTGTTAAAGCCAAAATGTTGCAGGACCAGGTATAAAAATTCCCATAGAACAGAGTCAAAAGCTTTTTCTGTGTCAAAGCTAATTGCTAAGGACATTGTGTTTCCTTTGCTCATTATATGTAACAGATGTATAGCTCGCCTAACATTGTCTTGTGTTTGTCTATTTTTAACAAAACCTGTCTGGTCCGTGTCAATTAGGTTAGGGATAATATTTTCTAGTGTGTTGACAATAATTGAAGTGAAAATTTTATAATCAGTGTTTAAAACTGAGATAGGTCTGTATGAGCTGCAATCTGTCCTAGCTTTCCCTGGTTTCAGTATTACAGATAATATGGCCTGTTTCCAAGATGGTGGGGTCTCGCCACCTTTTAAGACATAGTTAAAACAATTTAATAAATAGCAGTGGGGTCACAGAGTCCCTAAAAGTCTTATACCATTCTGCTGGTAGTCCATCTCCCCCGGCTGCTTTGCTTGTTTTCAGTTTAGAAATTGCCTTGTCGACCTCTGCATTTGTAAACTCTGTAGTTAAGCACTTATTTTGTTCTGTGACAACAGATGGCAGGTCTAGGGATTTCAAAAAATTAATTGACTGTTACTGCTTCTGCTAATTCGGGTTGAGTGTATAAATTCCTGAAGTATAATTCAAAAGACTTATGTATTGCTTCTGGCTTATAACACATCTGGTTGGTGACCGGGTCCTTTACTTTATGTATGGATAAGAGTTTTTTAGCACGGGGTCCATTTTCATCGTGGGTTTGTTTGATATACTGAAGTGTAAGTTCCTCCTGGTCGTTCAGTTTCTTATTTAGTTCTGATTTTACTACGGTTATTTGTTCCAATAAGGTGGGGTCGTTAGTCTCTACATGCTTCTGTTCCAGTGAGTCTAATTTACTTGTCAAGTCGTTAAGGTGTTTAAGTTTTTCTTTTTTCCTTTGTGATGCCCAACTTATAATCTTCCCACACAATACTGCTTTTCCAGCATCCCATAAAATACTCTGTGACGTCACTGTGCTACCGTTAAGGTCTGTATATTCCTTCATTTCTTTCCTCATGTAATCTTCAAATCGGGTGTCATTTAATAGGGAGGTGTTGAGTCTCCAAATAGTGTGTTTTTGTGTGGGACACCTACATTTATTTTCACATATACACCTGAGTGATACTGATCCTCGAGTAAACTGAATGAGGGTGAGAGTAAAAAGTCAATTGTTTAGTGGATGGATGAAAATCCCTCCATACATCAAACATACCAATCCTTTTAATCATCTTCTTAATATTTAGTGACTCAGGATTTGTTTTCTTTGTCGGGTTTGATCAGTCTAGAGTGGGATGCAGCTGTACATTCCAAGGGGACTCGTGCCACGCAAAGCCTATTCCGACCTGGCGATCCTCTTTGAATCCATTAGCAACCAGCTACATTACCCTGGGCAGCTTCACGGGTACAGGTGGATGTATGCTAAATGCAGAGAAAATGGACTGCGTGTGAGAAAAGAGTCTGTACGTTTGGTTTTGAAGGAACTGGATCCAAGAGGAGTGTCATTAAGGCAAGCGGGGCGTCTCAGACGGAGGAATTACTTCTCAAACTTCTCAACTTCATCTGGCACCTGGACTCATATGATGAACTGAAGCCATATGGTATTTGTGTGAATGGATGTATCGATGGCTTTTCAAGAAAAATAATCTGGCTCAATGCTTACGCAACAAGTAGTGACCCAAAAGTAATTGGAGGGTGCTACATAGAAGCGGTACAGCGTTTTGGGGGGTGCCCTAGAGTTGTTCGAGGCGACCTTGGAACCGAAAATGGCCATGTTAGAGGCTTCCAGCGTTTCCTCGTCCCTGTTCAACCAGACGACACCCTCGATAGTTACTTGGAGGGGGCCAGCACCGCCAATCAAAGAATTGAATATTGGTGGGGTTTCCTGCGTGGCCAGCGCATGGAGTTCTGGTTAGCCTTGTTATCAGACCTCAGAGACAACAGGCATTTTGATGGCGAGTTTCTGGACAAAAGTCTCCTGCAGTTTTGTTGTATGGGCCTCCATACAGGTGAGTTCATGAATAATGTTTTATTTTCATTTTGTGCGCATGTGTATGTGAGTGAGAGAGAGGGGAGGGAGGACAGAAACGGGAAAGGGGGTGTTGGGAAGACAGACAGACAGAGACGGGAGGAAAGGAAAAAGAATGCTAAAGAGAAGGGGTAGAAAAGGGAAAGGAACAGAGATGGAAGGGGAGAGAGATGGACCAGAAGGGTAGAAACAGAGAGGATAAGAGATGGGGAGAAAGGGGGGGGAGGGATGAACAGAGACAGGGAGGGAGGGAGAGGGTGGGGTTGCTCATGTGTGAATGCTGTAATTTAGTGTTTTATTTATGTTCTGCTGGCACAGCTCTTCCTAAATGTATACATTTTCTACAGGATGAGTTGGATGACACTGCACAGGTGTGGAATGCACACAACATCAGGCCATCAAGAAACCTGAACGTCCCCAGCGGTCGGCCTAATGTGATGCATGCTGTTCCTGAACTTTACCGAACAACAGATTTTCTCTCCCCTGTTGAAGATGAACACATTCAACTGTGCAAAAATGAATGTGTCTTTCGGCTGGCTGTACCATGTAATCCAGATATTTATGAACTCTGTATCATCTTTATGGCTGAGTCCCATCTTGCTCCACCAACAGATCCGTATCAGGCTGTGAACTTGTATTTGCACCTAAGAGAGGCCATCACTGCATCTCTCTAAACCACCCGACCCTCTCCACAGGATGGACACTTATTCCACTGCAGTGCGCCTCCCCCTGACCCTATCCAGAGAATGGACACTAAATTGTTGTGAACCTCCTGTTATTTTGTGTATTGTTAAATCTCTAGTGTTCCTTTTACAAATACACAGGGATATTGGTTATTTACTGCACTCCTTTGTTTCTGTTATTACGCAATCCTTATGGTGATGCTATTTACTGAATTTACTTTTTGACCTGAAGGTCGTGTGCGCAAAGAGCTGTTAAATAAAAGTAGCCATGTGAAAGAACTTAACTATGTTCAGAACAAAGTTGTTGAAACATTGAGAAACACAGAAGCACAAGGTTACTTTAAGATTTACTTTAATTATTCTTCACTTCCATGAATTAATGAACATTAACGTGATTCTTTAAAGTCAACAATTCCTGAAAAATTAAACCGGTGTTGGACAACTCGTTCTGAATGCTTGGTTAGAGTAAACAGATGGACCTGTAAGCAGTCATTTTCAAAACAACATTTTCACTTTCAACAACAACAAAAAAAAAAAAACTCATAAAACTCTGCTGAAGCATTTACTAGTCTGTAACACAGGTGTAACTATGGAAGCAGATAGTTACCATAATCCAAATAAAAATGCAATAGCAGAAATGCTTTTAAATTTTAAGAACGAAGCTGCATTATTGGACTCATAATTAAAATGGTTAATAAGTCATTCAATCTGCATTTTCATTTTCTTCTGCAAGACTGCTCATTCTTGTACTTAATTCAAATGAAAAAGGAAAACACATTTGAGATTTAATTTTCAAAACATGCACCAGCAAAGAGTTACCAAAATTCAAAATTCAAAAATGAAAAAGCAATAGCAGAATGCTTTTTCATTTTAAGAACGAAGCTGCATTATTTGACTCATAATTAAAATCATTAATAAATATTGCTATATGCATTTTCATTTTCTTATTCGTGTCGCACCTTTTATGACACAATCAAAAAGAAAACTGAGAGCATTGCTTTTTAATTTTCGTGGTCCTGCCCTGCACAAGAGTTACCACAACTCGAAAACGAAATCGCAATCTCAAAGTAAGCGCGCGGCGCAGGAAAGCACAGCACCTCCGCTGTGGGTATGGCGGTATGACACCAAGTGTCATTTGCCTCCTGTTATGTGTAAATTCTAATGTTTGTGAATTTAAGAAAGATATGTATATATATATATATATATATATATATATATATATATATATATATATATATATATATATATATATATATATATACATATATATATATATTTATATATATATATATACATATATATATATATTTATTTTTATTTATTTTTTTTATTTAAAAAGAAAAGAAAAGAAAAAAAAGGTATGGCGGTATGACACCACTTTGCCATCATTCCTTCTTTCACGTCATTGAAGTTGAAATCGCCGAAAAACGTGGACCACTGACAGATCTCGCACCAGCATCTGCCACCAGTCGACGGATTGATCTGTTGCTTCGCATCCTTCGTCGGATGGACTGGTGGCCGACGCCGAACGGAAGCAATGATCCATTGCATCGCATCCTGCGACGGATGGACTGGTGGCCGACGCCGAACAGCTGTTACTCCACCCATGTAACAAATAGCTTTAGCTTTGATGTTGTGCTGGTGCATCAAGGTGTTCCATAACTGACAACAGGTTGGCTAGGGCAACCTTGTTTGCGTCCGTATCTGGGACGGCAGAATACGAGCATCAGATTCAGATACACTATTCAACTCCACCTGGGAAGCTAAATCCAGCAGGGTTTGAACAATTGTGTCAATGTGCGCCATGCTCAAATCTTTCCGACCAACGAGATCCGTCAGTGGTCCACGTTTTTCGGCGATTTAAATCTCGTTTACCGGCAACTTCAATGACGTGAAAAGTAACGATGGCAAAGTGGTGTCATACCGCTATACCTTTTTTTTGTTTTGTTTTGTTTTTTTAAATATACAGTATATATATACATTTATTAAATTCACAAACATTAGAATGAACATAACAGGAGGCAAATGACACTTGGCGTCATACCGCCATACCCACAGGTGGAGAGCTGCTGACGTTACTTTCCTGCGCCACGCGCTTACTTTGAGATTGCGATTTCGTTTTCGAGTTGTGGTAACTCTTGTGCAGGGCAGGACCACGAAAATTAAAAAGCAATGCCCTCAGTTTTCTTTTTGATTGTGTCATAAAAGGTGCGACACGAATAAGAAAATGAAAATGCATATAGGAATATTTATTAATGATTTTAATTATGTGTCAAATAATGCAGTTTTGTTCTTAAAATGAAAAAGCATTCTGCTATTGCTTTTTCATTTTTGAATTTTACATTTCATATTGAATTTTGGTAACTCTTTGCTGGTGCATGTTTTGAAAATTAAATCTCAAATGTGTTTTCCTTCATTTGAATTAAGTACAAGAATGAGCCGTCTTGAGGGGGGCGCTAGTGAGATGCGAGCAGAGTAGATGTGTTTTTTAGAGCTCCTCACAGCATGCCAAATCTTACTATTTAAAATCGCTTTTTTGAACACTTGACTCGATTTCTTTCTGACAGACTTTATTTCGTGTTTACACCACCGCTGAGTGGTAAGCAAAAATGTCCGGTAAAAATGCTCGAAATGGAAAGGGAGCCAGCCGCCCGTCGTCGCTAGCCGACACTCCAGCTAGTGCCAGTCGCGACCAAGCTAGCAAGAATTCGCCGGGCAAGTCGTCAGCTGAAGAGGACGACGAGCTTCCACTTGCTTGGCATAAAATGTCAAACATGCTTTTGCAGTCCTTTCACGAGCGGTTTGACAAGTTTGAGCAGAGTTTTCAGAACATTCTGGCTGCCCAGCGGGAGCTAACCGAGAGGCTGACTACCACCGAGTGCCAGGCTGCGGATCATGAGCAACGTATTTGCGCGGTGGAAACTTCCGTCACTGAACTGCAGTTAGAGAACAAGAAGCTACGGGCCAAGCTTTCCGATCTCGAAGGGAGATCCAGGCGCAACAACATAAGAATTCTTGGCATCCCAGAGGGTGAAGAGAAGGGGAGGCCGACTGAGTTCGTGTCCGACCTGATCCCCAAGCTGCTGGGCGACGACAACTTCACCAAGCCGGTCGTTATCGATAGAGCGCACCGTATACAACAGCCCAAACCACCGGAAGGCTCCAAACCCCGCATGATAATCGCACGGGTGCATCTAACACAGGAGAAGGAAAAGATCCTGCGGCTCGGGAGGCAGTGCTCCATGGAATACGAAGGTAACCGAATCCTAATCTTTCCCGACTACACCGCGGAGGTGATGGAACAACGGCGAAACTTCCGTGAGGTGCTGCAGCTGCTCAGAGAGAAGGAGATCCGCCACTCGCTGCGCTTCCCGGCCAGACTGCACATTCATCACCAAGGGCAAGTAAAAACATTCAACGACCCGGACGAAGCTAAGACTTTTATCAACCAAAAACTCTGAGAGCTCTCTTTTCTGTTGGTGAATAGAGTCTAAACATGTTCTGAGCAAAATTATACTTACGCGTTTTTGTTTTTTTTTGGTTTTGTTTTTGTTTTTCAAAAGCTAAATTCATATCTCTAGTGTGCTGATGAGGGGCGGTTGGATGGAGTTGTTCTGCTTTTTTCTTTTGACCCGCGTTCCCAGCTTAAGATGAGGGTAACTATGCTTCGTTTGGGGAAGCTTTGGGTGGGGGGCTTGTTGGGGTGTTTAATTGTTCATGTTATTATTTTTTTTTTCTGTTTGGGGCTGGCTGCCAGACTAATTGTTAAGTTTGTATCTCATTCTAATGCAACAGGTACCATGCGTGAATAAAATTTATTTAGTGCATGTCCTTGGTCTCTTGGAACGTACGTGGTTTAGGTCACCCAGTTAAACGAGGCAAAGTGTTTTCACATCTAAAATCACTGAAATCTGACATTATGTTTTTGCAAGAAACACACGTTAAAGCCACTCAGCATCGGAGACTCAGGGCCAACTGGATTTCACAGGTCTATCAGTCACCGTTCACATCAAAAGCCCGAGGCGTTGCCATTCTCTTTCGAAAGACTGTGCCCTTTCGGTTTCAATCATCGACAACTGACCCAAATGGCAGGTTTATAATTGTACCTGGGCATATAAATTCTTTTCCTATCACACTACTGAATATTTATGGGCCAAACACAGACGATCCAGCTTTTTTTCGAAAGGTGTTTGATCTGATCCCCGATGATGACTCAAGCCACATAGTAATTGGGGGTGACTTTAATTGTTACCTAGACCCCTATTTGGATAGGCTGTCTTCTGCCCCTCTCCTCCCAATATTCTTGCCTTACAAACCATCAACAATTTGATGAAAACAAAAAAGGTGGTGGATATTTGGAGATTGCAGCACCCATATGATCAGGATTACTCCTTTTATTCACATGTTCACAGATCATACACACGGATAGACTATTTTTTAGTCGATTCCAGATTGATTTCTAACGTAACTCACACTAAATACCACAACATAATAATATCTGATCACAGCCCCGTTAATATTAACCTTAAAATGTGCTTGCCTAGGCAAGCCTACAGTTGGCGTTTTAATCCCTATCTCCTTGAGAATCAGACTTTTAAAACATATATTACCACACATATATCACAGTTCCTTGAGACCAATGACAACGGGGAGGTGAACGATACAATACTGTGGGAAACTCTCAAAGTGTATATTAGAGGGCAAATTATTTCTTTTGAAGCAACTCTGATAAAGACTAAGCGTGGTAGATTGGAAGAGATCGAAAAAGAGCTTCAGACCGCTGAACAGGTCTATAGAAATTCGCGACTTCAATCAGATCACAATACAATTCTTAAATTAAAGTACGAATATAATACAATTCTTGGAGATCAAACAGGCAACCTACTATTAAAACTTAAACGGAAGCACTTTGAGCTCGGTGACAAGCCGCAGAAGCTGTTGGCAAGACAGTTAAAAGGAGAACAAGCAAAGCGGGCTATTCATAAAATAAAATATAAATCTGGGGAGATGCTTACAGACTTAAAGGACATCAATAATCGTTTTAGAGAATTTTACTCAGATATTTACACATCCAAATCAACAGCGACACAGGAAGACTTTGAGCAATTTTTTGATTCACTTCACTTTCCAAAGCTGGACACAGCATTTAGGGAGAGTCTGGACTCTGATTTCTCACTCTCTGAGCTACAGGATGCCATTAGGGCATTCCCCACTGGTAAAGCGGCGGGCCCAGATGGGTTTGGGCCAGAGTTTTACAAGGCTTTTCTTGGGGACCTGTCACCCTTTCTTTTAAGAATGATCCAAGACACGTTTAAAAACAAACAGCTTCCACCCTCTCTCAGTGAAGGACAAGGACGACACAGACCCAGGTAGCTATAGGCCTATTGCCTTATTAAACTATGATCTGAAAATAATTACAAAAGTTTTAGCTAACCGACTCGGAAGGAATGTAGCAAGTATAATTCATCCAGATCAAACGGGATTCATTCCGGACAGATACTCCTTCTGCAATGTCCGCAAAATTCTTAATATTATGTATGCAGACTATGGCAAAAAGGACAGAGCAGCTATATTGTCTTTAGATGCTCGCAAGGCGTTTGATATGATAGAATGGCCTTATCTATTTGCGACACTTAAGAAATTTGGGTACGGTGACACTTTCATAGAGTGGACCAAAATACTATACAGCAAACCAAAATCTTCCATCCTAACGAATGGGGACAGGTCCAGTCCATTCACCCTGCAGCGGGGCGTCCGCCAGGGGGACCCATTGTCCCCCCTGCTGTTCAATATAGCGCTGGAGCCGCTGGCTATCGGTATCAGAGGACATCCACACATTAAAGGTATTGAGTCTGGGAGTACCGAGACCCGTGTGACCCTTTATGCGGACGACCTCCTTGTCTGTTTAGCTAATCCAGTGGTCTCCATTCCAGTCTTGTTAGAATATATAAATGCCTTCGGGAGCATCTCTGGCTACACCATAAATTGGGGGAAGAGTGAGTTCATGCCCCTAACTGACCAACTCACTGATGACTTTCTGACAAGTCTGCCTTTTAGAGTGACAAAGGAGTGTTTCACCTATTTAGGACTTAAACTGACCAAAAGCCCTAGGCATCTCTTTAAATTTAATTTTGCAGAATCCATAGATAAACTTAAAACAAATATTGAAGCTTGGAGAATATTGCCCCTATCTATGATTGGCCGGGTAAATGCAATCAAAATGGTGAGCCTACCCAGGTTTCTATATCTTTTCCAGAATTTGCCTATATACCTAAATGCATCTTTTTTTAAGAAACTTGACTCTGTCATATTGCCCTTTGTGTGGGGTTACAAATCTCACAGGATATCCAAGGCTCACCTTCAAAAGTCTTCCAAAAATGGTGGTCTTGGACTACCGGTTTTTAAACACAGCACAGAAGTGCTAAAGCTGAGGAGAATCCTTTGTGGCTAAAGTTGGAGGCTGCTGCTGCGGTCAATACGTCATCACTTCCTGCCCTTTTGTTTTCTGATCCCGCCCCGGTAGCCAAACTAATTAACCGTAACTTTTTTGTGAAGAACTCTTTACGTATCCTAAAGCAAATAAAAGCAGCTTACCAGGTTCCTAGTGTCTCCATACATGCACCTATATGTCAAAATCATTCATTCCTGCCTGCTCGACTGGATGGGGTGTTTGCGGCCTGGAGAGAGAAGGGTATTAAAACATTCTCAGATCTGTACATTAACAGCCAATTGGCATCATTTTCTCAGTTAAGCAACAAATTTAATCTTCCAAACTCTCACTTTTTTCGATACCTCCAAATCAGACACTATGTCAAGGAGAATTGGCCACATTTAGATTCTACCCCCACCACCAGTCCTTTCCTTGCTCCAGACTCCAAACAGTTCATTTCAAAATTTGTGGGTTCATTTTCTAAGTCAGCTTCCTCTGATTCTATTAGGGAAGCCTGGTCCAAAGACTTGAACTCTGAAATGTCAGTAGAACTTTGGGAAGAGGCACTGCAACAAGTCCATCGTTGTTCTATTAACTCACGTCACAGGTTGATTCAGTTCAAGGTGATGCACCGGTTGCACTACTCCAAAGCAAAACTAAACCGTATTTTTCCATCTGTGTCTTCTGTATGTGATAAATGTCAAATTGCTGAGGGCTCATTAGCGCATCTTTTTTGGTTTTGTCCTAAGCTGCACAATTTCTGGTCAGCTATATTCGAACGGATGTCGAAAGCCTACTCCAGAGTCATTCGGCCTAATCATGACCTGGCCATCCTTGGATGCTCGACTGTGACTTCTGATCTTCCACGTGACACTCAGGTCGCTCTGCACCTAGGGATGGTGGTGGCAAAGAAGCTTGTTCTCCTAACTTGGAAGTCCACCACTCCTCCTACCTTCACTCACTGGCTCAGCGAGATGCTTTCAGTTATTCGAATGGAAAGACTGCGCCTGCACAAACCCAATGAACAGAACAGATTTGAGAGAATCTGGGGACCCTTCCTGGCCAAGTGTCAGGTGTGATACCTGACACAAACTTTCATATGGTACTTGCTTTAGTTTTACAACTGCAACTATGTTTCCTTTTTTGAATGTAAGATGTCGAATCATTACAGTCTGGCAGCCCCTTTTCTTTTTCTTTTCTTTGTTTTTCCTGCTTTTCTTCTGTTTTCCTGTAAGTTTTGTAAAGTTAAGAACTGTAAATAAAATATATATATATAAAAATGAAAATGAAAATGCAGATTGAATGACTTATTAACCATTTTAATTATGAGTCAAATAATGCAGCTTCGTTCTTAAAATGAAAAAGCATTTCTGTTATTATATTCTTATTTTAATTTGGATTATGGTAACTGCTTCCATATAAAACAAATACATCCATAAATATATACAATGTGAGAATTGTTTCTTGCAAGAGCTGTACTTCAACCCATGACCATCGATAAAAGTGTACACATCTAATCGTAAACAATCTGCTGCAACCTGAATTTCCACTTCTGTGTCTATAAACCAGTCACAGCTTGACTGATGGCTCTGAAGAAGCAGTTTCCATCAGCCTCTACATTCTCATTTGTACACGGCGAACCTAATGGGCCTTTGCAATCAGAAATCGGAAAACTCGCACGGTCCAAATGAATCTTCAAGTTTTTGCAAAGGTCTAAACAAACATCAACATCAAGGGGAGAGAAGTTACACTCTTCATTGGTCACAGCACTGACAAACTCTACGTCAGAATTATCCATGTCAAAGTGAGGAGTTTTAAATTCTGAAGTGACTCACTATTGCCAGCTGGTGCTGGAATTTTAAACCGTGACCGGTTTCGCCTTGATGAAAAGAACCATGCAGAACCTTGGCTAATCTAATACCAGTGCCATGATCTGCCACTGCATCTTCACTAGTACTAACTGATGATGGATCACAAATCACATGTGCGAGGCGTAGAACGAGCGGAGCAGTCAGAGGCAACAGAAGAAGAAAGAAAAGCCTCCTTAGCTTAGTTGATCTTCTGTGTTGCCTCCTGGACGGTGCTGGCCTCCTCTGGCTTGGTGCTGGCAACCACGGGAGCCACAGGAACCACGGGCACAGCTCTGGTCATCTGCGGCGTCGCCTCCACCTGATTAAAATAAGAAAGATGTGATTTTATGCCAATAAACATAGAAAGGAAAACACTAGGCTTTACACGATCACGATTTTTGTGCCGATCACGATCAGTGAGTTTAAATAAACCGATCACAGATCACCGATCCAATCACGTTAGGGGCAATAAATACTTGTTTCTGTACACCCCTTGCCTTCTCACGAGCACCGTCTAAAGTTGTTTGCTTTAGCATCCGTTTCAGAGTTTGCTTTTCTTTTTCTTTCTCCGCGCTGCGTTTCTTAAACTCGACATGCTCCTCCGTGTGTATCTTTTCCAAGTGCCTGATTAAATTTGTGGTGTTGAAATTTTTTGCCAAAGTTCCCCCGCGAGGTACTGTAGCGTTGCATATATTGCACATTCAAAGAAACTTTATTGTCCGTCACATAGCGACAGTACTCAAAACAGGAAGAGGCACGAAGATGAAAATGAAGGTTTTTGAATCATGAATCATTAGCTCTCGGTGTTATGCCCCGGCCTAGGGGGAACCAGGACACAACATAAAGGCTCCCCCCCCTTCTCCCAGCTCTCAAATTAGACAAAGGTGCTTCGTCCACAGGATGGTTTTTATTAAACGTCACCATCATTGCACTGGCGTCAGGGAGGGCATGGCCAAAACAACAAACAAAATGGCTCTCTTATGGATCTTACCTATGAAGAAAACAATCAAATAAATGACAGTCAAACTAACCTCCTTAAATAAAACACAGGAGAAAAGGGTCACAACACAAATGGCTTCCCTCCCCTACGGGCTACGTGGACACAAAGGGAACTGAAATAGATTACAAAACAGGATTGATGGCTGAACACAGAACACTGCTGCACATGGCCTCTGGTTGGGAGCTGGGAGAAGGACAAAGAGACCGAGGTGTTGAAGTCCTCCTCCTTAAATATTGGCACCAGCCAATCACCTTTCCGCACCTGGAACAAGCAAAAAAAAGGGAACACAGGATCTACTGCGCCATCTAGTGCCCAAACAGACACACAGCAGACAAAAGGAACTGACAACAATGTAAACCCAAATCTATACATTTACATAACACTCGGATACAAACAAATAAACATGTCGATGCTGTGAAACTACTTTGGAGGAAATGAGACAGATTAAAAAAGTTTCAACACGACCATGACGTCATTGATCGGATCGGTGATTCATGACATGACGCCCGATCATGAACGTTTCAAAAAATGCCAAATATCGGCCGATCCGATACAGCCGATAAGATGGGTGTAAAGCCTAGAAAACACACACAGGTGATGAAGTGGAAATGAATAAGTACAAACCTGCTGCACTGCTGTGACATTGCTGGAGGCAGACTCAGTCATGTGGACAGTTGAACGTGTTGCCCACACCTGCAAATACAAGGACACAAAGTAACGTTTAAAGAACTGCATTTATTGTCCTATCACAAAGATGCACACAATGAAATACACATATCCCAAATACCAACATCTCACTTGTTTGTTTTGGTTTTTGAGGCAACGTGTGCTGATCGACGTCTCAGGCTGGACATCTGGAAGAACATAAAGAAATGAATTCATAAACAAAGTAACACACTAATTAAACTGTACATGTACTGTACATATGTGATCTTGTGTTGATAATAGGGGTGGGGCGATACGGCTAACCCACGATTCGATACTGTGACGATATTTGGCCCACGATAATGACAACATCACGACACACGATATCTTCGATATCTTCGAAATTTTGCAGACGATATTGTCATAACCCGGCTCAAGAGGTATGACAATAACGGAAGGGACACTGTAGATTGCGATTAATCAAAAGGTTTATTATAACAAAATAGATAATTGTAAGCAAAATAATGAAATATATGGTGTGTGTTTGTCAGTATTCATCAGTAATGTAAGTGTGGATGAGTGAATAATAGGATGTGGGGTGTTGTCAGGTGCAAAACAGAACAAAAGAAGCTGAGAGTCGGCCAGACGCCCATGGCTGCTGGATGGAGAATGGGGAAGAGACCGAGCGGCACACGCAGTCGGCCTTTTATCCTGCGGGGGGCATCGGCACAGGTGTCCTAATCGGAAGATGCCACTCCCACATCCACCGCTACCTAGAAATGGGAAAACAGCTGGGAGCCACAACAAGTTATATAGAGACAGGGTCGTCACAATATGTGACTCAAAAAGAAAAAAATACCCATAAAAAGGAAAATGCCTGTGATCTTGCATTTATTCCAAAACTTTGTATAATGTACAAACAAACGTGCACTGCACAAGCAAACATATTAAAGTGCATGAACATTAATAACTTTCATGTAAACAAGGACAGTGCTTTCTGGTAATGTAAAGTCAGTAGCAACTTGTCTTATCTCAACTTGGGGACTTGGGATATACAAACCGACGGGAAGATGAAAGAGGGAAAAAAATCCTTTCACTGCCCCGATTCTGAAAATCAATAAAAAAAATGATGCAGACAAAATAAATAAATAAATAACCGCGTCCCCAAAATATACGGGACAAAGTGAAGTGCGTCCCCCATCAGTTCATTACGGGACAGGCTTTTTAGTTGCCAAATATGGGACAATCGCGTATTTTACGGGAGGGTTGGCAACCCTATCTAGACCACAGACGGAAATTAAATGAGGTTTTGTCATTTTCCCTAAAAAACGGGACAAATTGTGTCCCGGGAGAGATTTTATCTTTCCCGGGACAGGTGGTGAAACAAGAGAACAATTATGGGAAAAACGGGACGGGTGATAGCGAACGAGGCAGCTCTGCAGATTCGTAGTGTTGCCATTGTATTTTACCTTCGCAAAACAGTTGTTGCAGATTGCATATTCTTTATGAAGTTTCCTCCCGTCATCCGTCTCGTAAAAGCCAAAGTGGGTCCACACTTTAGACTGGTAACTTGCGGGTGGGTCTTTGATTTGTTTTCCGTTGTTGGTATTTTCCGCCGTTCTTGCATGTGCTCTTCCGTTGTTAACTCGTCTTATTCACCGGCCGCTGCTTACGCCTACTTGACTCTTACAGGATTAGCGCCCCCACAAACAGGACAGGAGAGATTAAGCCTTAGCCTCACTGAACCACACGGGATTGGACGGGATGTCTGTGTGAAATGCAGTCTCAACAGCTGTTGGTACTGTCTATAAAAAAGAGGAGAGGAAATCAGATTCAACTTAGGATAAGTGTTCATTTTTAAAATAAAAAGTTGCACTGTTTGACAAATACACGATTGGGGGGAAAAAAAAAAGAGGGATGAACAGGTTACCTCAACCTCCTGTCCAACAAGAGTCCATTCAGGAGCAGGTCCATACACTGGCATGTAGACAGGACCTGTCACAACCACTCTGGGAGACACCCTGGGCGATGATTGGTTGTGGCACAACACCCCTGGCCTAGGTGAAGGGGGTGCGAGCTGATGGAGCATGCAGCATGCAGACGCTCCACCAAAATCAGTCCTGAGGTGCACCTAAACAGAAAACAACATGTTAACACATATTTGTCATATCAAATGAAGAGCAAGTAAGGCTGAAGAAGGAAGAAACCTACACCATCATGACACCACCATGTACAGCTGACGAAGGGGGAGGTGATCGGCCATATACACAAATGTTACACCTGGAAGAAGTGTCACATAATCAATTATGTAATCACACAATTCTAAGAAATATCTGTTAGCACAGTGTCACTGAAGAGAAAAAAATACAACAAAAATATGTATTTTACACACCCATGCGTGCAGCAACACGATGATATACTTGACGTAGCGCTGTTTGTAGTTCTGGCTTGACAGTCAGGCGAGGTGGAAAGTCAAGCACAAACACCTACAAAATAGTTGTATATATAAAAAAAAAACCCAAACAAACATAAAAATGCAAAATAAATTCATGAATATTCTTGTTATTGAACTATGGATCATGGAATTACTTGATATTGATAAAACAAAGTGGTGATGACATTCATGTGTTCAAATTTGTTTGTCACAGCAGATAAACAAACCTTGGGCCAGCGGTCCAACACAGTTGCCAGTAGCGCAGCAAAATCCTGGCCGGAGTCTGTTACAAGCCCGTGTTCAAGGTTGTTGCCCGGGGCGAGAACACAAAACCATCCACAAGTGGACAGAGATGTGAGTCTCCCACCACCAGAACAAAAACATAAAGAAACTCGTGGCTTGACAAAATCACGACCCATACCTTCTTGTCTGGTTGCTGGGCCTTAAGAACGAACTTGCACTGTTTTGTCAGTCAGGAGCAAAACGGGCCATCTTCGCACCCAGGTCGCTGACCAGTACCGCGCCCTGTGTAAATTGACAAAAAAGAAAAATCTAAATATGTTTTTGTAAGATTTATTTGGAATACAACATAACAACACAGGCAGAACATGAAATCATGAACATGGAAGTACTCACGACGTTCAAAGTCCTTCCGAGGTGGAAAAGGTGTCCAATCCCGTTTTTGCTCCAGGCGTCGTTTCATGGCCAGAGAGCGACGGAATGCCTTGGTGTTCGGCATCTGAACAATGAAATGAAAGATTGTGTCATTTTCAATCAAGGACAATGATAACACAAGTTTACAGAAAAAAGTGATGTTTTCTCACACACGACATCAAAACACAGAAAGGTTTCTGTACCTTTGCAGCTGGAGACGATGAGCTTAAATCAAAAAAGCAAAAGAAAATGTGTATGTGTACTCTTGGACCCTAACCCTAATGCCATACAAGTCTATGGGGTGAAATTTCAACTTTGTCCTACAGATATGGGGCCACTTGCTTTTTCATCAGGAGCCCCCAAGAAGCGCCCACGCCAAATTTGGGGCTTCTAGTACTTGAGGAACCCCGAAACCCTAACCCTAATTTCAGCTAAGCCTAACCCTAACCCTAGTTTCAGCCTTATTGTTAACCCTAATTCAATGCAAGTCTATGGGGTGAATTTTCAACTGTCCTAGAGACATGGGGCCACTTGCTTTTTCATCAGGAGCCCCCAAGAAGCCCCCACGCCAAATTTGGGGCTTCTAGTACTTGAGGAACCCCGAAACCCTAACCCTAATTTCAGCTAACCCTAACCCTAACCCTAGTTTCAGCCTTATTGTTAACCCTAATTCAATGCAAGTCTATGGGGTGAATTTTCAACTTTGTCCTAGAGACATGGGGACACTTGCTTTTTCATCAGGAGCCCCCAAGAAGTGCCCACGCTAGATTTGGGGCTTCTAGCCAATGAGGAAAAATTTGGAGCAGACACGAAAGGGTTACAGCTGAGAAGGCACTTAAGATCCTCAAAGGACTATTGCCACTCACTAGACCAAACAAATGGTTTCAATGGACTGGTTAATTCTTCTCTCGTGGCCGGCAGCTCCACTGCCTTAGTGCTGGAGATGAACGCTCAGGGGTGCCGCCAGAAATTTTGGGCCCCCTTCAAAAAAACAAAAACAAATGGGCCTCCTTTGCGCAGCGCTTGTCAAAAGCTTCACATCACTCAAAAAATACAGTATAGTTCAATAATAGTGCTTGAGTCCATCTTTGACAGTGTCAATGTATTTTTATTGTGAATTCTCCTAAAAAGCAAACTCTTAACATTGATGAATGATTCATGAAAAAAACACTTGATGTTTCTCAGACAAAGTTGAGCTTTGACCTTCATAGACTTGCACTGCATTAGGGTTTAGCGATAAGGCTGGATTAGAGTGAGGGTTTCGGGGTTCCTCATGGGCTAGAAGCCCCAAATTTGGCATGGGTGTGTCCAGGAGGATCCTGATGAACCTGAAAGTGGCCCCATGTCTCTAGGACAAATTTGACCTTTGACCTCCATAGACTTGCATTGAATTAGGGTTAACGATAAGGCTGAAACTAGGGTTAGCTGAAATTAGGGTTAGGGTTTTGGGGTTCCTCAAGAACTAGAAGCCCCAAATTTGGCGTGTGCGCTTCTTGGGGGCTCCTGATGAAAAAGCAAGTGGCTCCATGTCTCTAGGACAAAGTTGACCATTGACCCTCATAGACTTGTATGGCATTAGGGTTAGCGATAAGGCTGGAATTAGAGTGAGGGTTTCAGGGTTCCTCATGGGCTTGAAGCCCCAAATTTGGTGTGGGTGTGTCCAGGAGGATCCTGATGAACCTGAAAGTGGCCCCATGTCCCTATGACAAAGTTGACCTTTGACCCTCATAGACTTGTATGGCATTAGGGTTATCGATAAGCGACACAAACCTGGTGAGTTTAAGACTTAGTGACTCTACGTACATGAATGTATGGGGTACCCCGTCCTTACTTTGTTCCAACCTTCCCTCCACAAACCTGGCTGTCCAGTGCCGAAGTCAAAGTGAGAGAGAGAACAAAGAAGGAGGAGGGCCTGTGACGCCGCTGCTGATTGGCTCGTTGGTCGGTTGAATGAGCCAATTCTAGAGCTCCCCTCGGTGTCCACACACTGCAAAATATATCTAAGAAATAAACACTTAAATTGAGAAAGAACAGGCTAGAAACAAGTCAAATTATCTGCCAATGCAGTAAGATATTTAGACTTGGTAAGATTTCTTAAAATAAGACGATATATCTAGGCATTTGAAGAATGGAAAAACTCTTGAAATAAACAGTAAAGCACTCATTCCAAGGACTGTACTAAGAAAATAAACTTGATACTAGCTTCTCAATTCTTTTTTCACGTTTGCTTCTTTCTTAATTTGAATGAAAAGATCTTAAAACCAGACCTACTAACAGTGCAATTCTTCTTAATTTAAGTGTTCACAATATTAGCTTTTTTTTCTCAAAATGAGACAAAGCATCCACCCCCCCTACGCCCATTCCCCCCCCCAAAAAAAAATAATTCAGCAAACAGAATTAATATTGTCAACAACTATTTATTCACTTAAATTGCTGACAGTGCCTTCACTGCCTTGTAATAAAAACGTCACTAAGGCATTGCATCTTAAAACAATCTCAAGCAATCATTTCTAGAATGCAAGTAATGTTGTGTTGTTACAATATTCACCGTTATCATTATTGAATATTGATTCAGATTCCCTGACACTCAGTTACACACAAAAAAAAACCAAAAACAGTATGGGGACAGCATATAGTGTTGTGTTCCTATCACCACTGATAACATGTTTGTTCCAACAGACTCCCACCCACCCTCAAGTTACAACTACCAGGGGAGTGTATCACTACCTATGCCTAGTACACAGCTCTACTCCCCAATAAAATCTTTCCATTCTGCCATGGTCTTTTTTGTATGAGGCTGTGGTGTCTCACTCATGGATAGTATCCTGTAGCACTTCTGTCTGAATGACAGAGAGAAGGGTTGCCACACACTTTTGGATATGTGAGGTGCAGGGCATAGTAGTAATCCATCAGATGAAGCAGACCGTCACTCAAGTCTTCCTTGGCAAGCGTGGTGGCGGGAGTGGCTCCAAGCCAGATGAGACAGCGGGTCCCATCAAAAAGCAACACAGGGGTGCAGAAAGACCTCTTCTGCGAGTACATTGTGGGATCTTCTGTTGGCTAAAGAAAAAGAAGAAGGAAACGCCACATCCATGCATGGAACTATGAAGTGTTGAATGTGAGAAAATGCGAACAAACTTTCACCTGAATGACATGAAGCAGTGCCTCACTGGCATGTCCCACTCACCTACATCCAGCGTTATGCGTGGCTTCATCACTTCATTTTTTTTCCAAACACCATAAAATTACACATTGGTGCAGAAGTCTTCCCATCTCTTTTTTTAGTTCATCAATGAATTTTCTGTTGCCCTTATCCAGAATGCGCCGCAGCTCATTCATCGCCTATAATGCAAGTCAGCGTTAAAATCTGCAAAAATGCTTGCTTTTCATCATAAACCAAAACAAGTTAATCACTTACACGATAAAGATCCTTGACACATGGATATGCATCCAGGATCTTTGTTGGCCTTGTCCTGTTCTTTCAGAACATCACTATCAATGAAGGATCTTCTTGCTTGAAACTGCAGGTCAAGAATTTGGGAGACAGCATCTTGGTTGGGTTTTGGTTTCTTGTACAGCTCCTGCAGGGTCTGATAATGTCTGGCCTGTGCTGTCAGACCATCTTTGGCTGATGAAATGGAGGAGACAAATCAGTAAATCAGTCAAATGGATGAAATTGTTTGGAGCATCAAAATATATCAAATGACAATTCAAATGTAAAAATGCCTGTGATATATCATGATATCCAAAACTATCAAAACATTGCCTAGCTTTCATACATTATCATTATTATTAAAATGGACATGTTTCTACTTATGTGAAGTGTGGCCATTATCAGAACTGCGCCCTGGTGTGTGACACAAAATAATTGTTGATCCACCAATTGAGTCTGCATCATGATCTTCTTCTTGGTCACTTGCTGAGAAGTCAATGCGATGCCTTTTCTTCTTGTGGCCCCTCTCTGGTGAATCTCTTGTGAAGATTCTTGTCAGTGCTCGCCTGTGGTAAATAAAATTTCACTCATTGAAAGAACAAATAAAGATGGAAAGTGAACATGCACAGATAAAAAAAGTATCAGCCAAAAATAACCACACGCTTCAAAATCTAAGTGCGCAAAATAATATAATCACTTACATGTTTCATTGTTTTGTCTTAATCCTTCAGCATGGGATAATACTCCACTAGTCTTTGAGACATTGCAGTGACTTCATGCTTAGAAGGGTACCGGACCCCCTCTCCTTGCTGACTGGCTCTCAAGATAGAAATCATGCTGGTGACAGTGTTTCTCACCAGCCTGCGTCTCAGCTCTTTGAACATGACACATTTCCCCTCACTGGCAGTGCGGGCCATCTGGAAGTAGTGCTGACGAGCTTGTGAAGAGAGAGAGAGAGAGAGAGAGAGAGAGAGAGAGAATTTCGTGTATACAATATAATACAAAGTACTGTAAATACGGCAGGGATTGACAGAAAAAAAAAGATAACCTTAATCAACCGATGTAGTTTGTCCTAATAGAGTTGCCGTATGTGACGTTGTTGGCATTCGCCCACTGGACAGAGGCGACTGCCAATTACGTCACATACGGCAACTCTATAAACGTACCGCGATCTATCCATATATCACGTTCGAACGCGATGTAGAGGTATGTCCCAATGGAGTTGCCGTATCGGCAGTCACTTCTGCCTAGAACGATTCTGCACCCGGACTAATTCTGTACCTACACCTCGTTGACGGGGGGGAAGCACGCTATCGCTATCGCGCTACACTAACTCGGCAAAGTTACGTGCCGACAAAGTTTCGTTGGGGGGTGCGGTGTTGGGGGGTTATGACTGGCTTCACGCGGGCCGGACAGAGACACGCAGCGGGCCGGGTTTGCCCATGTCTAGTATAGACAACATATTGTGGAGGAGCAGGAAGCTGTAGGGTCCTCTTTGGGCTGCTTTTCACCAAAGGAGTGGATGTCTGAGGACAGATTGGAGATGTTCCTCCTGGTGAAGACACAGTTCCTGGCTTCATTCGGGGCAGCCTTGTCTGGTACGGTGGAATTCTCAGCCGAGAGGAAACCAGATCCAAAACATTATGAATAAGAGAGAAACAATAGACACAATTAGGAAAAAAGAAAAAAAAAGTGTTATGCTCGATGTTTTCAGAGCAAAGTAGGTAACCAATCACATCTACACTAATAAGGGCCCAAATCCGTTTCCTCCTGAGAAAGTGTTCTGGTCCAGGAAAAAGGTCTCTCAAATCATCACGACTGAGGGTGTGGAGCAAGACTTCATCGATGTTGGCAGCTATAAAGACAGTCCAATCATTAACAAACCTTTTAGACTTAACAACTCATACATTTTTTCACTAATGAATTTAATTCAACTTGACAAGTCAAACCAAGTTTGTTTTGTGCCAATTTCTGTTATCAGAATTAATTGTAAATGCAATTCAGTTTAGACATTTTGTCTCAAATTTGTAAAATACTTATTTTTGAAATCAGTGTCAGCATACAGTTATTTTAATTACTTAGCGGACCAATCAAAGTCATGGAAATTTTT
The DNA here is from genome assembly GCF_046127955.1 of Nelusetta ayraudi. NCBI lineage: Eukaryota > Metazoa > Chordata > Actinopteri > Tetraodontiformes > Monacanthidae > Nelusetta > Nelusetta ayraudi. Next base: position 124,971 of record NW_027466078.1, read on the forward strand.
TCATACCTACACATGACATACCATTTAAAATTGATACTGTGACATCATCCAGCTCATCCATTATTGGACCCGGTTTGGATGTCCATTTCATTTCTCCTCAATCTGGCAGGGAAAAAAAAATCATCATATTAAGAATATTAAGAGAAGATATATTCAAGGTTGTCCTGAGGTCAACTGTACCAACCATTGACAGAGCTTATGGAGCAATTTGATGTTATTGTACAGTAAAAATGGAATATTGGAGCTGTCGCAAAACAAAACAAAAAGCCAACTTTAAGGCTTATTATCTCCAAAATGATACAGTAATCAATCACATTTAGAAATCAAATGTTTCTAAATGTCAAGTCAGTAATGTCAAGTCAGTGCTTGATGTGTCATCAGCAGGCGTCGGCGTCAGTAATGGGGCATCGGCGGGTTTTAAGTTGAGTTTAAATTTACACTATTTTTTTTTCTTAGCTGCTAATTGTTCAAAAATGCTGATGTTAAAAGTGTGTTTGCACAGTAAATGTTATGGCACTTTAATTCATATGGCAGTACATTTAAAATAACTGGCCGTCAAGTTCCAGGAACTGACAAACTGCACTGAGTTGAGTGAGATTCTCCAAAGGAACTCCAGTATAAATGTGGACTTTACATTCTAGTCCCCTGTGAAGAAAAACCCAAAAGTGAACGTTTTTGTGCCTCACCCTTTCTAACTGGGACATTTGCAAGGGAACGCAGACTGGTTATGCTGCTCCCTGATAAAAGAAAAATGTTTCTGCTGTTACCTCAGAAATTGCCTGTTATTATTGTGGCTCAGGATTTTGGAGGTAGATTTTTTTTTATTTTTCATAAGGAACAGGATAACAGTAATGCCCTGGCATTGGCAATAAGCTTTAATTTTGTATTTGCATTTTTTTTAACTTTAGATTTACATTAAAAATGTTTCTGTGTATAGTGCTGATGTTAACTGTTTGCACGATAAATGTTATGGTGCTTTCGTTTATATGGCAGAACATTTAAATTAAAGTGTATGAAAGACTTCTTTTAAATTCATTATTGGCTTTTGCGTATACGACGTGATTAATCGTGATTGATCAGGTAAATCATGCGATTAATTGCGATTAAAATTTTTAATCGTTGCCCAGCCCCAGTAAAAACATTTTTCTGGTGCCAGCATTTCGTGAGGCAGAAGTTGATTCATACTTCAGTGCCTTGGAGCGAATAGCTTCGCCACTCAACTGGCCAAGAGACATGTGGCCTGTCCTTCTCCAATGCAAGCGGGTGGGAAAAGCACAGGAGTTGGTGTCTGCTCTTTTCTTAGAAGACAGCCTGCAATATGATGTTGTAAAGGAAGCAATTTTTCCTGCTTATGAGCTTGTTCCTGAGCCCTACCGGCAAAAATTTAGGAACCATAGAAAATCCAGTGGTCAAACCTTTGTCGGGTTTGCATGGGAGAAAAGCAACCTCTTTGATAAATGGTGTGCAGCTAATGATGTCAAAAATGACTGAGTCACTCCGTGAGCTCGTTCTTTTAGAAGATTTTAAAGACTCTTTGCCAGAGAAGGTGGTAATGTTCTTGAATGAACAGAAAGTGTCGTCATTGTCCAAGGCTGCTGTCCTCGCAGATGAGTTTGTGTTGACCCACAAAAATGTCATCTCATCTTCCCCCCCGATCGGACACGCCTTCTGCTTCTCGTCCCACAAGAGCCGAGTCTAGCCACCTCCCCCTTGAAAAGGCTAGAGGGAAGGGACTTCTGGTTTGGCCATAAAGCGGTAGACTGCGCGACACCATGGCTCTCGACCGTCTAGGGTAAAAACTCCCCGAAAACTTGAATGACTATTGTCAGATATCATATTAACTACAAAGTGATCAGGGGAACGTTGGAATGGGAAGGAAAACTCCATTCAACCAAAACAGAAACACGGTAACAGACAATATGGCGGAACTACCAGCTTGCTCTGAAACAGAGGGAGATGGCGAAACGAACTCCTCGTGACTAACGACGCGAAAAAGGGCTCGGACATAGAAATTATTAGCAAGGAGATACGGGATTTAAAAACGGAATCAAAAGAAGTCCTTCGCACGTTTGGAGAAACACTGAGGAACGACGTGGAAAAAGACTTGGACGACTTCAAAGACGAAATAAATCAACAACTTGCGAAAGTCATCACCGAACAGGAGCTCCAGACCGGCAAGATCAACGAGGCTGAGTCGCGGATTGAAAAGCTAGAACGTTGGGCACAGGAAGCTAATGACGCTCTGGTCATATCACAGAACAAAAAGCTCTTAAGGACAAGTTAACTGACCTGGAGTCCAGGCCGAGGAGAAACAACCTACGTATCTATGGAGTCACTGAAGGAGAGGAGGGAGAATCTGTGGCCAAGTTTGTGGATGACCTGCTGAAAAGCGAACTGCACCTGCCAGCAGATTTTAATTTCCAAATTCAGAGAGCACACCGCTCATTTGCACAGAAGCCAGCGGACGGTGCCCAACCGAGACCCATCATTGTTAACTTTCTGGAATTTACTACCAAAGAGAGGGTGTTGA
>NW_027466078.1:132500-155000 GCF_046127955.1 Nelusetta ayraudi
AGAAGATCAATCTGGAGAGGAAATGTGAACGTGTGACTGAAGGTGAAGAAGCAGGAAGTCAAACTCTCCTCAACAGCATCTACACTGAGCTCTACATCACTGAGGGACTGAGTGAGGAGGTCAACAGAGAGCATGAGGTCAAACAGCTGGAGACCAAGAAGACCAAGAAGACCAAGGAGATCCTCCACGACCGTCCAATCAGGTGCAGCCAGATCTTTGAAGCCTCACCTGAGCAGCAGGGACTCGGGGAGTCAGAGTGGTGCTGACCCGGTCTCTGGGCTGGACTGGGAAGCCTTGGGGTCCCACTGGAGGAGCTGGAGGAGGTGACTGGGTCCAGGGAAGTCTGGGGGTCTCTGCTGAGGCTGCTGCCCCCGAGACCTGACTCCGGATACGGCAGTAGAAGATGGATGGATGGATGGATGGATGGATGGATGAATGCCAGGTGATAGAACATTTCATAAAAACAGACTCTGCATTATAACTTCTATTACACTCTAAAAAACTCACTCCAATATAACTGCACTCGTCCTTCTCTCACATTACATTGGATCACAATGACCAAACAACACAACAAAGACAATGATCCAACTGTACTGCCACGTCCAGACTCAGTGTAGGTCTGTAGGCCTCTTGGACCTTCATGTGAACCACTGCGTGTTGACTGGAGGTGAAACATGACTGACTGCTGTCCTCCTACCTGGACAATGCAATCTCACTTTCATTCTGCTGCAGATGGCCATTTTCATTTTACACCGTCCAAATTTACAGCTCAGGGCGCTGGGACGAATTCCAAATTGTGTGCAGATACAGGCCTACACTTCAAATAATTATGAGAAAAATCCAACGTAAAGAGAGCACTTCCATTAGGAAATAGTCAACATGAAATTTCGTCTTCTACTGACACCTGCTGGTCAAACTGAATAGTTGCAAATATTGTGAAGAAGTTGTCATCTAATTCTAATCCTAAACAATATGGCCATTCCAAGTCAAGTATTAAGACAATTAATCAGGTTTGTACTGCTTGATTGAACACATTCATCCCGTTCCAGTGCACTAAAACCCACTTCCCTTCAGGACCGTGTCAGCGAAGCCAAAACTTCCTTCCACAATACTATTCCATCACAAACATGGATGTAAAAAATAAAAAGGGACGAAAAATGAAACTTCAGGAACACCAACCATTGCAATACAAGCAGAACTGGGCCGAAGTTTTATATTATGTACACCATAATACAGCCTTCTGGTGGACAAGCCATACTAATTAATCCGTGTCTTCCTATGGCACTTCCGTGGGTAGAAACTCGTCGTAGAGGTCACGTGCTGGGTGCTCGTCACCCCACCAACCACCTCGGAGAAGGTCTAACAGGAGAAGCTTGCTGGCGGAAATGATGCACTACAAGTGGATGTGACGCTAATGAGTGCGATGGATGAGGTAGAGCAATGCTCCAGAACCCGATTCAGACTACTCTCCCTCCACTTTTTTTGTTTTGTATGAGCGTTTAAAAAAAACAACATAATGATAATCGAATAAGCTTTAGTTTATTAATCAGAATTAAAACAAGTAGGTTTTGCCCTTACAAGGTTGTAGTTTTGTTATAGATGAGTTCCTTTGTTGTAGTTTGGCGCTTGAAAAACTATATATGGGATGTACCATGACCTGAGGGATTTCCTCATCCCATCCCAGCTTGGTTCTGATGCTGAATGTGAATATATCTTGCTGTACATCCCACTGAGCTCCAAGGGCCCTCTCCATAGGGAGCTGGTCTCTGTCAAGGTTAAGTGTTTTTACCTCTTTAGCTCTCTGCTCTTCAGGAATGGCGGCCAGCACCGAGCGATGATTGATGACGAGAAAACCGAATTATTGCTTAGTCCGATTAAGCTCTGCATGTAAACGCACTGATCGATTAACATGGGCGCTGAATGGAAGCGCTCGGCGCGGCGGCGCTTCGCTTCGCAGCGCTTCACTTTGCGGTGCTTCCACGTCCAGTGTGAACCGGGCGGAACTTTTCAACATTTTGACGTGGCAGATGCGGGACGATCGTTTTCTATCAGGAGTGTGCACTACATAATCTGTATCGGAAAGTTTGCGCTCCACGACATACGGACCAGAAAAACGAGCCTGCAAACGGGAACCGGGTAACGGCAACAATACCAACACTCGGTCGCCTGTCTCAAAAACTCAAGCCACAGCTTTCTTGTCAAACTGCCGCTTCATTTTAAACTGGCTGGCGACAAGAGTTTTGTGAGCAGTTTCACAAGCACGATGCAAGGCATTCACGAAAAAAAAATGACGTAATCTAACACATTATTCTCTACTCATTTAACATCGGAAAGCCACTTACCCCTTAACAGACGCGAGGGTCCTCTCACCGAACACTAAATCAGCTGGGCTGAACCCGAGGAACTCCCACACATACATCGACGACTGAAGATACACTTTATGCTGCGGAACCATCACTGTGCTCATTTTAACCCCCCCCCCCCACACACACACACACACACACTAAAATATACGAATTGCAGTAGGTTGGTTTTGTTGCTCTTGGTTGTCCGTTAGTTTTTTGAGAGTTAGTAGTAGATAGATCCCCAGATAGTAAGTTTGATAGATGGATAGAAATAGATAAGTTAGTTAAAGTTACACACACACACATATATATATTTATTAACCTCTTTCAATGAACTCCAAAAGATTCACCTGAATCAGATACCCTGCAAGGGCAACTATCTTGTCTCAGACCTTCCCGAGGTGATCGGTGGAGTGACGTGCAACCAGCACGTGACCTCTACGATGAGCTTCCACCCACAGAAGTGCCACAGGAGGACAAGACTTAAATAGTATGGCTTGTCCACCAGAAGGCTGTATTATGGTGTACATCATATAAAACTTATATAAAACTTCGGCCCAGTTCTGCTTGTATTGCAATGATTGTTGTTCCTGAAGTTTCAATTTTCGTCCCTTTTTATTTTTTACATCCATGTTTGTGATGAAATAGTATTGTGAATCGCTAGCTCGCATTGCATGCTGGGAAACAGCGTCACTCAAGGAAGTTTTGGCTTCGTTGACACGGTCCTGAAGGGAAGTGGGTTTTAGTGCACTGGAACGGGATGAATGTGTTCAATCAAGCAGTACAAACCTGATTAATTGTCTTAATACTTGACTTGGAATGGCCATATTGTTTAGGATTAGAATTAGATGACAACTTCTTCACAATATTTGCAACTATTCAATTTGACCAGCAGGTGTCAGTAGAAGACGAAATTTCATGTTGACTATTTCCTAATGGAAGTGCCCTCTTTACGTTGGATTTTTCTCATAATTATTTGAAGTGTAGGCCTGTAGTTGATGAGGAATCACGGTGTGCTAACGCTACTCAAACAGCTTAGATGAAAAAAAAGGGAGTGTGATTTGGGTTTGTGGTACATTATGACAATCTTGGACTTGCAAGACTGAGGCGACGGTTCAATTCCCATCAATGTGTATTATATATGTGTTATTTAGCTCATCTATTCTACATTTTAAATAGATCACATTTGACATCTGACCCACTGAACACTTACTATTGAACATATCTTTAAACTATGGGCTATTTAGTCTTGTTTTAGGATATACTATAATTCATTGCACAAACTGTCAGGCTAAGTATAAGAGCTATAGTCTACTACAATCAGTCGTGCCAAAAAAGAGACATTGTCTTTATTTTTCATTTTTATTTTATTGTGTCAGCATTGAACCATACAAGCATGTAGTGTTGTCCAACAAGAATGCATGGCGAGTCAAATCCCAAACAACCTATGAAACAATGAACACGTTTCCATTGCACTTCATTTTATTGAGCACTAGATGACCTCCTCGAGCACTGTGTCATTGAAGCCTCGAGTAATGAACCATTTTTTGAAACAAGTGTCGAAGCTTCAACAAAGCCTCGATCGGCCATCACTACCTACGGCTGCGTGCTCTAACACCATTTCAGAAGTGACTAACTGCAGAGTTGGGAGCGGAGGAGGGACGACCGTCAGGCTGGCTCGACTGCTCCTCCTTCTCAGCCGTGGCGCGTCCAATCAGCAGCCGACATCCAGGACCGCACCTGCAAGGCGTCTTCCACTCTCTCTCACACACACACACACACACACAGACACAAACATAGAGGCACCTAGACCCACCCGTGGGTCATAACACTCCGTGTGGATCTTTTCACTCTGGCATTGAAAGGGGGTACTAGCGCTAGCCGTTTGCTAAGCTATGTACAGACAGCACCACCGCTTGCCGAACCACATAGTCACATCGTTTATATACAACAACTCGTCATCAATATCTCTAAAGTAGAAGTCAAGAACTTTTTTCAAAAACGATAACTAACTCAAACTTTTTTGTGTGTTTATAAAAACAAACTAAAACAAACTTAAATTGAAGTCATATTTCACTTCGTTTACGTCTGTCAAATGAATATTTGCCCAGGAAAAACTTTTAGTTTTACGCAGCAGCAACTAAATGCACCTCGCGTTCTGTGACGTCACCCCTCTTTCACAGCAGTATGTTGACGAGCGACTCGTGGCGGGAAAGTCCGATATGCCACTTTTTCCCAATACGACGAAGAGAGTGACAAAAGCCAATGTCTTGTGGTGGAAAGACACAAAATATGTGGCTTGCTTCTCAAAAGGGAAAAACCCCGACAAACCTCCATTTAAGAAGCAGCAGTGGTGAACATGTTTATTGAGACTGGGAAGTAGACATGACAGTTTGACTCAAATATCCTGTGGCGATGAGAGTGGTTATGGCTATCTGATAAAGCAAGATTTAATATTGGGAATTTAACAAAATGAAAAGGAACCGACAACGCCACCCTGGGAATTTCACCCAGGGAGTTCTACTAAACACAAAAGTAATAATTAGGCACACAGGTAAGTTCTACGAGGAAGGAGTAGGAGACGTGGTTCAGAATGTTTAAAATATCAAACCAACTTTTATTCAACATTTAAAAATAAAAGGAACAAACAGACCAACACTTAAAACGGAGCTACTGAGCTCCTTATTCTTGGTGTAGAAACTGAGGCTTACCGATGAGGGGGCCAAACGGGGGAGGAACCAACGAAAACAAGGAACACCCCACTCACACGTGACACACCTGGAAAGAAAGTGAAGTGCAAAAAAAGAAGAAGAAAACAACCACAATCCCGGGTCACAGCACTCGAAGGGGCTCACCACCCGGGACACCGCCACCACCAGCAGCTCTCAGCGACTACAAAAGAAAAGATAAACAGTTGGTTACTAAAAGTTCCCTAAAATCTGGCACATGTACTGAAATACACACACACACACACACACACACGCACGCACGCACGCACGCCTGCTGTCTGAGGGTCAGCGGTGGCGACGTAAGTGTGGCAACAGAAAGGAGCAGTGTGGGGGAGGGGAAGATGATGATGTTGATGAGTTTACAGAATGCAAGGGGGTTATTGTTAAGGGGTAAGGATATGGACGACAACGCCACCTCAAGTTGTTTGTTGAGGAAATAAAATAATGAAAAGCACACAGGTTTCGTGTACAAATGAGCTGAGACGTGGTTTGCAAAAAAAACAGACAAGGCTTTATTATAATTGAAGGAAATGCATCTAGACAGAAAGGAATCCAGGCAGTTACGAATTTAAATTAACTAAAACTCAGAAAAAGGAAAACAAATTTATAAGTAAACTACCAAGACCAAAAAGACACAGGGGGGGGGGGGGAACGACCGTTCAACACAAACAATGTACGAACAAGGGGGGAGACTTACTTAAACCATAAATATCAAAGCAAATGAGCGAATCAACTTCAACATCAAACTCAAAAAAAGGGAAAGGATCTTCAAAATAAAGGAGGCCAACGATTCAAATAAGGGGGGAGAAACGGGTCAAAAGCAGGACAGGCTGACACCACACGGGGGGGGGCAACAGAAACAAGACGACTCACGGGATGTGATGATGGTGTTCAGGGCTGAGGCCACCTAGATATAGCGGAGCAGGTTGGATGGGGACGGAAGCCCAAGGGAGTCACCCCAATCACACGTGCACATCCCAGTGGGCAGTCAAAATTGGGTGGCGACGACACAGCAAACTAAAACCAAAAAAAGAGGGATACCACCACCCGTCAACTGTACCAACCATTGTCAGAACTTATGGAGCAATTGTATTTTATTATACAGTAAAAATGGGATACAAGGTCGTTTTTGCCTGTTTGAAAAGTTAAAAAACAACAACTTTGAGGCTTAATATCTCCAAAATGCTACAGTAAAAATCTTTGAAAATAACTGAGGATGTAGTCATGGTGTTCCTCAGGTCAACTGTACAAATCATTGTCAGAACCTATGGATCAATTTGATGTTATTGAACAGTAAAAATTGAAACAAAACAAAAAAATCAGAGAGAGAGAGAGAGAGAGAGAGAGAGAGAGAGAGAGAGAGAGAGAGAGAGAGAGAGAGAGAGAGAGAGAGAGAGAGATACTTAATTTTAAAACCCGAAGTTAACGCGCTTGCCATTGAACTAAGCGCTGACTTTCTCAGTGGACTCTCGCAGTAAGTACGGCAACACGGGCGCAATGAAAATGTAGAAGCGGCGGGCTTGACTGCGCTAGGACGAACGGCGGCTCACTTGACCGCAGTAACAACAACTACAACAACATGCCCTCCCTCCTTGTTAGAATGTGAATAAACTGGTGTGGAGTCAATCAGTCATTCCCATGGTCAACTTTCATAAAACAAACAAAAACGCTGATTCATGACGAACAAATATTAGCCAGCCAGCTAACATTTATCCAACGCTAGCTAGCTAGCTGGTTAGCAGGACAAATAAACAAAATTGGGGGGACAATAGCGTTTCCCCTCCACCTCTCCAGCCCACATCACAAACAAATAACTTACATTTCCCCTTTGCAAGTTTTTCTTGATCGGTTTTCTTTTCCTTCCGTTTTTCCGCACCGCTGGGATAACTCCTTTTTGATGCCATTATGGTGTCTGTTTGTTTTTAATCCCCTTGCTAACGGGAACGAATGGTAGCTGTCAATCATTCACATCATACCTGTCGGCGTCGCCGGCCCGCTACGTCACAACCTGCGTGACAGTGCGGCAAGCCCCCAGATGGCGTCCCATTCCTTTCAATGAAGTTGCTCACCCAGCGCATGGCTCCCGAAATGTTTTTGACTTCCGCATTGTTGGGATAATAGAGCATGCGCAGTTGTGTCAGTGTGGAGACCGTCACTGACAGACGTGCGCGCTCACGAACCGTACAAAATTCCACGTGGAAATCAATGTATTTTTTACAGAACAACTGACGATTGTTGTTTCGAAATTTTATAAATAATAATGAGGATGATGATGATGATGATTATTATTATTATTATTATTATTATTATTATTATTATTATTATTATTACATTAATATACTATTATTTGTGTATTAAACAGGTGAGCAATGAACTGAATAATAAATAATAATTCTTTGAAGCAACTCTCTATGGACCATAACAGCACTGCCACACTTACTTTAATTAATAACCTCTTTGGAAAGCAGACAAAGTAATGAAATGATTGGTCTATTTATTTCATCAGAACTAAAAAATAAAAAATAAAAACTTAACGATCTTGAAAGTTCCTCCCTTTCTCTTGCACCTGTCGACCGGTCAACTTTTGGCTTATCTGCAGTGTTCGAGAAAATGCCGACCTGTGCTGCAATTAACTGTGTCACCCGATCAACAAGCAAAGGGTGCAAAGGACCCACGTTACTTCGGTTAGAATGATTCATGAAATGACTGTAAGGCACTTTTATGCCACTGACGTTTTTACGTACGTACGTCCGTGTGTGTGTAGCTAACACAAATTTGCAAATATTTTGTCGTCCTCATGGAATTAAACAGCACACCATGTTAATTTATCAGCGAGTGCTCTCTCTTTTCATGCAATTCATCACGCTTAACATGTAATGCTGAATCATGAAAGCCATGGAGCAAAAAATAATAATTACATCAACCACGAGTGAAATAAAATGTGTCATTCATTCAATAAAGATTTCATTCATTCATCTTCTATACCCGCTTATTCCTATTCAGGGTCACGGGGGTCTGCTGGAGCCTATCCCAGCTGTCTTAGGGCGAAGGCAGGGTGACACCCTGGACAAGTCGCCAGTTCATTGCAGGGCCACATAGAGACAAACAACCATTCACACTCACATGCACACCTACGGACAATTTAGAACGTTCAATTGACCTCACATGCATGTTTTTGGAGTGTGGGAGGAAGCCGGAGAACCCGGAGAGAACCCACGCAGACACAGGGAGAACATGCAAACTCCACACAGAAAGGTCCCAGGTCCAGGCCCCGGATTCGAACCCACGACCTTCTTGCTGTGAGTGTCGCCCCCAACCATTTTTAGTTTCTTCAAATCAGGTAAGAGCATGTCTACCAAACAAAAGGTAAATGAGTCACACACACACACACACACACACACACACACACACACACACACACACACACACACACACACACACACACACACACACACACACACACACACACACGTGATTTTGAACAAATCTTTGACCACACATATTCTAAAAAAATGTAAAGAGGTGTCAGAGATCTTGGAAAAAGACAGTTTTCTAGTGATTCAGGAGCCATGTGACAGCCATATTGTGTCTAATGTAGATGTGGAGGTCACAAATGATGAAGAGGTCACAAATGATGAAGAGGTCAGAGCAACAATGAAGGGATTGACTGTTCAGTTAAAATGTTCAATGTTAAAATATTCACATGAAAAAAACCTGAAAATCGTTACAGCAGACGTAAAAATGTTTTTGTAAGAAAGTGTTGAAAGTTATCTTGAAATCATTTATGAGGATACTCATTATAATATTGATGAAGTGTTGTTGTTTCATGTTTTGTTGGCTGTTTCAAGGGTTTATTTAGTTTGTTGTGACACAATCTGAGGTTCAATTTGTAAAGAAATAAAAGTTTTTGTGAAAAAAGATAGTGGTCAAAGTGATTGATATTTGTGTTTGTGTTTTTTGTAGTCTTGTCTGGATTTGTCCTGTTCGTTTCTGGTCTGTGTTTGTGTTCCCACTCTTGGCCTTCACCTTGTCGTGGTGAGTGGGCTTTTAACTAAGACAGGCCAATTATATATATTGTGTGAAGCCAGCAAAACAGTCATTATTATGAGAATTACAACTGAAGCACACTAAATAATACACCATAAGTCACATTTTGCTTTTCTGTTATTAATCTAATGTGTGTTATGTCAAGCCTCCACAGTGGCGTGCTGCAGTCAAGATGAGACGAACAAGGTGAATGGATGGACGGATTGATGAGCCCAGCGAGCCTCCACCATCCACAGACAAGCCAGTCCCATTTTCCACCCAGAAGGATGCCTCTTCCATCTATTGTTGCCTGCCAGGGAAATGCAACCAAACATAGTAATTACAGATGGTGTTGTCTCTGTTAAAGTGACACATGAAAAAAAACAAAAAAAACCAACTTGTGATTCATGTTCATGACAATAACAATCAAACAGATTTTCTTCATTCTTCCAATGAGTTTCGCAAACAAACATGGAATTTTCCCTGGATCATACTAATACTTTTGTATATTATATAAAGGAAATTATAAAAGTCATTAACACATTTGTGGTGGTTCTATATTAAAGGAGATAGTCAAACGTAAACACGTCCAGTGATACACTGTAGAATGGACATGTAAATGATTACAACTTTCTTGACTACTCTGCTTGTACACAAGTAAACGGGGTCCTGTTTTTCAGTCAATAAATACTGTTCAGAACCAAAATGATGAGTATGTCATCTGTGAAAGAGTAAAAAGCATGTTGGAGGCCAGATTTAGCACTTGGCCTACCACCTTAGCACAGTAGTACAGGAAATTAGTCTACAAACAATGGACATTGTCATACGCAATGCCCATACAATGACACTGTCCCCTTAATACGATGCTTTAGAGCAGGGGTGTCCAAACTACGGCCCACGTGCCAACTGCGGCCCGCAGTCCATTTTTAATTGGCCCGCAAGAAATGTTATAAATAGAATAGAATATGGGCCGCACTTCAACTTTTGCCTGAGTGTATTGCACTTCTTCAGTTTAACACCAGGGGGAGCTGCTCAACACTGAGTGCAATGCAGTTCCTACTTTAAGTGAGTAAAAAATATATTCCACAGTACCCGTGTGTTAATAAGCATGCATGTGCAGGTACACACGCGACAAATATCAATAATGTGCATTAATTCTGTCACTACCCTGCTTTTGCGCACCACTTTCTTAGATGCGTTTTTCTTGTTAACACAGAGTGCACACCGCTGTGCACAGCATACACACTGCACACGCAAAGTCAGCTGATCTCATCTGATGCAGATTTCCTCCTTGATCAAGTGACATTTGTCAGGATTTTTGACACGAGTGGCGTCGGATCAGCACCGCAGCTGGATGGCCCGGTTTACACACCCAGCGCAGCTGACACTCACCAGAATAATGCAGCACTCCTGTTATTAAGTCCAGTTCAGTCTGTTAATGTTGACAACCGTTTCAAACGAACGTTAATAGCTGTATTGCTTTTTTTTTTTTTTTTTTTTTTTTTTTCCCCTTGTCCGGTCTGGCCATAATGACAAGCAGAAGTGTCTCTGAATGTCTATGATGGCTGACAGATTTTATTCTCAGAGGTAGATCTTGAGAGTGTGAGCCACGTGGGTGGTTTCAGGAGCGACCTCTTCAGTGGTTTTATTATAATGTTCTTGGTGACATTCTGACCATGACCGGACTGAGGGGGACAGATAGGGGGGTGAGTAGAGAGGGGAAATGAGTGTGGGGGGGGGGATGATGAGATGATGAGAGGGATAGAGAGAGAGGAGTAGAGGAGGCAACTGGCAACAATATACAATTGTGTTAAAAGAGAACAAAACAGATCGTAAATATGCATAGCTAATTGTCAGATAGTGCATATATACCCATACAAACATACATGCGAGTTCATACAGTGATGTTAATAATAATAGCGATGATAATAATAGCAACGTTAATAGTAATAATAATAATAATAGTTATAATAATAATAATAATAATAATGTTGATAGTAATAATAATGATGATAATAATCTACTCATGGATCAATAAGACAATAAGCTATGCAATAGTGTACAACAGTGTACCCGTGCTTGTGTATATTTGTGTGTGTGTGTGTGCGTGTGTGCGGGTGTGTGTGTATATTTGCATGTGTGTATACTTGTGTGTGTGTGCATGTTTGTATCTGTGTATACGTGTGTGTGTGTGCGTGTGTGTGTGTGTGTGTGTGTGTGTGTGTGTGTGTGTGTGTGTGTGTGTGTGTGTGTGTATGGATGTGGTGGTGTGTGTATGGATGTGGTGGTGTGTGTACCTGAATGTGGGGGTGGGTGTGTTTAAGTACGTCACTGGAAGTAGGCTGCCAATTAGTGCAGTCTCCGAGGCCGCAACCGCCCCAAGCCAGTGACGAGCCGGGGGGGGGGGGCCCGGACACGGCATACCCACCGCAAAGCCGGCCAGGAAGAGGCCCGGAGCAGCAGGCCCCAGGGCCGGAGGGCACCCGCCCCACGAGGAGCCAGGGCAGGATGACAGGGAGGCAGATACCCCAAGGAGAAGGGACACCACCCAGGGCGGACAGGCAGCAGAGCCCCCCAGGGCAAGCGAGACCAGACTCATCCCCATGACAGGACCCAGCCCCTTCACCCACCGGGAGGATCGGTACCCAAGGCAGGCCTGGGCACCCAGAGGCCCCCCCCCTACGGACCCAGTATGGCGCATCAACCGGCCCCCTCCACCCCCCACACACAGTACAATAGCTGTATTGCTAAGCCTAATAACTTAAATAACAAGCTTGAAATTTACCCGTCCCATTTTTCCCTTTATTGTTTTTTCTCTGTACTGTAAATCTTATGTCTAAGAAGAAATCTGAGGCTGCTGTTCTGAGAATGAGCTACCAAAGCTTTTTCTGAATAAATCAATAAAGATCCATTTATGGAAAGCTGTGATGAAGGCAGTTTTGTCTTTGATTATATTCAACAGTGTAACATATTTGACCACTTTTAATTGATTTTTCTAGTTAAGGCTGTATACCTAATTTCTAGTAAGTGGCCCAGCTTACACAACAAGTAGTGACTCAAAAGTAATTGGAGGGTGCTACATAGAAGCGGTACAGCGTTTTGGGGGGTGCCCTAGAGTTGTCTTGGAACCGAAAATGGCCATGTTAGAGGCTTCCAGCGTTTCCTCGTCCCTGTTCAACCAGACGACACCCTCGATAGTTACTTGGAGGGGGCCAGCACCGCCAATCAAATAATTGAATATTGGTGGGGTTTCCTGCGTGGCCAGCGCATGGAGTTCTGGTTAGCCTTGTTATCAGGCCTCAGAGACAACGGGCATTTTGATGGCAAGTTTCTGGACAAAAGTCTCCTGCAGTTTTGTTGTATGGGCCTCCATACAGGTGAGTTCATGAATAATGTTTTATTTTCATTTTGTGCGCATGTGTATGTGAGTGAGAGAGAGGGGAGGGAGGACAGAAACTGGAAAGGGGGTGTTGGGAAGACAGACAGACAGAGACGGGAGGAAAGGAAAAAGAATGCTAAAGAGAAGGGGTAGCAAAGGGAAAGGAACAGAGATGGAAGGGGAGAGAGATGGAACAGAAGGGTAGAAATAGAGAGGATAAGAGATGGGGAGAAAGGGGGGGGGGGTGAACAGTGACAGGGAGGGAGGGAGAGGGTGGGGTTGCTCATGTGTGAATGCTGTAATTTAGTGTTTTATTTATGTTCTGCTGGCACAGCTCTTCCTAAATGTATACATTTTCTACAGGATGAGTTGGATGACACTGCACAGGTGTGGAATGCACACAACATAAGAAAATGAAAATGCATATAGGAATATTTATTAATGATTTTAATTATGAGTCAAATAATGCAGTTTCGTTCTTAAAATGAAAAAGCATTCTGCTATTGCTTTTTCATTTTTGAATTTTACATTTCATATTGAATTTTGGTAACTCTTTGCTGGTGCATGTTTTGAAAATTAAATCTCAAATGTGTTTTCCTTTTTCATTTGAATTAAGTACAAGAATGAGCAGTCTTGAAGAAGAAAATGAAAATGCAGATTGAATGACTTATTAACCATTTTAATTATGAGTCAAATAATGCAGCTTCGTTCTTAAAATTTAAAAGCATTTCTGCTATTATATTCTTATTTTAATTTGGATTATGGTAACTGCTTCCATATAAAACAAATACATCCATAAATATATACAATGTGAGAATTGTTTCTTGCAAGAGCTGTACTTCAACCCATGACCATCGATAAAAGTGTACACATCTAATCGTAAACAATCTGCTGCAACCTGAATTTCCACTTCTGTGTCTATAAATCAGTCACAGCTTGACTGATGGCTCTGAAGAAGCAGTTTCCATCAGCCTCTAAATTCTCATTTGTACACGGCGAACCTAATGGGCCTTTGCAATCAGAAATTGGAAAACTCGCACGGTCCAAATGAATCTTCAAGTCTTTGCAAAGGTCTAAACAAACATCAACATCAAGGGGAGAGAAGTTACACTCTTCATTGGTCACAGCACTGACAAACTCTACGTCAGAATTATCCATGTCAAAGTGAGGAGTTTTGCTCTTCTGAAGTGACTCACTGTTGCCAGCTGGTGCTGGAATTTTAAACCGTGACCGGTTTCGCCTTGATGAAAAGAACCATGCAGAACCTTGGCTAATCTAATACCAGTGCCATGATCTGCCACTGCATCTTCACTAGTACTAACTGATGATGGATCACAAATCACATGTGCGAGGCGTAGAACGAGCGGAGCAGTCAGAGGCAACAGAAGAAGAAAGAAAAGCCTCCTTAGCTTAGTTGATCTTCTGTGTTGCCTCCTGGATGGTTCTGGCCTCCTCTGGCTTGGTGCTGGCAACCACGGGAGCCACAGGAACCACGGGCACAGCTCTGGTCATCTGTGGCGTCGCCTCCAACTGATTAAAATAAGAAAGATGTGATTTTATGCCAATAAACATAGAAAGGAAAACACTAGGCTTTACACGATCACGATTTCTGTGCCGATCACCGATCAGTGAGTTTAAATAAACCGATCACCGATCACCGATCCGATCACGTTAGGGGCAATAAATACTTGTTTCTTTACACCCCTTGCCTTCTCACAAGCACCGTCTAAAGTTGTTTGCTTTAGCATCCGTTTCAGAGTTTGCTTTTCTTTTTCTTTCTCCGCGCTGCGTTTCTTGAACTCGACATGCTCCTCCGTGTGTATCTTTTCCAAGCGCCTGATTAAATTTGTGGTGTTGAAATTTTTTGCCAAAGTTCCCCCGCTAGGTACTGTAGCGTTGCATATATTGCAGATAGCTTGTGCCATGTCTGTTTCTCTCACTTTGAAAAACTTCCACACCTCCGACACGTTTGTTTGTGTCGCCCATGGATGTTGCTGTTGTGAAGATTCAAAGAAACTTTATTGTCCCTCACATAGCGACAGTACTCAAAACAGGAAGAGGCACGAAGACGAAAATGAAGGTTTTTGAATCATGAATCATTAGCTCTCGGATACAAACAAATAAACATGTCGATGCTGTGAAACTACTTTGGAGGAAATGAGACAGATTATGGTGATTCATGACATGACGCCCGAAAAAATGACAAATATCGGCCGATTCGATACAGCCGATAAGATCGGTGTAAAGCCTAGAAAACACACACAGGTGATGAAGTGGAAATGAATAAGTACAAACCTGCTGCACTGCTGTGACATTGCTGGAGGCAGACTCAGTCATGTGGACAGTTGAACGTGTTGCCCACACCTGCAAATACAAGGACACAAAGTAACGTTTAAAGAACTGCATTTATTGTCCTATCACAAAGATGCACACAATGAAATACACATATCCCAAATACCAACATGTCACTTGTTTGTTTTGGTTTTTGAGGCAACGCGTGCTGATCGACGTCTCAGGCTGGACATCTGGAAGAACATAAAGAAATTAATTCATAAACAAAGTAACACACTAATTAAACTGTACATGTACTGTACATATGTGATCTTGTGTTGATAATAGGGGTGGGGCGATACGGCTAACCCACGATTCGATACTGTGACGATATTTGGCCCACGATAATGACATCACGACACACGATATCTTCGATATCTTCGAAATTTTGCAGACGATATTGTCATACCCCGGCTCAAGAGTTGTGACAATAACGGAAGGGACACTGCGGATTGCGATTAATCAAAAGGTTTATTATAACAAAATAGATAATTGTAAGCAAAATAATGAAATATATGGTGTGTGTTTGTCAGTATTCATCAGTAATGCAAGTGTGGATGAGTGAATAATAGGATGTGGGGTGTTGTCAGGTGCAAAACAGAACAAAAGAAGCTGAGAGTCGGCCAGACGCCCATGGCTGCTGGATGGAGAATGTGGAAGAGACCGAGCGGCACACGCAGTCGGCCTTTGATCCTGCAGGGGGCATCGGCACAGGTGTCCTAATCGGAAGATGCCACTCCCACATCCACCGCTTTCCACCATTTCTAGAACGCAAGTAATGTTGTGTTGTTACAATATTCACCGTCATCATTATTGAATATTGATTCAGATTCCCTGACACTCAGTTACACAAAAAAAACAAAAACAGTATGGGGACAGCATATAGTGTTGTGTTCCTATCACCACTGATAACATGTTTGTTCCAACAGACTCCCACCCACCCTCAAGTTACAACTACCAGGGGAGTGTATCGCTACCTATGCCTTGTACACAGCTCTACTCCCCAATAAAATCTTTCCATTCTGCCATGGTCTTTTTTGTATGAGGCTGTGGTGTCTCACTCATGGATAGTGTCCTGTAGCACTTCTGTCTGAATGACAGAGAGAAGGGTTGCCACACACTTTTGGATATGTGAGGTGCAGGGCATAGTAGTAACCCATCAGATGAAGCAGACCGTCACTCAAGTCTTCCTTGGCAAGCGTGGTGGCGGGAGTGGCTCCAAGACAGATGAGACAGCGGGTCCCATCAAACAGCAACACAGAGGTGCAGAAAGACCTCTTCTGCGAGTACATTGTGGGATCTTCTGTTGGCTAAAGAAAAAGAAGAAGGAAACGCCACATCCATGCATGGAACTATGAAGTGTTGAATGTGAGAAAATGCGAACAAACTTTCACCTGAATGACATGAAGCAGTGCCTCACTGGCATGTCCCAGCTTCTTCGGTGGTGGACTTGGTGAAGGAAAGAGTGTGGGGAGTGCCCTGAGCAGCGCAATGGAATATTCCACTGGAATAGAACAAATCAACTTTGAGTTCAAAGTTAGTCTTCCTAAAAATGAGTCTTATTAGGTTTGTGTTGATCACAAAAAAAATCTTATTTTTTCAGCATGAAGAGTATTACCATTCTGCATCTATTCATTCAGCGCAACATAAAGGAAACAGCTACACAGTCAATTAGAGACACAGCCAAATGACTCACCTACATCCAGCGTTATGCATGGCTTCATCACTTCATTTTTTATCCAAACACCATAAAATTACACATCGGTGCAGAAGTCTTCCCATCTCTTTTTTTAGTTCATCAATGAATTTTCTGTTGCCCTTATCCAGAATGCGCCGCAGCTCATTCATCGCCTATAATGCAAGTCAATGTTAAAATCTGCAAAAATGCTTGCTTTTCATCATAAACCAAAACAAGTTAATCACTTACACGATAAAGATCCTTGACACATGGATATGCATCCAGGATCTTTGTTGGCCTTGTCCTGTTCTTTCAGAACATCACTATCAATGAAGGATCTTCTTGCTTGAAACTGCAGGTCAAGAATTTGGGAGACAGCATCTTGGTTGGGTTTTGGTTTCTTGTACAGCTCCTGCAGGGTCTGATAATGTCTGGCCTGTGCTGTCAGACCATCTTTGGCTGATGAAATGGAGGAGACAAATCAGTAAATCAGTCAAATGGATGAAATTGTTTGGAGCATCAAAATATATCAAATGACAATTCAAATGTAAAAATGCCTGTTATATATCATGATATCCAAAACTATCATAACATTGCCTGGCTTTCATACATTATCATTATTATTAAAATGGACATGTTTCTACTTACGTGAAGTGTGGCCATTATCAGAACTGCGCCCTGGTGTGTGACACAAAATAATTGTTGATCCACCAATTGAGTCTGCATCATGATCTTCTTCTTGGTCACTTGCTGAGAAGTCAATGTGATGCCTTTTCTTCTTGTGGCCCCTCTCTGGCGAATCTCTTGTGAAGATTCTTGTAAGTGCTCGCCTGTGGTAAATAAAATTTCACTCCCCCCCCATGCTCCTCACTTTGTACATATATATATGACTTGAATACAGAACTGTCCATTTGTGATGTTTTGCACTTGGAGTCAAGAGCATATAGGTTTATTTAAATAAAGATGGAAAGTGAACATGCACAGATAAAAAAAAGTATCAGCCAAAAATAACCACATGCTTCAAAATCTAAGTGCGCAAAATAATATAATCACTTACATGTTTCATTGTTTTGTCTTAATCCTTCAGCATGGGATAATACTCCACTAGTCTTTTAGCCATTGCAGTGACTTCATGCTCAGAAGGGTACCAGACCCCCTCTCCTTGCTGACTGGCTCTCAAGATAGAAATCATGCTGGTGACAGTGTTTCTCACCAGCCTGCATCTCAGCTCTTTGAACATGACACATTTCCCCTCACTGGCAGGAAGGGCCATCTGGAAGTAGTGCTTACGAGCTTGCTCCAACTCACTGTCTGTATAGAGGGTGGGCAAACTTTTTTAGCAACGGGCCACATGACAGACCTGCATCGAGTCGGCGGGCCACGGAAGGGGGGGTTGTAGGTAGGTACAGAATTCATACTTCAGTGCCTTGGAGAGAATAGCTTCGCCACCCAACTGGCCAAGAGACATGTGGCCTGTCCTTCTCCAATGCAAGCGGGTGGGAAAAGCACAGGAGTTGGTGTCTGCTCTTTTCTTAGAAGACAGCCTGCAATATGATGTTGTAAAGGAAGCAATTTTTCCTGCTTATGAGCTTGTTCCTGAGCCCTACCGGCAAAAATTTAGGAACCATAGAAAATCTAGTGGTCAAACCTTTGTCGAGTTTGCATGGGAGAAAAGCAACCTCTTTGATAAATGGTGTGCAGCTAATGATGTCAAAAATGACTTTGAGTCACTCCGTGAGCTCGTTCTTTTAGAAGATTTTAAAGACTCTTTGCCAGAGAAGGTGGTAATGTTCTTGAATGAACAGAAAGTGTCGTCATTGTCCAAGGCGGCTGTCCTCGCAGATGAGTTTGTGTTGACCCACAAAAATGTCATCTCATCTTCCCCCCCGATCGGACAGGCCTTCTGCTTCTCGTCCCACAAGAGCCAAGTCTAGCCACCTCCCCCTTGAAAAGGCTAGAGGGAAGGGACTTCTGGTTTGGCCATAAAGCGGTAGACTGCGCGACACCAGGGCTCTCGACCGTCCAGGGTAAAAAGTCCCCGAAAACTTGAATAACTATTGTCAGATATCATATTAACTACAAAGTGATCAGGGGAACGTTGGAATGGGAAGGAAAACTTGATTCAACCAAAAGAGAAACACAGTAACAGACAATATGGCGGAACTACCAGCTTGCTCTGAAACAGAGGGAGATGGCGAAACGAACTCCTCGTGACTAACGACGCGGAAAAAGGCTCGGACATAAAAATTATTAGCAAGGAGATACGGGATTTAAAAATGGAATCAAAAGAAGTCCTTTGCACGTTTGGAGAAACACTGAGGAACGACGTGGAAAAAGACTTGGACGACTTCAAACACGAAATAAATCAACAACTTGCGAAAGTCATCACCGAACAGGAGCTCCAGACCGGCAAGATCAACGAGGCTGAGTCGCGGATTGAAAAACTAGAACGTTGGGCACAGGAAGCTAATGACGCTCTGGTCATATCACTGAGAGAACAAAAAGCTCTTCAGGACAAGTTAACTGACCTGGAGTCCAGGCCGAGGAGAAACAACCTACGTATCTATGGAGTCACTGAAGGAGAGGAGGGAGAATCTGTGGCCAAGTTTGTGGAAGACCTGCTGAAAAGCGAACTGCACCTGCCAGCACATTTTAATTTCCAAATTCAGAGAGCACACCGCTCATTTGCACAGAAGCCAGCGGACGGTGCCCAACCGAGACCCATCATTGTTAACTTTCTGGAATTTACTACCAAAGAGAGGGTCCTGCGAGAGCTACGGACAAAGAAAATAGAACTGGGGAATAAAGTACCGTCATTCCATCACGATTACGCGACAGAGATGGTCCAAAAGAGAAAGGAGTACAACACTGCTAAAAGAATCCTGAAGGAGAAGGGCATCCGGTTCCAGACGCCATTCACCAAGATGAGGACCCACTGGGATACGGGAACTCGAACCTACAACAGCGCAGAGGAGGTAAAGGAGGAATTGGCGAGACGAGGCCTGGCGGAGAAGACGGCGGTGGCGACGGTTGCGGAGGGGCCTGCGGCACTCGGTACCCCACACTACGACGGAGTGGCAGTGCAAGGAGGGATCCTGGAGGGGCTACGCATCAGCAGCGACACGAGCCAGAGAAAAGCTACAAGAGTTTCAAAGATTCTTTGATTAAATTCAGAGAATACAGGGAAGAAAGCTGGTAGGGATGTTCTAGTATGACCGGTGTTTTTAGTTGAGAAATTATTAAAATTGAATTCCCATGTTAATAGAAAAGAGACTGTGGGAAGTCCGGGTCGCTCCTTTTTTTCTAACGTTGGACTCATTTAGAACGACTAAAATACTCATTGCAGGTTCAAGTGTCATTTCTAAGTTAGGTTAGATTTTTGACTGCCTTCACGCGGGCCGGACAGAGACACGCCGTAGTTTGGCCAAGCCTGATCTACAGGAAACACATCTCTCTCAGCAAGAGCTAAATCAACATGATTTAAAAGCTAAACTCGACACAACTAATGGCAACAGAAGTCAGACCCGCCTGTCGAAACTTGTCAACGTCTCTCTAGCCGAACTCGGGATGTTTGATGTTTGGAGGGACCTCCACCCGTTACAGAGGACTATTTTTTTAATTAACATTACAGACAGATACAGAATAGAGGAATGTAAAATAGGAACGACTGACTTGTACTGACACAGTATTAATTACCTTATTATTTGTCTAAATAAGAGGAAGAAAAACACACTTTGGAGATTAAATGTGGGTATGCTAAATAATCCAAAAACACTGGAGGAGGTTAAGAAAGAGATTAAATGCTCTATGGAGGAGAACATAGATAGTCCAGTAGACACTACCATACTGTGGGACACAATTAAAGCTGTGATGAGAGGGAGGTTAATAGCGAGGGCAGCCTATCAAAAAAAGACTAGATGTGGCGAGGGGGAGGGTCTGGCGGAGGTGGAGACAATTCAGATGGTGGGTATCAAGGAAAATTGGGGCGGGGGTTGCCTGACAATGCCACCTGGGGAGTTGCAGGAAGAGCTTAATCGGACTAAGCAATAATTTGGTTTTCTCGTCCAATCGGAGTTCTCACCTTGTCCCCCTATACATGCAGCTGAGAAATTTGAATTACTGACGGGAACGTGTCCTCCTCCCAACAGTAGGGGGTGGAGTGAGCCTTTTCAGCTGGTCAGCTGCTTTCGGTTGACATATTACATCATTACGATATAGAATGATAGTTCATAATGTACGTGTTACTTACTTTGCAGATAAGCTGTACCCTATTTCTTGTGCTCATGGTTATCTTAAAAGATAACCATGAGACAAGAACGTTGTTTGCTGTTGGAGGGCTACAACAACACAATGTCTTCGATGCTACGCTTTGTGCCGTTGCCACGGACCCGAAACTCTCGTTCTTGTTGGATGCGGGTTCTGCGCAGACTGGTGGGAGAGTTTGTGTACAGGTTTTGCAAAGGAACGGTGTCTTCAGTTATACACACGCTCATTAAAGTGCCGACCGTGGAGGAAGCTTGTGCCGCTGCACGCCGTTTCCAGCAGAATAACCGCAAAATTATCGAAATGAAAACAAATCAGAAAAACATCTCTTTGCTGTGCTTTTATTTACAAAGTTGAAATTCTTCTAACTTATAAAAAATGTGAACGAAAAGGTAGAAATATAAATACAAAGGAATACGTATTTGTTCAGGGCTGCGCAAAGCCGGAGCCCTGCATTTGCTGCGCTACCCTTTTAAAAAAGGTCTCTGTTGTGTGTTATTTTAATATGTCCATCTCTTTTAGAAGAGAAAGCATCGCCCCGGTCTCATCCTCTCTCCAAATGTCAACATTCTTATTTGCGTTTGCTGGTTGTTTCGCGCCGTCTGTTTTGTTAGACGACGTAGTTGCGCGGTGGCGCGTGCGCACTTACGTTGTCCAGTTAATAGTCCGACTAAGGCGTATACATGGCCGAGAAATTAGAATTCCAATCGCATTATCTGGGTGTCTCAATCGGAGTTCTCCGATTCCAATCGGAGTTCTCAAACTCCAATCAGAATTGGACTAAGGCAATAATTCAAATTTCTCTAGTACCATGTAAATGCACTGAGGGACGCAAAGATTGCACTCCGGCGCAGGTGTGATTGATGACGTGAAGGTGGGGGCAAATCCACCTGCCACATAGAGAAGAAGGTTACAAGAAGAACACAAAAGCAATAAGGACGATACAGTGTCACAACAAATAATCGGTGTCAGAAGGGAAATAGACGATGTCTTGAGGCTAGATGTTGAGAAAAAGCTGAAATTCATTAAACAGACCCACTATGAATCAGGCTGTAAATCAACCAAATATTAAGCAAGAGGAATAAAGGCCCAGCAAGCTTCTCATGCAATATGTAAAATTAGAGACCCATTAACGAAACAGCTACTACTTGAACCTGAAGAAATAGAGAGGGTTTTTAAAGATTACTATGAAAATCTATATACCCAACCCACGGCTGAAGAATATTGTGAGATGAAAGAATTCCTTGACTCATTGGACCTACCAGCCATTGGAGATGAGCAAAATAGAAAACTCATTTCCAGTATAACCAAAAAAAGAAATAGATGCTGCCATTAGCAGGCTTAAAATCAACCAAAGCGCCAGGTAGTGATGGGTTTCCTAGTGAGTGGTATAAAACATTTGGAGAAGAATTAACCCCGATACTCCTAAATTCTTTTAATCTGACTCTGACAGAGGGCAAACGGCCTCCCTCATGGAAAGAGGCTGTCATTCCAGTTATTCCAAAAGAAGGGAAAAATAAGGAACTTTGTGATTCGTATAGGCCCATTTCAATCTTAAATGTTGACTAGAAGATCTTTACTTCAATCATCTCAAAAAGACTTGAAAGTTTTATGCCGGACTTGATAGATGAGGATCAGTCAGGTTTTATAACAGGTAGGCAGACTCAAGATAACATTAGACGGGACCGTCGAGGGCTGGACGATAATTCGATAACGATATATATCGATCGATAGACGTGTGCTGCAATA
>NW_027466078.1:160000-172500 GCF_046127955.1 Nelusetta ayraudi
CTGCTCGCTTTGAACCCCAACGAGGCAGGTACCAAAATCCTAACCCCTGGCAACGTGATAATTGTTTTTTTCAATTGAAGTTTTCGTTATTTTGTTCGTTTTCGTTAACTATTATAACCGTGGTCAGGACCTCCAGTGAGAAGATCCACTGGAGGACATTTAGAGCAAACAGTCAGACAACAGCAGCTTCACCACATCAGCTGAAAAATGGAGTTTGGATGCTTTCAGCTTCAAGTCGTGGACAGAAAATGATGCTCACACTGTCACACTGACGTTTTCTTCTCCAACCTTCTCTCAGCTCCAGAGGTTGGTGGTCTGCAGGAGCTTCTACAGCAGCAGAAGATCAGTCTGGAGAGGAGATGTGAACGTGTGACTGAAGGTGAAGAAGCAGGAAGTCAAACTCTCCTCAACAGCATCTACACTGAGCTCTACATCACTGAGGGACTGAGTGAGGAGGTCAACAGAGAGCATGAGGTCAAACAGCTGGAGACCAAGAAGACCAAGGAGATCCTCCACGACCGTCCAATCAGGTGCAGCCAGATCTTTGAAGCCTCACCTGAGCAGCAGGGACTCAGGGAGTCAGAGTGGTGCGGACCAGGTCTCTGGGCTGGACTGGGAAGCCTTGGGGTCCCACTGGAGGAGCTGGAGGAGGTGACTGGGTCCAGGGAAGTCTGGGGGTCTCTGCTGAGGCTGCTGCCCCCGAGACCTGACTCCGGATACGGCAGTAGAAGATGGATGGATGGATGGATGGATGGATGCCAGGTGATAGAACATTTCATAAAAACAGACTCTGCATTATAACTTCTATTACACTCTAAAAAACTCACTCCAATATAACTGCACTCGTCCTTCTCTCACATTACATTGGATCACAATGACCAAACAACACAACAAAGACAATGATCCAACTGTACTGCCACGTCCAGACTCAGTGTAGGTCTGTAGGCCTCTTGGACCTTCATGTGAACCACTGCGTGTTGACTGGAGGTGAAACATGACTGACTGCTGTCCTCCTACCTGGACAATGCAATCTCACTTTCATTCTGCTGCAGATGGCCATTTTCATTTTACACCGTCCAAATTTACAGCTCAGGGCGCTGGGACGAATTCCAAATTGTGTGCAGATACAGGCCTACACTTCAAATAATTATGAGAAAAATCCAACGTAAAGAGAGCACTTCCATTAGGAAATAGTCAACATGAAATTTCGTCTTCTACTGACACCTGCTGGTCAAATTGAATAGTTGCAAATATTGTGAACAAGTTGTCATCTAATTCTAATCCTAAACAATATGGCCATTCCAAGTCAAGTATTAAGACAATTAATCAGGTTTGTACTGCTTGATTGAACACATTCATCCCGTTCCAGTGCACTAAAACCCACTTCCCTTCAGGACCGTGTCAGCGAAGCCAAAACTTCCTTGAGTGACGTTGTGTCCCAGCATGCAATGCGAGCTAGCGATTCACAATACTATTCCATCACAAACATGGATGTAAAAAATAAAAAGGGACGAAAAATGAAACTTCAGGAACACCAACCATTGCAATACAAGCAGAACTGGGCCGAAGTTTTATATTATGTACACCATAATACAGCCTTCTGGTGGACAAGCCATACTATTTAATCAGTGTCTTCCTATGGCACTTCCGTGGGTAGAAGCTCGTCGTAGAGGTCACGTGCTGGGTGCTCGTCACCCCACCAACCACCTCGGGGAAGGTCTAACAGGAGAAGCTTGCTGGCGGAAATGATGCACTACAAGTGGATGTGACGCTCATGAGTGCGATGGATGAGGTAGAGCAATGCTCCAGAACCCGATTCAGACTACTCTCCCTCCACTTTTTTTGTTTTGTATGAGCGTTTAAAAAAAACAACATAATGATAATCGAATAAGCTTTAGTTTATTAATCAGAATTAAAACAAGGTTGTAGATTTGTTATAGATGAGTTCCTTAGTTGTAGTTTGGCGCTTGAAAAACTATATATGGGATGTACCATGACCTGAGGGATTTCCTCATCCCATCCCAGCTTGGTTCTGATGCTGAATGTGAATGTATCTTGCTGTACATCCCACTGAGCTCCAAGGGCCCTCTCCATAGGGAGCTGGTCTCATTCAAGGTTAAGTGTTTTTACCTCTTTAGCTCTCTGCTCTTCAGGAATGGCGGCCAGCACCGAGCAATGATTGCTCACCCACTTATTGAGCTTAAATCCACCTCTACCGCACAGGTCTGTTAGCTGCTGGTACAGATGTATTGCTTGTTCTACCGTGCTGACGGCCTTTAGAATATCATCCACGTAGAAATTTTGACCAACAGTGTTTATAACCTCGGCTGGGAAGTCATGCTGATTGTCGTCGAATGAAGCACAGCTTGGGGATGACACTGCCCCAAAGATGTGGACCAGCATCCTGTGCTCTTGTAGGTCCTTTGTAATGTTCCCATCTGGCCACCAGAGGAAGCGTAAGAAGTTTACATCCTGGTTGGAAACTCTTACTTGATAAAACGTTCCCTCAATGTCAGTCATGAATGCTACAGGGCCTTGGCGAAAACGAAGCAGCAAACCTAGCAGTGTACTTGTCAAATTGGGACGCTGCAGGAGCTCTTTATTTAATGATGTTCACTCACTTTCAATCTCACAGCCACTAAAAAACCTGATTGTGATTGAGAGGTCCTCAGCAGCCAATCACTGTTGGGAGTCCAGCCTTCAAACACTCCTCCTGAATCCAGAGTCACATCTGTGAGCATCTGGAACTTTGGCCCTGATCCTCCACACCACACAACTTGGGATGACAGCGCCACCTACCTGTATCCTTTCAGCAGCCAGTCCATGCTCTGACCCGTTTCCACTGTGGCCTGTTGTGTCATCTGGACCGGAGTCTGGATCATCAGTGTCCAGGTTCATGGAATCTGTCAGAGTGCCGCCGTCCTGTGATGTAATGATAGAGAATCACTCTATTTATACTAATGTGCAGAACCACTAGAGTGTCATTTCTTCACTGCTGTCAGCAACAAGCATTTGGTGTCACACTGGTGTACAACACTTATGGGCTAATTAATAAGAAATGACATATTTATGAATCACCCGCAATGCCCAGATTGTTGCTGCTTATCTGCTGATATGAGCCGTCAACTGTTGCAATATAGAACCACGGGCAGGAAATTACAATTAGTGTAGAGCGTATTATAATTTAAAAGTTTACTAATGGTAGTTCTTTAAAGAATTTAGCAGGGATGGAACAGGCTAACGTGACGACGTCACCTGTAACACGGTAGGAGCTCAACCTGCTGTCATGGCGAAAACTCTGTGTTACGTCCCGTCGAGGGGGACCGAGACGCAACGTGTGGGACACCTTCCCCCACTCCCAAGCCTCATTAATTTTTCACTGCAGTTGGCAGTTTCAACAAAAAACATTTTATTAATCAGTAAATGAAATAAACAAAACAACTTAACCGGTGGGCAGCAAAGGCTTCAGGGTGGGCCCAGGCCAAAATAATAAACCAAACTCCAACTAGCTCGCCTTAAGAGCTAACTAAAGAAAGAAAGAGAACCCAAATACAGAAAGGCTAACCTCCCTACATACTTAATAAACAGGAGAAAAGAGGGGACAAAGAAAATGGCAGCCCACCCCTACGGCAGCGTGCTCTAACACCATTTCAGAAGTGACTAACTGCAGAGTTGGGAGCGGAGGAGGGATGACGTCAGGCTGGCTCGACTGCTCCTCCTTCTCAGCCGTGGCGCGTCCAATCAGCAGCCGACATCCAGGACCGCACCTGCAAGGCGTCATCCACTCTCTCACACACACACACACACACACACACACACACACAAAGATAGAGGCACCTAGACCCACCTGTGGGTCATAACACCCCCTCCCTTAAGAACTAAACCCTATTAACATACCTACAAACAAAACTAAACAAGAAAAACAGCTCAGTTCGCCCGAAATAAAATTCCGCAGCTAGTCCACATCATAATGCATCTGCCAACACATTATCAACCCCCCTTCCTGTGGCAAATCTGGAGATTAAAGTCTTGTAGGAGCAGAGACCACCACATCTACGAGGGCATTATGGTCTGTAAAAACCTGACCCCAAATTAACATCAAGATGGCCATTGTCAGAAGGAGAGCCAAAGCTTTATTGTTAACTTCCCAATATTGACTCTGTGTGCGTGCTGCTTAATTGTGGCATGTCCCTCTACTTCTAAGTCATGGTGCAAAACTGACGTACGGCGGGGGTGGTCAGAAAACAATAGTGGGTGGCTCTCAATTAATTTAACAATATCATGACGGGCTGATGCAGGCAAATGGGACAAAAACGAGCTTAAGTTATTCATAATTTCAGAGTTTCCCAGGCGCGCCGAAGGAACACCGATTTTTTATTTATTTATTTATTTTTTTTTTTCAATGAGCCCTCCCTCCGCCAATGGGCACGGAGGGGGCGGAGACTCAGGCGACACATTTTTCCGAGCAACGTAACGCCCGGTTCACACTGGACGTGGAAGCGCCACGAAGCGCCACGCGCTTCCATTCGGCGCCCATGTTAATCAATGTAGTAGTTCACACCAGA
This sequence comes from Nelusetta ayraudi, assembly GCF_046127955.1. Classification (NCBI taxonomy): domain Eukaryota; kingdom Metazoa; phylum Chordata; class Actinopteri; order Tetraodontiformes; family Monacanthidae; genus Nelusetta; species Nelusetta ayraudi. Next base: position 164,566 of record NW_027466078.1, read on the forward strand.
TGCGAACAGGCGCGCGGCTCCCCTCGCGGATCGCGCCATGCATTTAACGTCAGTTCACTGGACGTGGAAGCGAAGCGCCGCCGAGCGCTTCCATTCGGCGCCCACGTTAATCAATGTGGTGGTTGCGCGACATGCATTTGTTGTTTCGGCGTCTGCTCTATTTCGTGCGCGAGCGATCCTCGTCTACAGTACAGGAAGTCGCTCAATAAAAACGAGAAAATCCGGTGAATTTTCAAAATACACTAATTTCAAAATAAAAAACGAATGACAAATTCGATCATATATCATATTCGTATGTTATATTCGTCAGTACATTGTATCAGAGTGCGAGAGAGATTAAACACACACACACACACACACACACACACACACACACACACACACACACACAGAGGAAGACTTGATCCTAGAGATGCCAGTCAATGATCATTATGAAAGAGGTCTTGTCTTGAGATGGACACCTCACGTGTTTCTATTTATTTACACACACACACACACACACACACACACACACACACACACACGAAAGTAAACTACGGAGCGGGCTGGCTTACGGGGCGAGGGGGGGCGATGATGAAAATGATTTTTTTTTTTTTTTTTTTTTTTCAAAGAAAAAAAAAAAGAAGCTCAAGTGGGAGTGAAAAAAAGACTGCAGCTGAGCAGAAGCGCTTGTCGACCGTCGCGGAGCTGTTTGCGTCTGGTGTGAACCAGTTGGAGCCTCGCTCGCGAAATTCGTCGGCGCTCCACTTCGCGGCGCTTCCGCTTCCATTGAAATAAATGGCACGAGCCGCGCGCCTGTTCGTGTCTGGTCTGAACCACTACAATCAGTGCCTTTACATGGCACTAGAGAAAATTGAATTATTGCCTTAGTCCGATTATGATCGGAGAACTCACGTGCGTGTAAACACCTTACTCCGATTATGATTAGAGTTTGAGAACTCCGATTGGAATCGGAGAACCCCGACTGAGACACCCAGATAATGCGATTGGAATTCAAATTTCTCGGCCATGTATACGCCTTAATCGGACTATTAACTGGACAATGCGAGTGCGCATGCGCCACGCCTCGCTCTCGCGACTCATGACCGCACAACTACGACGTCTAACAAAACAGACGGCGCGAAACAACCTGGCAAACGCGAATAAGAATGTTGACATTTGGAGAGAGGATGAGACCGGGGCGATGCTTTCTCTTCTAAAAGAGATGGACATATTAAAATAACGCGCAACAGAGACCTTTTTAAAAAGGGTAGCGCAGCAAATGCAGGGCTCCGGCTTTGCGCACCCCTGAACAAATACGTATTCCTTCGTATTTATATTTCTACCTTTTCGTTCACATTTTTTGTAAGTTAGAAGAATTTTAACTTTGTAAATAAAAGCACAGCAAAGACATGTTTTCCTGATTTGTTTTTATTTTGGTAATTTCGCTGTTATTCTGCTGGAAACGGCGTGCAGCGGCACAAGCTTCCTCCACGGTCGGCACTTTAATGAGCGTGTGTATAACTGAAGACACCGTTCCTTTGCAAAACCTGTACACAAACTCTCCCACCAGTCTGCGCAGAACCCGAATCCAACAAGAACGAGAGTTTGGGGTCCGTAGCGACGGCACAAAGCGTAGCATCGAAGTGTTGTTGTAGCCCTCCAACAGCAAACAACGTTCTTGTCTGCCTTTTAAAATAACCACGAGCACAAGAAATAGGGTACACCTTATCTGCAAAGCAAGTAACACGTACATTATGAACTATCGTTCCATATCACAATAGATTTAATATGTCAACCGAAAGCAGCTGACTATATATATATATATATATATATATATATATACATATATATATATATATATATATATATATATTTATATATATATATATATATATATATATATATATATATTTATATATATATATATATATATATATATATATATATATATACATATATATATATTAATTAACCTCTGTCATTGAACTCCAAAACATACATGGTCAATATCCATATTATTAATATGTTGTTGTTGTTTTTTAAATGCTCATACAAAACAAAACAAAAGTGTGACACCCAAATGTAGTGCATTATTCTAGCCAGCAAGCTTCTCATGTTACGACTGACTACATTGATCCATATTTTCCATTTACTCACCTGAATCACATGCCCTGCAGATCCCCTGCAAGGGCCCCGAGGGGTGACGCACAACCAGCACGTGACCTGTACCATGTGCTTCCACCCACGGAAGTGACATAGGAGGACACGGCTTAAATAGTATGGCTTGTCCACCAGAAGGCTGTATTATGGTGTACATAATATAAAACTTCGGGCCCAGTTCTGCTTGTATTGCAATGGTTGGTGTTCCTGAAGTTTCATTTTCCCCTTTTTCCCATTTTCTTTTTTACATCCATGTTTGTGATGAAATAGTATTGTGAATCGCTAGCTTGCATTGCATGCTGGGAAACAGCGTCACTCAAGGAAGTTTTGGCTTCGTTGACACGGTCCTGAAGGGAAGTGGGTTTTAGTGCACTGGAACGGGATGAATGTGTTCAATCAAGCAGTACAAACCTGATTAATTGTCTTAATACTTCACTTGGAATGGCCATATTGTTTAGGATTAGAATTAGATGACAACTTCTTCACAATATTTGCAACTATTCAATTTGACCAGCAGGTGTCAGTAGAGGACGAAATTTCATGTTGACTAAATCCGAATGGAAGTGCTCTCTTTACGTTGGATTTTTCTCATAATTATTTGAAGTGTAGGCCTGTAGTTGATGAGGAATAACGGTGTGCTAACGCTACTCAAACAGCTTAGATGGAAAAAAAGGGAGTGTGATTTGGGTTTGTGGTACATTATGACAATCTTGGACTTGCAAGACTGAGGCGACGGTTCAATTCCCATCAATGTGTATTATATATGTGTTTTTTTAGCTCATCTATTCTACATTTTAAATAGATCACATTTGACATCTGACCCACTGAACACTTACTATTGAACATATCTTTAAACTATGGGCTATTTAGTCTTGTTTTAGGATATAATATAATTCATTGCACAAACTGTCAGGCTACGTATAAGAGCTATAGTCTACTACAATCAGTCGTGCCAAAAAAGAGACATTGTCTTTATTTTTCATTTTTATTTTATTGTGTCAGCATTGAACCATACAAGCATGTAGTGTTGTCCAACAAAAATGCATGGCAAATCAAATCCCAAACAATCGATGAAACAATGAACACGTTTCCATTGCACTTCATTTTATTGAGCACTAGATGACCTCCTCGAGCACTGTGTCATTGAAGCCTCGAGTAATGAACCATTTTTTGAAACAAGTGTTGAAGCTTCAACAAAGCCTCGATCGGCCATCACTACCTACGGCTGCGTGCTCTAACACCATTTCAGAAGTGACTAACTGCAGAGTTGGGAGCGGAGGAGGGATGACCTTCAGGCTGGCTCGACTGCTCCTCCTTGTCAGCCGTGGCGCGTCCAATCAGCAGCCGACATCCAGGACCGCACCTGCAAGGCGTCATCCACTGTCAGACACACACACAGACACAAAGATAGAGGCACCTAGACCCACCCGTGGGTCATAACACTCCGTGTGGATCTTTTAACTCTGGCATTGAAAGGGGGTGCTAGCGCTAGCCGTTTGCTAAGCTATGTACAGACAGCACCACCGCTTGCCGAACCACATAGTCACACCGTTTATATACAACAACTCGTCATCAATATCTCTAAAGTAGAAGTCAAGAACTTTTTTCAAAAACGATAACTAACTCAAACTTTTTTGTGTGTTTATAAAAACAAACTAAAACAAACTTAAATTGAAGTCATATTTCACTTCGTTTACGTCTGTCAAATGAATATTTGCCCAGGAATATCTTTTAGTTTTACGCAGCAGCACCTAAATGCACGTCGCGTTCTGTGACGTCACCCCTCTTTCACAGCAGTATGTTGACGAGCGACTCGCGGCGGGAAAGTCCGATATGCCACAGTAGTGAACATGTTTATTGAGACTGGGAAGTAGACACGACAGTTTGACTCAGTTGACTCAAATATCCTGTGGCGATGAGAGTGGTTATGGCTATCTGATAAAGCAAGATTTAATATTGGGAATTTAACAAAATGAAAAGGAACCGACAACGCCACCCTGGGAATTTCACCCAGGGAGTTCTACTAAACACAAAAGTAATAATTAGGCACACAGGTAAGTTCTACGAGGAAGGAGTAGGAGACGTGGTTCAGAATGTTTAAAATATCAAACCAACTTTTATTCAACATTTAAAAATAAAAGGAACAAACAGACCAACACTTAAAACGGAGCTACTGAGCTCCTTATTCTTGGTGTAGAAACTGAGGCTTACCGATGAGGGGGCCAAACGGGGGAGGAACCAAAGAAAACAAGGAACACCCCACTCACACGTGACACACCTGCAAAGAAAGTGAAGTGCAAAAAAAAAGAAGAAAACAACCACAATCCCAGGTCACAGAACGTGAAGGGGCCCACCACCCGGGACACCGCCACCACCAGCAGCTCTCAGCAACTACAAAAGAAAAGATAAACAGTTGGTTACTAAAAGTTCCCTAAAATCTGTCACATGTACTGAAATAGCAAGAAAAACAAACAAACAATGCAATTACACACACACACACACACACACACACACACACACACACACACACACACACACACACACACACACACACACACACACACACACACACCAACCAAGTTCCCACCAACCAAGCACACGCATACACGCACGCACACCACTGTAGCTGGACCGGCGACTTGATAGTGTAACGTCTGCTGTCTGAGGGTCAGCAGTGGCGACGTAAGCAAACAAAGAAAAACACAAGGAGAACGGAAAAACAACAAGTAAAACCAAGGCGGGACGGAAGCAACATGCACCGTCCACCGTCTGTACGGGGCAGCTAGCACAATCAAGCGCGGGCGAAGCGGCAGTGTTCCTGCACTTATCTTATAGGACCGAGTTTTGGGCCAACGGTCTTGATCACCAAGCGTCCTCCAGGTGAGGAGAACAACGAGGAGGCTCTGCGCAGCTTTGTGCTAGCAGGCGGCTGTAGTGTGCCAGTGTTCAGGAAGCACTGTAAAAAGAACGGACAGGTGAGGTACTACGTACCTATGCTAATAAGCCATAATAATTTAAATGCTAAAATGTCCGCACCTGATCCTCTTAAAACTCGGGCACACAAATCGGATGTTCAGTGTCCCATTGACCACAATGGACCACTATGCAACAGCCACAGCTAAAACAACATGCAAACAATGCCACAGTGCAGCTTTTCTCAAACGGGTCAATTTTGAAATCATTTTAATCAACTCTGTCTTCATTGATCAGAAGGTTTTTGCAGATTTGGAATTAAAAAAATGTAACTGCAGGAATCATAAAATCGTCTCATCAGTGACGTTTATAGAGCCATTAAAAAATGTAATATGTGCTGAACAGACAAACGGAGGTGTAAGAGGCCTGCGTGACCAGCAGGGGGCAGCAGAGGACCGACAGCCGCAAGTTCCTCCTCAGAGAGGCCTGAGAAGGTTCTGCACCTTCAGCTCCTCCAGGAGGTCCTCAGCAAAGTGTCAGAGTTTGTTGGTTTTTTACCTCGGTCGGCAGAGTCACAGTATGAAACTTGTAGCCAGGGGGCGCTGCAGCTCACTCAACACCTACAAGGTTTGAAAAGGAAATTGAGTGGAATTCATCTGGAATGAAAAGAAAAGCACAACTACAGCAGAAAAACTGAACACAAAGACGCACAAAGTTTGAACTACACACTGATTTTCTTCTTCTGTTGATTCAAATGAATTTGACAGAAATAATATCTGAAAAAATAGAAACCAAATGTTAAATTTCGACATTTAAAAAATGGACAGATTCATTTACACCCAGTAAGATAAGAAGATATTTAGCTCTCAGCCAATTCGAGCTGCTGCTCCTGTGTGTGTGTGTGTGTGTGTGTGTGTGTGTGTGTGTGTGTGCGTGTGCGTGTGTGTGTGTGTGTGTATGTGTGTGTGTGTGTATGTGTGTGTGTGTGGATGTGGTGTTGTGTGTACCTGAATGTGGGAGTGGGTGTGTTTAAGTACGTCACTGGAAGTAGGCTGCCAATTAGTGCGGCCTCCGAGGCCGCAACCGCCCCACGCCAGCGACGAGCCCGGGGGGGCGGCGGGGCCCGGACACGGCACACCCGCTGCAATGCCGGCCAGGAAGAGGCCCGGAGCAGCAGGCCCCCGGACCGGAGGGCACCCGCCCCACGAGGAGCCAGGGCAAGATGACAGGGAGGCAGATACCCCAAGGAGAAGGGACACCACCCGGGGCGGACAGGCAGCAGAGCCCGTCCTCCGGACGGGGCCCCCCAGGGCAAGCGAGACCGGACTCATCCCCATGACAGGACCCAGCCCCTGCACCCACCGGGAGGATCGGTACCCAAGGCAGGCCCGGGCACCCAGATGCCCCCCCCCTACGGACCCAGTATGGCGCATCGCCGCAAGTGGCGAGGTCCCCATAGGCCCAGCCGGTCTCGCACCCCAGGGGCACCGGACTGCACAGGGCCCATCCAGAGTGGGAAAGATGCCGGATCCCGCCCCCGCTAGCAGGCCGACCCCACTGTGTGTAGGGGTGTCAGTGTGTGTATATGTGAACTTGCTGGTGTGTTGAACTATGGTGCGTTTAAAATGGAGGGGTGGTAAGGCCCTGGGGCAACCACACTGCTGCTGAGCAGGGCGGCGGCCACAGTGCACGAACCACCCCCCCCAGGCCCTAAGTGTCTATAATGCTATTAAGATTGGAGAGGGTCTTAAGGCCAGAAGGCCGGGCAGCGACCACCCAAGACACAAATCCCCCGAAACAGAAAAAAATAAATAAATAAATTAAAAATTTAGGGAAAAAAAAAAAAAAAATTAAAAATTAAAAAAAAAACACCTATTATGTGACCAGGGGGGACTCCCGGTCAGGGCGCCCCCTCAGCGACATCGGGGCCGGGGACACCACAGGGATCCAGGAGCCAAAGGGGGACCGCACCACCCGGGCACACAGGAGCGGTAGCCGGCGAACGCGCAGCCCCACCCCAGGCATGCGACCCCACCGCGTACGATCCAGCGCCAGTCCCCAGACACAGGGACGGACCAGCCCTCCCACCAACAAGGGGGCCCCCAGACCAGACCCAGGGACCCCCCCCCCCCGGAGCACCACCCCCGGAGCACCACCCAGCCAACCCCCGACCCCCCACCAACCCGCAAAGCAGCCGAACCCCCCACGCCCAAACCCCCCCCCCCCAGACCGCACCCGGTCCGCGGCAGCACGACCACGGCTGCCCACATCAACCAGCAGCCTCAGCTATTGATTGATTACTGGTTAGTTATAGAATGAAGCAGACATTCCTACCAAGGAGGTGTGGTCTAACAGTAAGTTCCTATATTGTGCAATGTGCAGGTGTTGTTTTGTTTTCCAGTTTGTGAGGATTGTTTTCTTAGCGATAGATAAGGAGGTGATCAGCATGCGAGATTCTGCCTTATCTGATGTGATATCACTGAGGTCCCCTAAGAGACAAAAAGAAGGAGTGGCTGTGATGTTGTAACCAACCTGTGCTGATAGATCATTGCATACTACGTGCCAGAATTTATTTACTGGTGGGCAATGCCATACAGCGTGTAGGTAATTATCTGGGACATTAACTGTGCAGTGTGAGCAGGTCTGAGAGGCGGTCATGCCCATCTGAAACATCCGCTGTCCAGTGTAGTGGATCCTGTGGAGTACTTTAAAATGTATTAATTGTAGAATAGGTTGTTTTATCAGTGAAAAGGTGTTCAGGCAGATTGTTCTCCAGAAATTAGAGTGAGGCTGGAGAGACAGGTCTCTTTCCCACTTAAGAATTGGGATAGAAATCGTGCGATCTGTATTTGTAAGCAACTCACTCCAATAGAACTGCAC
>NW_027466078.1:177500-252500 GCF_046127955.1 Nelusetta ayraudi
TGCTGCGGCACATGGCCTCTGGTTGGGAGCTGGGAGAAGGACAAAGAGACCGAGGTGTTGAAGTCCTCCTCCTTAAATATTGGCACCAGCCAATCACCTTTCCGCACCTGGAACAAGCAAAAAAAAGGGAACACAGGATCTACTGCGCCATCTAGTGCCCAAACGGACACACAGCAGACAAAAGGAACTGACAACAATGTAAACCCAAATCTATACATTTACATAACACTCGGATACAAACAAATAAACATGTCGATGCTGTGAAACTACTTTGGAGGAAATGAGACAGATTAAAAAAGTTTCAACACGACCATGACGTCATTGATCGGTGATTCATGACATGACGCCCGATCATGAACGTTTCAAAAAATGCCAAATATCGGCCGATCCGATACAGTCGATAAGATCGGTGTAAAGCCTAGAAAACACACACAGGTGATGAAGTGGAAATGAATAAGTACAAACCTGCTGCACTGCTGTGACATTGCTGGAGGCAGACTCAGTCATGTGGACAGTTGAACGTGTTGCCCACACCTGCAAATACAAGGACACAAAGTAACGTTTAAAGAACTGCATTTATTGTCCTATCACAAAGATGCACACAATGAAATACACATATCCCAAATACCAACATGTCACTTGTTTGTTTTGGTTTTTGAGGCAACGCGTGCTGATCGACGTCTCAGGCTGGACATCTGGAAGAACATAAAGAAATGAATTCATAAACAAAGTAACACACTAATTAAACTGTACATGTACTGTACATATGTGATCTTGTGTTGATAATAGGGGTGGGGCGATACGGCTAACCCACGATTCGATACTGTGACGATATTTGGCCCACGATAATGACAACATCACGACACACGATATCTTCGATATCTTCGAAATTTTGCAGACGATATGTGACTGAAAAAGAAAAAAATACCCATAAAAAGGAAAATGCCTGTGATCTTGCATTTATTCCAAAACTTTGTATAATGTACAAACAAACGTGCACTGCACAAGCAAACATATTAAAGTGCATGAACATTAATAACTTTCATGTAAACAAGGACAGTGCTTTCTGGTAATGTAAAGTCAGTAGCAACTTGTTTTATCTCAACTTGGGGACTTGGGATATACAAACCGACGGGAAGATGAAAGAGGGAAAAAAATCCTTTCACTGCCCCGATTCTGAAAATCAATAAAAAATGATGCAGACAAAATAAATAAATAAATAACCGCGTCCCCAAAATATACGGGACAAAGTGAAGTGCGTCCCCCATCAGTTCATTACGGGACAGGCTTTTTAGTTGCCAAATATGGGACAATCGCGTATTTTACGGGAGGGTTGGCAACCCTATCTAGACCACAGACGGAAATTAAATGAGGTTTTGTCATTTTCCATAAAAAACGGGACAAATTGTGTCCCGGGAGAGATTTTATCTTTCCCGGGACAGGTGGACAGGTGGTGTTTGGAAAAAAATATTGATATTTGCCGTCAGTGTATCGATTATTTATTGCGACAGAAAGCACAACAATATTTTGCAATATTGATTTTTTTTTTCACCCACCCCTAGTTGATAAGTGTATGAATAACTGTGTGAATGTTACCGTGGCAGCTGGGGAAACCCTGCCAGATGACTCCACGACGGTCTCCATGTGGTCCAGCAGCACAGCCTCACTGAACCACACGGGATTGGACTGGATGTCTGTGTGAAATGCAGTCTCAACAGCTGTTGGTACTGTCTATAAAAAAAAAGAGGAGAGGAAATCAGAGTCAACTTAGGATAAGTGTTCATTTTTAAAATAAAAAGTTGCACAGTTTGACAAATACACGATTGGGGGGAAAAAAAAAAAAGAGGGATGAACAGGTTACCTCAACCTCCTGTCCAACAAGAGTCCATTCAGGAGCAGGTCCATACACTGGCATGTGGACAGGACCTGTCACAACCACTCTGGGAGACACCCTGGGCGATGATTGGTTGTGGCACAACACCCCTGGCCTAGGTGAAGGGGGTGCGAGCTGATGGAGCATGCAGCATGCAGACGCTCCACCAAAATCAGTCCTGAGGTGCACCTAAACAGAAAACGTGTGTTAACACATATTTGTCATATCAAATGAAGAGCAAGTAAGGCTGAAGAAGGCAAAACTTACACCATCATAACACCACCATGTACAGCTGACGAAGGGGGAGGTGATCGGCCATATACACAAATGTTAAACCTGGAAGAAGTGTCACATAATCAATTATGTAATCACACAATTCTAAGAAATATCTGTTAGCACAGTGTCACTGAAGAGAAAAAAATACAACAAAAATATGTATTTTACACACCCATGCGTGCAGCAACACGATGATATACTTGACGTAGCGCTGTTTGTAGTTCTGGCTTGACAGTCAGGCGAGGTGGAAAGTCAAGCACAAACACCTACAAAATAGTTGTATAAAAAAACAAAAAAACAAACAAACATAAAAATGCAAAATAAATTCATGAATATTCTTGTTATTGAACTATGGATCATGGAATTACTTGATATTGATAAAACAAAGTGGCGATGACATTCATGTGTTCAAATTTGTTTGTCACAGCAGATAAACAAACCTTGGGCCAGCGGTCCAACACAGTTGCCAGTAGCGCAGCAAAATCCTGGGCGGAGTCTGTTACAAGCTTACAACCTTCTTGTCTGGTTGCTGGGCCTTAAGAACGAACTTGCACTGTTTTGTCAGTCAGGAGCAAAACGGGCCATCTTCGCACCCAGGTCGCTGACCAGTACCGCGCCCTGTGTAAATTGACAAAAAAGAAAAATCTAAATATGTTTTTGTAAGATTTATTTGGAATACAACATAACAACACAGGCAGAACATGAAATCATGAACGTGGAAGTACTCACGACGTTCAAAGTCCTTCCGAGGTGGAAAAGGTGTCCAATCCCGTTTTTGCTCCAGGCGTCGTTTCATGGCCAGAGAGCGACGGAATGCCTTGGTGTTCGGCATCTGAACAATGAAATGAAAGATTGTGTCATTTTCAATGAAGGACAATGACAACACAAGTTTACAGAAAAAAGTGATGTTTTCTCACACACGACATCAAAACACAGAAAGGTTTCTATACCTTTGCAGTTGGAGACGATGAGCTTAAATCAATAAAGCAAAAGAAAATGTGTATGTGTACTCTTGGACCCTAACCCTAATGCCATACAAGTCTATGGGGTGAAATTTCAACTTTGTCCTACAGATATGGGGCCACTTGCTTTTTCATCAGGAGCCCCCAAGAAGCACCCACGCCAAATTTGGGGCTTCTAGTACTTGAGGAACCCCGAAACCCTAACCCTAATTTCAGCTAACCCTAACCCTAGTTTCAGCCTTATTGTTAACCCTAATTCAATGCAAGTCTATGGGGTGAATTTTCAACTTTGTCCTAGAGACATGGGGCCACTTGCTTTTTCATCAGGAGCCCCCAAGAAGCGCCCACGCCAAATTTGGGGCTTCTAGTACTTGAGGAACCCCCGAAACCCTAACCCTAATTTCAGCTAACCCTAACACTAACCCTAACCCTAGTTTCAGCCTTATTGTTAACCCTAATTCAATGCAAGTCTATGGGGTGAATTTTCAACTTTGTCCTAGAGACATGGGGCCACTTGCTTTTTCATCAGGAGCCCCCAAGAAGTGCCCACGCTAGATTTGGGGCTTCTAGTACTTGAGGAACCCCGAAACCGTAACCCTAATTTCAGCTAACCCTAACCCTAACCCTAACCCTAGTTTCAGCCTTATTGTTAACCCTAATTCAATGCAAGTCTATGGGGTGAATTTTCAACTTTGTCCTAGAGACATGGGGCCACTTGCTTTTTCATCAGGAGCCCCCAAGAAGCGCCCACGCTAGATTTGGGGCTTCTAGCCAATGAGGAAAAATTTGGAGCAGACACGAAAGGGTTACAGCTGAGAAGGCACTTAAGATCCTCAAAGGACTGTTGCCACTCACTAGACTAAACAAATGGTTTCAATGGACTGGTTAATTCTTCTCTCGTGGCCGGCAGCTCCACTGCCTTAGTGCTGGAGATGCCCGCTCAGGGGCGCCGCCAGGAATTTTGGGCCCCCTTCAAAAAAACAAAAACAAATGGGCCACCTTTGCGCAGCGATTGTCAAAAGCTTCACATCACTCAAAAAATACAGTATAGTTCAATAATAGTGCTTGAGTCCATCTTGACAGTGTCAATGTATTTTTATTGTGAATTCTCCACAAGCGATACAAACCTGGTGAGTTTAAGACTTAGTGACTCTACGTACATGAATGTATGGGGTACCCCGTCCTTACCTTGTTCCAACCTTCCCTCCACAAACCTGGCTGTCCAGTGCGGAAGTCAAAGTGAGAGAGAGAACAAAGAAGGAGGAGGGCCTGTGACGCCGCTGCTGATTGTATCGTTGGTTGGTTGAATGAGCCAATTCTAGAGCTCGCCTCGGTGTCCACACACTGCAAAATATATCTAAGAAATAAACACTTAAATTGAGAAAGAACAGGCTAGAAACAAGTCAAATTATCTGCCAATGCAGTAAGATATTTAGACTTGGTAAGATTTCTTAAAATAAGACGATATATCTAGGCATTTGAAGAATGGAAAAACTCTTGAAATAAACAGTAAAGCACTCATTCCAAGGACTGTACTAAGTCAAATAAACTTGATACTAGCTTCTCAATTCTTTTTTCACGTTTGCTTCTTTCTTAATTTGAATGAAAAGATCTTAAAACCAGACCTACTAACAGTGCAATTCTTCTTAATTTAAGTGTTCACAATATTAGCTTTTTTTTTTCTCAAAATGAGACAAAGCATCCACCCCCCCTACGCCCATCCCCCCCCAAAAAAAAAAATAATTCAGCAAACAGAATTAATATTGTCAACAACTATTTATTCACTTAAATTGCTGACAGTGCCTTCACTGCCTTGTAATAAAAATGTCACTAAGGCATTGCATCTTAAAACAACCTCAAGCAATCATTTCTAGAACGCAAGTAACAATTGTTACAATATTCACCGTCATCATTATTGAATATTGATTCAGATTCCCTGACACTCAGTTACACAAAAAAAAAAAAAAACAGTATGGGGACAGCATATAGTGTTGTGTTCCTATCACCACTGATAACATGTTTGTTCCAACAGACTCCCACCCACCCTCAAGTTACAACTACCAGGGGAGTGTATCACTACCTATGCCTAGTACACAGCTCTACTCCCCAATAAAATCTTTCCATTCTGCCATGGTCTTTTTTGTATGAGGCTGTGGTGTCTCACTCATGGATAGTGTCCTGTAGCACTTCTGTCTGAATGACAGAGAGAAGGGTTGCCACACACTTTTGAATATGTGAGGTGCAGGGCATAGTAGTAACCCATCAGATGAAGCAGACCGTCACTCAAGTCTTCCTTGGCAAGCGTGGTGGCGGGAGTGGCTCCAAGACAGATGAGACAGCGGGTCCCATCAAACAGCAACACAGGGGTGCAGAAAGACCTCTTCTGCGAGTACATTGTGGGATCTTCTGTTGGCTAAAGAAAAAGAAGAAGGAAACGCCACATCCATGCATGGAACTATGAAGTGTTGAATGTGAGAAAATGCGAACAAACTTTCACCTGAATGACATGAAGCAGTGCCTCACTGGCATGTCCGAGCTTCTTCGGTGGTGGACTTGGTGAAGGAAAGAGTGTGGGGAGTGCCCTGAGCAGCGCAATGGAATTTTCCACTGGAATAGAACAAATCAACTTTGAGTTCAAAGTTAGTCTTCCTAAAAATGAGTCTTATTAGGTTTGTGTTGATCACAAAAAAAATCTTATTTTTTCAGCATGAAGAGTATTACCATTCTGCATCTATTCATTCAGCGCAACATAAACCATCCTATGTCCAAGGAAACAGCTACACAGTCAATTAGAGACACAGCAAAATGACTCGACTGAACTACATCCAGCGTTATGCGTGGCATCATCACTTGATTTTTTTCCCAAACACCATAAAATTACACATTGGTGCAGAAGTCTTCTCATCTCATTTTTTAGTTCATCAATGAATTTTCTGTTGCCCTTATCCAGAATGCGCCACAGCTCATTCATCGCCTATTAATGCAAGTCAGTGTTAAAATCTGCAAAAATGCTTGCTTAAATGGACATGAATGGACATCCGGTTTGGATGTCCATTTAATTTCTCCTCAATCTGGCAGGGAAAAAAATCATCATATTAAGGTCACAATTAGGACAAGCTAGCCTTCCGACTCAAGGTCCGTTTTTTTACAATGCCCATCTGCCATGGATCCCAAAGTTCCCATGCAATTAAAAGTTGTGACACCTTAGCTGAATGATAACCCTAGACAGCTCAACGGATTGCTAGTCATACAGACAACAATCAAAATTGGAGTGAAACTTGTAACCACAATGCCTGCAACATGGTGGTACTTATGGTAATAATCATCAAATACCAGTGTTCTTTGTGACAAAATGACAACATCTGATAGGATTGTGCCACCTTGAACTGCAATCAACTTAAATTTTGATAAAAAAAAAAGCAAATTGTACCTAAACTACATCTTCAATCAATCCAATTTGAGCACCCTCTACCCCATAAACTGAAGATACTGCAATACAAACTTGGTAGTACAGTATTTCGTCATGCCACATATAACTAAGAAAGCTAATTGCTTGTTCACATGACTAGAATTGCAGTACATCAATCCAATACAAAATACACACTTGTCATCAAGCTCATAAATCCATCGAGTCGAGATGAGCATGTGCACGGAGTGGTCAAACCTTTGTCGAGTTTGCATGGGAGAAAAGCAACCTCTTTGATAAATGGTGTGCAGCTAATGATGTCAAAAATGACTTTGAGTCACTCCGTGAGCTCGTTCTTTTAGAAGATTTTAAAGACTCTTTGCCAGAGAAGGTGGTAATGTTCTTGAATGAACAGAAAGTGTCGTCATTGTCCAAGGCTGCTGTCCTCGCAGATGAGTTTGTGTTGACCCACAAAAATGTGATCTCATCTTCCCCCCCGATCGGACACGCCTTCTGCTTCTCGTCCCACAAGAGCCGAGTCTAGCCACCTCCCCCTTGAAAAGGCTAGAGGGAAGGGACTTCTGGTTTGGCCATAAAGCGGTAGACTGCGCGACACCAGGCCTCTCGACCGTCCAGGGTAAAAACTCCCCGAAAACTTGAATAACTATTGTCAGATATCATATTAACTACAAAGTGATCAGGGGAACGTTGGAATAGGAAGGAAAACTCGATTCAACCAAAACAGAAACACGGTAACAGACAATATGGCGGAACTACCAGCTTGCTCTGAAACAGAGGGAGATTGGGAAATGAACTCCTCGTGACTAACGACGCGAAAAAGGGCTCGGACATAGAAATTATTAGCAAGGAGATACGGGATTTAAAAATGGAATCAAAAGAAGTCCTTTGCACGTTTGGAGAAACACTGAGGAACGACGTGGAAAAAGACTTGGACGACTTCAAACACGAAATAAATCAACAACTTGCGAAAGTCGTCACCGAACAGGAGCTCCAGACCGGCAAGATCAACGAGGCTGAGTCGCGGATTGAAAAGCTAGAACGTTGGGCACAGGAAGCTAATGACGCTCTGGTCATATCACTGAGAGAACAAAAAGCTCTTCAGGACAAGTTAACCGACCTGGAGTCCAGGCCGAGGAGAAACAACCTACGTATCTATGGAGTCACTGAAGGAGAGGAGGGAGAATCTGTGGCCAAGTTTGTGGAAGACCTGCTGAAAAGCGAACTGCACCTGCCAGCAGATTTTAATTTCCAAATTCAGAGAGCACACCGCTCATTTGCACAGAAGCCAGCGGACGGTGCCCAACCGAGACCCATCATTGTTAACTTTCTGGAATTTACTACCAAAGAGAGGGTCCTGAGAGAGCTATGGACAAAGAAAATAGAACTGGGGAATAAAGTACCGTCATTCCATCACGATTACGCGACAGAGATGGTCCAAAAGAGAAAGGAGTACAACACTGCTAAAAGAATCCTGAAGGAGAAGGGCATCTGGTTCCAGACGCCATTCACCAAGATGAGGACCCACTGGGATACGGGAACTCGAACCTACAACAGCGCAGAGGAGGTAAAGGAGGAATTGGCGAGACGCGGCCTGGCGGAGAAGATGGCGGTGGCGACGGGTGCGGAGGGGCCTGCGGCACTCGGTGCCCCGCACTACGACGGAGTGGCAGTGCAAGGAGGGATCCTGGAGGGGCTACGCATCAGCAGCGACACGAGCCAGAGAAAAGCTACAAGAGTTTCAAAGATTCTTTGATTAAATTCAGAGAATACAGGGAAGAAAGCTGGTAGGGATGTTCTAGTATGACCGGTGTTTTTAGTTGAGAAATTATTAAAATTGAATTCCCATGTTAATAGAAAAGAGACTGTGGGAAGTCCGGGTCGCTCCTTTTTTTCTAACGTTGGACTCATTTAGAACGACTAAAATACTCATTGCAGGTTCAAGTGTCATTTCTAAGTTAGGTTAGATTTTTGACTGCCTTCACGCGGGCCGGACAGAGACACGCCGTAGTTTGGCCATGCCTGATCTACAGGAAACACATCTCTCTCAACAAGAGCACGACACACTGAAAAGATTTGGATATAGAAATGTTTTTTTTAGCTTGTTCAGGAAAGGCCCAAAGAGAGGTGTCACAATATTAATCTCTAATTCTATCAGTTTTGAAGTTGTTAAAAAAATAAATGACAAAGAAGGGAGATATGTCATAGTCAAAGGGAAATTGGATGATAACTCAGTTACTTTGGTCCAGGGTTGGACAAGTGCTTTTTGAAATCACTGTTTGAGATCATAGCTGTGGAAAGTGAAGGAATCCTAATATGTGCAGGGGATTTCAACATGATTTAAAAGCTAAACTCGACACAACTAATGGCAACAGAAGTCAGACCCGCCTGTCGAAACTTGTCAACGTCTCTCTAGCCGAACTAGGGATGTTTGATGTTTGGAGGGACCTCCACCCGTTACAGAGGACTATTTTTTTTATTAACATTACAGACAGATACAGAATAGAGGAATGTAAAATAGGAACGACTGACTTGTACTGACACAGTATTAATCACCTTATTATTTGTCTAAATAAGAGGAAGAAAAACACACTTTGGAGATTAAATGTGGGTATGCTAAATAATCCAAAAACACTGGAGGAGGTTAAGAAAGAGATTAAATGCTCTATGGAGGAGAACATAGATAGTCCAGTAGACACTACCATACTGTGGGACACAATTAAAGCTGTGATGAGAGGGAGGTTAATAGCGAGGGCAGCCTATCAAAAAAAGACTAGATGTGGCGAGGGGGAGGGTCTGGTGGAGGTGGAGACAATTCTGATGGTGGGTATAAAGGTGGGTATAAAGGAAAATTGGGGTGGTGGTGGTGGGGGGGGGGGGTTGCCTGACAACGCCACCTGGGGAGTTGCACCCCAGGAAATAAACTATAATAAAATTCCACGGGCTACACAGGTTCGTTACGCTTTGAAATTTAAGAGGACGAGACGGACTTCCAATGAAACAGCTTTATTTGACAACAATTTAAAATAGACCAGGTTTAGCTGCCTGAGTGTCAAAGAAATAAGAACCATACCAAAAAGACTGTTCAACATAAGAAAATAAGGGGAACAGGGCCAAAGAAACCAAAGAAAACTCAAAAAAGGGAATAAACAAAGCTAAGGGAATCACTACAAGCCAAAATTCACGCTATGCCAACTCCTTATTTATTCTTCGCGCACACACACACACACACACACAGGACCAAAACCCAAAACAAAAAGGTAACGATCACTGGGGAACAAGATATTAATGAACTAAAAAAGGAAATCAAACTATAACAAAATCGCTACTCAATAGAAAACCCAAAGTTTCACCAAAATTTCACAACAAAACAAAGAAAAGAAAACCAACCAAAGAAAGTGGTTACGCTAACAAAAGAAACAGACAAACTGAATTGTCTAAACCAAATAAACCAAAATCAAAGGAAAAGTGTCCGCGTTGTGTTGTTGTGTTGCTGTTGGAGGGCTACAACAACACAATGTCTTCGATGCTACGCTTTGTGCCGTCGCCACGGACCCCAAACTCTCGTTCTTGTTGGATGCGGGTTCTGCGCAGACTGGTGGGAGAGTTTGTGTACATGTTTTGCAAAGGAACGGTGTCTTCAGTTATACACACGCTCATTAAAGAGCCGACCGTGGAGGAAGCTTGTGCCGTTTCCAGCAGAATAACAGCGAAATTATCGAAATGAAAACAAATCAGAAAAACATTTCTTTGCTGTGCTTTTATTTACAAGTTGAAATTCTTCTAACTTACAAAAAATGTGAACGAAAAGGTAGAAATATAAATACGAACAAATACGTATTTGTTCAGGGCTGCGCAAAGCCGGAGCCCTGCATTTGCTGCGCTACCCTTTTAAAAAAGGTCTCTGTTGTGTGTTATTTTAATATGTCCATCTCTTTTAGAAGAGAAAGCATCGCCCCGGTCTCATCCTCTCTCCAAATGTCAACATTCTTATTCGCGTTTGCTGGTTGTTTCACGCCGTCTGTTTTGTTAGACGACGTAGTTGTGCGGTGGCGCGTGCGCACTTGCGTTGTCCAGTTAATCGTCCGACTAAGGCGTATACATGGCCGAGAAATTAGAATTCCAATCGCATTATCTGGGTGTCTCAATCGGAGTTCTCCGATTCCAATCGGAGTTCTCAAACTCCGATCATAATCGGACTAAAGCAATAATTCAAATTTCTCTAGTACCATGTAAGCGCACTGAGGGACGCAAAGATTGCACTCCGGCGCAGGTGTGATTGATGACGCGAAGGTGGGGGCAAACCCACCTGCCACATAAAGAAGAAGGTTACAAGAAGCTGGTAAACCAATGAACAACTCTGGAACAGCAACACAAAAGCAATAAGGACGATACAGTGTCACAACAAATAATCGGTGTCAGAAGGGAAATAGACGATGTCTTGAGGCTAGATGTTGAGAAAAAGCTGAAATTCATTAAACAGACCCACTATGAATCAGGCTGTAAATCAACCAAATATTAAGCAAGAGGAATAAAGGCCCAGCAAGCTTCTCATGCAATATGTAAAATTAGAGACCCATTAACGAAACAGCTACTACTTGAACCTGAAGAAATAGAGAGGGTTTTTAAAGATTACTATGAAAATCTATATACCCAACCCACGGCTAAAGAAGATTGTGAGATGAAAGAATTCCTTGACTCATTGGACCTACCAGCCATTGGAGATGAGCAAAATAGAAAACTCATTTCCAGTATAACCAAAAAAGAAATAGATGCTGCCATTAGCGGGCTTAAAATCAACCAAAGCGCCAGGTAGTGATGGGTTTCCTAGTGAGTGGTATAAAACATTTGGAGAAGAATTAACCCCGATACTCCTAAATTCTTTTAATCTGACTCTGACAGAGGGCAAACGGCCTCCCTCATGGAAAGAGGCTGTCATTCCAGTTATTCCAAAAGAAGGGAAAAATAAGGAACTTTGTGAATCGTATAGGCCCATTTCAATCTTAAATGTTGACTAGAAGATCTTTACTTCAATCATCTCAAAAAAACTTGAAAGTTTTATGCCGGACTTGATAGATGAGGATCAGTCAGGTTTTATAACAGGTAGGCAGACTCAAGATAACATTAGACGGGACCGTCTAGGGCTGGACGATAATTCGATAACGATATATATCAATCGATAGACGTGTGCTGCGATAGGAAAAAAAGGGGTGGATAAAAAGTTTGATAGAAAAAGTTTCACTTCCTTTTTCATCATAGCCAATCATGTAGCTTAATATTACGGTCATTTCTTCCTCCAACCAATCGCAAACGCAGACCCAGCGGCTCCACGTTGTCGGAGGAATCCGCTGCCAGCGCCAGCACCAAGCAAGTAAAGCAGACCAAACTGGACTTCTTGCAGTAAATACGACAAAGCGTCCAAGCGCCATAAGGACATCACCCATGTAGTAACATGCTTCATAGCGAGGGATATGCTGCACATAACCACCGTTGAAAAGCTTGGCTTCAAACAGCTTCTCGCCACTCTTGACCCGCGATATGAAGTTCCAGACTGCAAGTATTTTTCAAACACAGCTCTTCCTCGTCTGTACAACGAGTGCAGGGAATCAGTGCAAAACGAGCTGTTAACCGCCACAACTTCAGACCTCTGGTCGAGTCGCACGTTCGAGCCCTATCTCAGCCTATTTTTTTAAATAAATAAATAAATAAATAATGATAATAATGATAATAATAATAATAATAATAATAATAATAATAATAATAATAATAATAATAATAATTAATAATAAAAAAAACAAAAAAAACAATTCAGTTGTGTTTAAAAAAGGTGGTTGAATAAAAGTTTGAATTTGAATTCAGTGCTCGTGTGTTCTTTATTAAAAGTCTGTCATGAAGTAATAGTATAAAACATCCAGCGCTGCAATTAAAATATGTTTTAATTTTTTTTGATAATTATCGATATCGATCAATATGACTTTTTTTTATATCGATATGCTTTTTTTCTATATCGTCCAGCCCTAGGACCGTCCTATACATAATAGATCAGCTCCAAAAGTTGTTACTGGTGAGCCTTGACTGTGTGAATTGGAGATTTCTGTATCAAGTTCTTGGGAAACTAGGGTTCCAAGAAAAGTTAATACAGTGTATTCAAGGTCTCTACCAAGAACCTGCGGCAAGGGGAGGGTCTGGCAGAGGTGGAGACAATTCTGATGGTGGGTATAAAGGACAATGGGAGGGGGGGGGGGTTGCCTGACAACGCCACCTGGGGAGTTGCACCCTCGGAAATAAACTATAATAAAATTCCTTGGGCTACACAGGTTCGTTATGCTTTGAAATTTAAGGGGACGAGATGGACTTCCAATCAGTCAGCTTTTTTAACAGGTAGGCAGACTCAAGAAGACATTAGACGGGTCCTATACATAATAGATCAGATCCAAAAGCAGGGCCTGCGAGCTGTTACTGGTGAGCCTTGGCTGTGTGAATTGGAGATTTCTGTATCAAGTTCTTGGGAAACTGGGGTTCCAAGAAAAGTTAATACAGTGTATTCAAGGTCTCTACCAAGAACCTACGGCAAGGATAAAGATTAATGGTACTCGTCAAGGATGTTGCCTTAGCGCTACATTGTTTGCTATGTTCATTGAGCCGCTGGCACAAATGATCAGACAAAGTAACAATCTAAAAGGAATACATATAGGAGAGCAGGGACTTCTAACAGGGCTTTTTGCTGATTATATTATTTTGGTTCTCCAAGACCCGGACAGAACCTTACCTCATTTGATGTTGATAATAGAAACCTATGGTAAATACACAGGCAACAAGTTAAACATAGCAAACACTCAAATTCTCACGCTGAATTATCATCCAGGCCGAGAAATTAGAGGAAAATATAAAATCAAATGGAATTCCAAGGTTATCAAATATTTGGGTGTGCTATTGGCAAAAGATCTTTTGAAAAGGTTTGAAATCAATTAGAATGCTATTATCAATAATATTAAGACCGATTTGGGAAGATGGTCAGCCTTTAATATGGATTTTGAAACACGAATTGAAGTGATAAAAATGAATGTACTACCGAGACTGCTGTACCTTTTCCAATCCATCCCACATATGATTCCAGAATCACAATTCAGACACTGGGACAAACTCATATCTAGATTTATTTGGGCCGGAAAGAGACCGAGGATCAGATATAAGACACTCCAGCTGCAAAAGGAAGAGGGAGGGTCATCCTTGCCTGGCCTCTTGAATCATTTGAGGCTGCAGCTTATGCTGCGGCACTTCCTGCCGCTGCTGCAGGATTTGCTCGCTTGCTATTTCGGCAGCTGAATGAAGTCTTAACCTTGCATTCGCCCCCTGGTGGTTGGATGACTGAATGTGCTTGATTTGACATGTACGGTAGCCGGCTTTTTAAATATTAATATCACCGACGATCACCTTAATTTAATCGTGGCCGCCAATATCGTGATCGTGATTAAAATTTGATTAATTGTGCAGCCCTACATCAAACTACTAATGTGGCCTTCTCTTGATCCCAGATTTGAACCAGGAACCACAGACATTGAATACAGACGATGGTGGGATAGGAGTATAACTGCAGTATGCACACTCGCTCACAAGGGGGTTTTAAAAAGTTTTGGAGAGTTGAAAAAGGAATTTGGACGAGGAAACAAAGATTTCTTTCGATACATGCAATTAAGAGATTACTATGATAAAAGAATCAAACCAACATCATCTGGAGAGGGCAACATAGTGATAGATATTCTGATCGCAGCCTGTAAAAAGATGAAGAGAGGGCCTTCAGAAACAGAACAGCAACAAACGCAAGATACATCAAAGCCAAATGGCAGAAAGAACTAAGCATGAAAATATCAGAGGAAGGTTGGCGTTCCATGTGGGATGCACAGCATTCATCCACAAGTTCAAAGAAGTGGCGAACAATTGGTTGGAAAAATTTGATCCGTTTCTTCATATAAAAAGTAAGGGTGTCAACGGCGCTTTATCGCTGACAATTTTTTTCATCGCGCGATTAATGCACACGGTGCTTTTTGAACCTTTGGCCGCTCCGTAGATTGTGGAAACGGGAAATGAATTGACTCACAGCACACAGTCACACGCTTGCAGCCGGCTTGTAAACACAACAAAAAAAAGAAAAAGACACTGAGCGTAGATGAGCACTAGGAAGGACTAACGTGGATAAGGCGTCAATTGTAAATGGAAAGTTCCACTTCAAAACCCTGCCAGATGGCAGTCTTGACAGGACAAAAGTGATATGCATTTACTGTAAAGCTGTATTTAGTTTCCACCGGAGTACGAGCAGTCTTACGTTTCACTTGTCTGCGAAGCATACAGCTGACGCGGAGAGCCCTCCGCCCCCTTCTGAGGTAAAGCAAACCACGTTGGATGGTGTGGCACGGAGACCGCTGGCCGCGTCCACCACACGCCAACTTTCAACAGCGGTGGCTAAATGGGTGTGGCTACGGCTTGCAGGCCAATTAATGTGGTGGAGGACGAGGGTCTGCGCGATATCATATATATTATACTGACTATGGATGAATATGACACTGACTGGATGATTATGGCACTGACTGTGGATTACTATGGATGCTGAACAGCTGTTATAGGCTATACTGCCTAACTGCACTATATCATTTGAGTCCTGTACTGTATTGCACTGCCCCCTGTTTAATGCACACTTTATTTGTTGTTTTGATTTAATTTAATTTATTTTGTGCATCACAGTTTGATGCAATGCATAAGTGTCATCCTTTTGTCTTAATGGCTGCTGAAAAAAGGGGATGAATAGTTCAAGTTGGAGTTGAAAAGTAAAATAGAGAAATTTTGGTAGTACTAGTAATCATTACTATGTAATGTTACAGTTATGCCCATCTGTTATCTTTGTTGGGCTTGAGTTTATGATTTTTTTTTTTTACCCTGTGCATCTTTTGTTTTGTCAGTAGTACTTGTCATTGCTCCAACACGAATAAACATGCTGCATCCCACTAGATGGCGCATTTGCCTTATTTACAAGCACCACGGTCATCGGAGCTGAACGCTGCCACTCTCAGCAGCGTGCGTCTACTAAGGTCTACTAAGCTTCCACAATCTATTACACCTCGTAAGCAAAACAGGCTACAGGTAAAATTAAACATCTTCAGTTGAGCAACTCAGGCAAGTTAAACTGATTTAAAAACAAACAAACACTATAATACTAGGAAAAGAATCCTCTATATGTCAATAAATACAACAGATTGAGTATTCATTAAAAAAAAAAAATGCTTACTTTAAATAAGAAAATCCAACAAACCAACAAGTGCAACACTAAAAAGCAAACCAACAATCAAAATAATGCTTAATTGCCTTAGTTTCGTCCCACACTTATCAGCTTAGCTACTAAGGATAACACACATTATTCACCTGGACAGAAGGAGGTTCTGAGGAACGTGTTGGTCCTGGAGCTTCCTGGTCAGGATGTTCGGGAGATCCCTCTGGCTCAATGTCTGGAGCGCCAACATATTTTAGAATTGCTCCTGCAGAGACAAAGCTCATTAGATCATCAAGCAAAACAGATCAGAAGCGCATTTTCCTATTTTATTATTACAGTGATGTTGCAGTAATATAGGAAAATTAAAAATTCATTTGTTTTTAAATTAAACATTATGATTGCAGTGTCCCTTTAAAGCTTTTACCCCATTACAAAACTGTCATTTTTAAGAGTTTTTGGCATTACTTTACACACTGTACTAGTTAAAGTAATAAAACTAAGATAAATGACCCACTGCCACAACAGTCTAAAATAGTCAACACCATGCCAAATAAAGTATTTCCATAAAATATTTCTTTGAATTATAAAACAGTAGCACATTTCTAATGAAGGGCCTACAAAATACAAACTAAGCTTAGTAAATTCATCCTAAGTTAAGGCTAAAATAACATTAAGAGTCAAATATGTGAGAGACAACTTCCACTGAACAATAACAGGGGACTGACTACAACAACAACTACAACATGCCCTCCCTCCCGCCCTCCCTGTTAGAATGTGAATAAACGGGTGTGGAGTCAATCAGTCATTCCCATGGTCAACTTTCATAAAACAAACAAAAACGCTGATTCATGACGAACAAATATTAGCCAGCCAGCTAACATTTATCCAACGCTAGCTAGCTAGCTGGCTAGCAGGACAAATAAACAAACTTGGGGGGGGCGACAACAGCGTTTCCCCTCCACCTCTCCAGCCCACATCACAAACAAATAACTTACCTTTCCCCTTTACAAGTTTTTCTTGATCAGTTTTCTTTTCCTTCCGTTTTTCCGCACCGCTGGGATAACTCCTTTTTGATGCCATTATGGTGTCTGTTTGTTTTTAATCCTCTCGCTAACGGGAACGAATGGTAGCTGTCAATCATTCACGTCATACCTGTGCATCGCCGGCCCGCTACGTCACAACCTGCGTGACAGTGCGGCAAGCCCCCAGAGTCCAAGATGGCGTCCCATTGCTTTCAATGAAGTTGCTCACCCAGCGCATGGCTCCCATAACTTTTTGACTTCCGCATTGATGGGATAATAGAGCATGCGCAGTTGTGTCAGTGTGGAGACCATCACTGACAGACGTGCGCGCTCACAAACCGTACAAAATTCAACATGGAAATCAATGTATTTTTTACGGAACAACTGACGATTGTTGTTTGGAAATTTTAGAAATAATAATAATAATAATAATAATAATAATAATAATAATAATAATAATAATAATAATAATTATTATTATTATTATTATTATTATTATTTAATTATTATTATTATTATTATTATTATATTAATACAATAGTATTATTATAATAATATACTATTATTTGTGTATTAAACAAGTGAGCAATGTGCCACTGAATAATAAATGATAATTCTTTGAAGCAACTCTCTATGGACCATAACAGCACTGCCGCACATATTTTTTAATTAATAACCTCTTTGGAAAGCAGACAAAGTAATTAAATGATTGGTCTATTTATTTCATCAGAACTAAAAAAATAAAAAATAAAAACTCAACGATCTTGAAAGTTCTTCCCTTTCTCTTGCACCTGTCGATGTGTGTACCTAACACAAATTTGCAAATATTTTGTCGTCCTCGTGGAATTAAACAGCACACCATGTTAATTTATCAGCAAGTGCTCTCTCTTTTCATGCAATTCATCACTTAACATGTAATGCTGAATCATGAAAGCTATGGAGCAAAAAATAATAATTACATAAACCACGAGTGAAATAAAATGTGTCATTCATTCAATAAAGATTTCATTCATTCATCTTCTATACCCGCTTATTCCTATTCAGGGTCACGGGGGTCTGCTGGAGCTTTTCCCAGCTGTCTTAGGGCGAAGGCAGGGTGACACCCTGGACAAGTCGCCAGTTCATCGCAGGGCCACACAGAAACAAACAACCATTCACACTCACACCTACAGACAATTTAGAACGTTCAATTGACCACACATGCATGTTTTTGGAGTGTGGGAGGAAGCCGGAGAACCCGGAGAGAACCCACACAGACACAAGGAGAACATGCAAACTCCACACAGAAAGGTCCCAGGTCCAGGCCCCGGAATCGAACCCACGACCTTCTTGCTGTGAGGCGGCAGCGCTAACCACTGCGCCACCGACTATTTTATTACTTAGTTGAAAATGCCATTTTATTTCATTTAACAAAGCATATCATTATTTCAAGATGCATTTAATTGTTTTGTGGTCCTGTGTTTTAGTGCTTCATAATTGTATTCTGTTGTCAAATTTGCCCATCAAAGTCAGATTAGTAATCCTGTACATCAGTTTAAGGAAAACCAATTCTAGGTAATGGATTGCAGATGTATTTTAGCTAGCACTAAACTTTCTGCACAACTGTCTGCATTGTGCTTTTTCTTCGGCCACAGAGAACAGAAACGTCTGTAGTTCTTTGTTCACCCATGGTACAGTTTCATAAGCTTTTCAGTTTTTAATACGTGTTAATGTAAAAATCCACACGCCAGGCATTTAAAAATGGCGGTTTCGGTCTTTCGTGAAAGACTGCCTTTGGCCAATCAGTGTCCTGAACGTTGCTACGTCACCCTTATGGTCTCAGCTCTGCTCGCTTCGAACCCCAACGAGGCAGGTACCAAAATCCTAACCCCTGGCAACGTGATAATTGTTTTTTTCAATTGAAGTTTTCGTTATTTTGTTCGTTTTCGTTAACTATTATAACCGTGGTCAGGACCTCCAGTCAGAAGATCCACTGGAGGACATTTAGAGCAAACAATCAGACAACAGCAGCTTCACCACATCAGCTGAAAAATGGAGTTTGGATGCTTTCAGCTTCAAGTCGTGGACAGAAAATGATGCTCACACTGTCACACTGATGTTTTCTTCTCCAACCTTCTCTCAGCTCCAGAGGTTGGTGGTCTGCAGGAGCTTCTACAGCAGCAGAAGATCAGTCTGGAGAGGAGATGTGAACGTGTGACTGAAGGTGAAGAAGCAGGAAGTCAAACTCTCCTCAACAGCATCGACACTGAGCTCTACATCACTGAGGGACTGAGTGAGGAGGTCAACAGAGAGCATGAGGTCAAACAGCTGGAGACCAAGAAGACCAAGGAGATCCTCCACGACCGTCCAATCAGGTGCAGCCAGATCTTTGAAGCCTCACCTGAGCAGCAGGGACTCAGGGAGTCAGAGTGGTGCTGACCAGGTCTCTGGGCTGGACCGGGAAGCATTGGGGTCCCACTGGAGGAGCTGGAGGAGGTGACTGGGTCCAGGGAAGTCTGGGGGTCTCTGCTGAGGCTGCTGCCCCCGAGACCTGACTCCGGATACGGCAGTAGAAGATGGATGGATGGATGGATGGATGGATGGATGCCAGGTGATAGAACATTTCATAAAAACAGACTCTGCATTATAACTTCTATTACACTCTAAAAAACTCACTCCAATATAACTGCACTCGTCCTTCTCTCACATTACATTGGATCACAATGACCAAACAACACAACAAAGACAATGATCCAACTGTACTGCCACGTCCAGACTCAGTGTAGGTCTGTAGGCCTCTTGGACCTTCATGTGAACCACTGCGTGTTGACTGGAGGTGAAACATGACTGACTGCTGTCCTCCTACCTGGACAATGCAATCTCACTTTCATTCTGCTGCAGATGGCCATTTTCATTTTACACCGTCCAAATTTACAGCTCAGGGTGCTGGGACGAATTCCAAATTGTGTGCAGATACAGGCGTACACTTCAAATAATTATGAGAAAAATCCAACGTAAAGAGAGCACTTCCATTAGGAAATAGTCAACATGAAATTTCGTCTTCTACTGACACCTGCTGGTCAAATTGAATAGTTGTGTAGTATCTGAATCTGTGCATATGACCTCATGTGATCTTATGTGTATGGCCTGATGTGAACTCAGCAGTGAACCCACTGCTGTACTTCTTCCCTAAGGGCGTCTCAGGGTCCATATATGGTCTTGTGGTTGCCAACGTCCACCAAATTGAAACCAGATGGTCATTGGGGGTGCAACTATGGAATGTATACATTCTCCCCCACTTCTAGCATCTTCCTCCCTGGTTGCTGGGAGGTATAAAAGGTGATGGGAACAAAGCATCATCGGAGTTCCCCAGGCTTTCCATGGTGCCTGTCTGACTCTTGACTTCTTTGAAATAAACCAGTTTTTATCCAACTAAGTCTGTGTCAGTGAAGACTCCTTCAACATCTACATCACCTGAATCCACCAGAAGAATTCACCACAGTTGCAAATATTGTGAAGAAGTTGGCATCTAATTCTAATCCTAAACAATATGGCCATTCCAAGTCAAGTATTAAGACAATTAATCAGGTTTGTACTGCTTGATTGAACACATTCATCCCGTTCCAGTGCACTAAAACCCACTTCCCTTCAGGACCGTGTCAGCGAAGCCAAAACTTCCTTGAGTGACGCTGTTTCCCAGCATGCAATGCGAGCTAGCGATTCACAATACTATTCCATCACAAACATGGATGTAAAAAATAAAAAGGGACGAAAAATGAAACTTCAGGAACACCAACCATTGCAATACAAGCAGAACTGGGCCGAAGTTTTATATTATGTACACCATAATACAGCCTTCTGGTGGACAAGCTATTTAATCCGTGTCTTCCTATGGCACTTCGGTGGGTGGAAGCTCGTAGTAGAGATCACGTGCTGGGCGGTTCACCCCACCACTCACCTCGGGGAAGGTCTAAGACAAGAGTCAATCATTACTCTTGCAGGATATCACCTGATACGGGTGAGCGAGTGAACAGAAAATATGGGTCAACGTGTGCAGTCGTAACAGGAGAAGCTTGCTGGCGGAAATGATGCACTACAAGTGGATGTGACGCTAATGAGTGCGATGGATGAGGTAGAGCAATGCTCCAGAACCCGATTCAGACTACTCTCCCTCCACTTTTTTTGTTTTGTATGAGCGTTTAAAAAAAACAACATAATGATAATCGAATAAGCTTAAGTTTATTAATCAGAATTAAAACAAGGTTGTAGATTTGTTATAGATGAGTTCCTTTGTTGTAGTTTGGCGCTTGAAAAACTATATATGGGATGTACCATGACCTTAGGGATTTCCTCATCCCATCCCAGCTTGGTTCTCATGCTGAATGTGAATGTATCTTGCTGTACATCCCACTGAGCTCCAAGGGCCCTCTCCATAGGGAGCTGGTCTCTGTCAAGGTTAAGTGTTTTTACCTCTTTAGCTCTCTGCTCTTCAGGAATGGCGGCCAGCACCGAGCGATGATTGCTCACCCACTTATTGAGCTTAAATCCACCTCTACCGCACAGGTCTGTTAGCTGCTGGTACAGATGTATTGCTTGTTCCGCCGTGCTGACGGCCTTTAGACAATCATCCACGTAGAAATTTTGACCAACAGTGTTTATAACCTCGGCTGGGAAGTCATGCTGATTGTCGTCGAATGAAGCACAGCTTGGGGATGACACTGCCCCAAAGATGTGGACCAGCATCCTGTGCTCTTGTAGGTCCTTTGTAATGTCCCCATCTGGCCACCAGAGGAAGCGTAAGAAGTTTACATCCTGGTTGGAAACTCTTACTTGATGAAACGTTCCCTCAATGTCAGTCATGAATGCTACAGGGCCTTGGCGAAAACGAAGCAGCACACCTAGCAGTGTACTTGTCAAATTGGGACCCTGCAGGAGCTCTTTATTTAATGATGTTCACTCACTTTCAATCTCACAGCCACTAAAAAACCTGATTGTGATTGAGAGGTCCTCAGCAGCCAATCACTGTTGGGAGTCCAGCCTTCAAACACTCCTCCTGAATCCACATTCACATCTGTGAGCATCTGGAACTTTGGCCCCGATCCTCCACACCACACAACTTGGGATGACAGCGCCACGTACCTGTATCCTTTCAGCAGCCAGTCCATGCTCTGACCCGTTTCCACTGTGGCCTGTTGTGTCATCTGGACCGGAGTCTGGATTATCAGTGTCCAGGTTCATGGAATCTGTCAGAGTGCCGCCGTCGTGTGATGTAATGATAGAGAATCACTCTATTTATACTAATGTGCAGAACCACTAGAGTGTCATTTCTTCACTGCTGTCAGCAACAAGCATTTGGTGTCACACTGGTGTACAACACTTATGGGCTAATTAATAAGAAATGACATATTTATGAATCACCCGCAATGCCCAGATTGTTGCTGCTTATCTGCTGATATGAGCCGTCAACTGTTGCTATATAGAACCACGGGCAGGAAATTACAATTAGTGTAGAGCGTATTATAATTTAAAAGTTTACTAACGGTAGTTCTTTAAAGAATTTAGCAGGGATGGAACAGGCTAACGTGACAACGTCACCTGTAACACGGTAGGAGCTCAACCTGCTGTCACGGCGAAAACTCCGTGTTACGTCCCGTCTAGGGGGACCGAGACGCAACATGTGGGACACCTTCCCCCACTCCCAAGCCTCATTAATTTTTCACTGCAGTTGGCAGTTTCAACAAAAAACATTTTATTAATCAGTAAATGAAATAAACAAAACAACTTAACCGGTGGGCAGCAAAGGCTTCAGGGTGGGCCCAGGCCAAAATAATAAACCAAACTCCAATTAGCTCGCCTTAAGAACTAACTAAAGAAAGAAAGAGAACCCAAATACAGAAAGGCTAACCTCCCTACATACTTATTAAACAGGAGAAAAGAAGGGACAAAGAAAATGGCAGCCCACCCCTACGGCAGCGTGCTCTAACGCCATTTCAGAAGTGACTAACTGCAGAGTTGGGAGCGGAGGAGGGATGACGTCACGCTGGCTCGACTGCTCCTCCTTCTCAGCCGTGGCGCGTCCAATCAGCAGCCGACATCCAGGACCGCACCTGCAAGGCGTCATCCACTCTCACACACACACAGACACAAAGATAGAGGCATCTAGACCCACCTGTGGGTCATATCACCCCCTCTCTTAAGAACTAAACCCTATTAACATACCTACAAACAAAACTAAACAAGAAAAACAGCTCAGTTCCCCCGAAATAAAATTCCGCAGCTAGTCCACATCATAATGCATCTGCCAACACATTATCAACCCCCCTTCCTGTGGCAAAGCTGGAGATTGAAGTCTTGCAGGGGGAAAGACCACCGCATCTACGAGGGCATTATGGTCTGTAAAAACCTGACCCCAAATTAACATCAAGATGGGCACTGTCAGAAGGAGAGCCAAAGCTTCTTTCTTAACTTCCCAATAATGACTCTGTGTGCGTGCAGCTTAGTTGTGGCATGTCCCTCTACTTCTATGTCATGGTGCAAAACTGACGTACGGCGGGGGTGGTCAGAAAACAATAGTGGGTGGCTCTCAATTAATTGAACAATATCATGACGGGCTGATGCAGGCAAATGGGACAAAAACAAGCTTAAGTTATTCATAATTTCAGAGTTTCCCAGGCGCGCCGAAGGAACACCGATTTCTTTTTTTTTTTTTTTCAATGAGCCCTCCCTCCGCCAATGGGCACGGAGGGGGCGGAGGCTCAGGCGACACATTTTTCCGAGCGACGTAACGCCCGGTTCACACCACTCAATGTGGTGGTTCACAGTAGACGCGAACAGGCGCGCGGCTCGCGGCATGCATTTGTTGTTTCGGCGTCTGCTCTATTTCGTGCGCGAGCCGCGAGCGATTCTCCTCAATAGTACAGGAAGTCGCTCAATAAAAACGAGAAAATCCGGTGAATTTTCAAAATAAACTAATTTCAAAATAAAAACCGAATGATAAATTCGATCATATATCATATTTGTATGTTATATTTGTCAGTACATTGTATCAGAGTGCGAGAGAGATTAAACACACACACACACACACACACACACACACACACACACACACACACACACAGAGGAAGACTTGATCAAAATACGTCTGTTTGATCCTAGAGATGCCGGTCAATGATCATTATGAAAGAGGTCTTGTCTTGAGATGGACACCTGAGTGCGATTTTCTATTTATTTACACACACACACACACACACACACACACACACACACACAAAAGTAAGCTACGGAGCAGGCTGGCTACGGGGCGAGGGGGGGCGATGATGAAAATGTTTTTTTTTTATTTAATTAAAAAAAAAAAAAAAAAGAAGCTCAAGTGGGAGTGAAAAAAAGACTGCAGCTGAGCAGAAGCGCTTGTCGACCTTCGCGGAGCTGTTCGCGTCTGGTGTGAACCAGTTGGAGCCTCGCTCGCGAAATTCGTCGGCGCTCCGCTTCGTGGCGCTTCCGCTTCCATTGAAATGAATGGCACGAGCCGCGCGCCTGTTCGCATCTGGTCTGAACCACTACATTCAGTGCGTTTACATGGCACGAGAGAAAATCGAATTATTGCCTTAGTCCGATTATGATCGGAGAACTCACGTGCGTGTAAACACCTTACTCCGATTATGATTGGAGTTTGAGAACTCCGATTGGAATCGGAGAACCCCGACTGAGACACCCAGATAATGCGATTGGAATTCAAATTTCTCTGCCATGTATACGCCTTAATCGGACTATTAACTGGACAATGCGAGTGCGCATGCGCCATGCCTCGCTCTCGCGACTCATGACCGCACAACTACGTCGTCTAACAAAACAGACGGCGCGAAACAACCTGGCAAACGCGAATAAGAATGTTGACATTTGGATTGAGGATGAGACCGGGGCGATGCTTTCTCTTCTAAAAGAGATGGACATATTAAAATAATGCGCAACGGAGACCTTTTTAAAAAGGGTAGCGCAGCAAATGCAGGGCTCCGGCTTTACGCACCCCTGAACAAATACGTATTCCTTCGTATTTATATTTCTACCTTTTCGTTCACATTTTTTGTAAGTTAGAAGAATTTTAACTTTGTAAATAAAAGCACAGCAAAGACATGTTTTCCTGATTTGTTTTTATTTTGGTAATTTCGCTGTTATTCTGCTGGAAACGGTGTGCAGCGGCACCAGCTTCCTCTACGGTCGGCACTTTAATGAGCGTGTGTATAACTGAAGACACCGTTCCTTTGCAAAACCTGTACACAAACTCTCCCACCAGTCTGCTCCGAACCCGCATCCAACAAGAACGAGAGTTTGGGGTCCGTAGCGACGACACAAAGCGTAGCATCGAAGTGTTGTTGTAGCCCTCCAACAGCAAACAACGTTCTTGTCTGCCTTTTAAAATAACCATGAGCACAAGAAATAGGGTACATCTTATCTGCAAAGCAAGTAACACGTACATTATGAACTATCGTTCCATATCATAATAGATTTAATATGTCAACTGAAAGCAGCTGACTATATATATATATATATACATATATATATATTAACCTCTTTCATTGAACTCCAAAACATACATGGTCAAAATCCATATTATTATGTTGTTGTTTTTTTTAAATGCTCATACAAAACAAAAAAAAAGTGTGACATTCACTTGTAGTGCATTATTTTTGCCAGCAAGCTTCTCTTGTTACGACTGAATACATTGAACCATATTTCCTATATACTCACTTCAATCAGATACCCTGCAAGGGCCCCAAGGTGATCGGTGGAGTGACGCGCAACCAGCACGTGACCTCTACGACGAGCTTCCACCCACGGAAGTACCATAGGAAGACACGGGTTAAATAGTATGGCTTGTCCACCAGAAGGCTGTATTATGGTGTACATCATATAAAACTTATATAAAACTTCGGCCCAGTTCTGCTTGTATTGCAATGGTTGCTGTTCCTGAAGTTTCATTTTTCGTCCCTTTTTATTTTTTACATCCATGTTTGTGATGAAATAGTATTGTGAATCGCGAGCTCGCATTGCATGCTGGGAAACAGCGTCACTCAAGGAAGTTTTGGCTTCGCTGACACGGTCCTGAAAGAGAAGTGGGTTTTAGTGCACTGGAACGGGATGAATGTGTTCAATCAAGCAATACAAACCTGATTAATTGTCTTCATACTTCACTTCGAATGGCCATATTGTTTCGGATTAGAATTAGATGACAACTTGTTCACAATATTTGCAACTATTCAATTTGACCAGCAGGTGTCAGTAGAAGACGAAATTTCATGTTGACTATTTCCTAATGGAAGTGCTCTCTTTACGTTGGATTTTTCTCATAATTATTTGAAGTGTAGGCCTGTAGTTGATGAGGAATCACGGTGTGCTAACGCTACTCAAACAGCTTAGATGAAAAAAGGGAGTGTGATTTGGGTTTGTGGTACATTATGACAATCTTGGACTTGCAAGACTGAGGCGACGGTTCAATTCCCATCAATGTGTATTATATATGTGTTATTTAGCTCATCTATTCTACATTTTAAATAGATCACATTTGACATCTGACCCACTGAACACTTACTATTGAACATATTTTTAAACTATGGGCTATTTAGTCTTGTTTTAGGATATAATATAATTCATTGCACAAACTGTCAGGCTAAGTATAGAGCTATAGTCTACTACAATCAGTCGTGCCAAAAAAGAGACATTGTCTTTATTTTTCATTTTTATTTTATTGTGTCAGCATTGAACCATACAAGCATGTAGTGTTGTCCAACAAGAATGCATGGCGAATCAAATCCCAAACAACCTATGAAACAATGAACACGTTTCCATTGCACTTCATTTTATTGAGCACTAGATGACCTCCTCGAGCACTGTGTCATTGAAGCCTCGAGGAATGAACCATTTTTTGAAACAAGTGTCAACAAAGCCTCGATTGGCCATCACTTCCTACGGCTGCGTGCTCTAACACAATTTCAGAAGTGACTAACTGCAGAGTTGGGAGCGGAGGAGGGATGACCGTCAGGCTGGCTCGACTGCTCCTCCTTCTCAGCCGTGGCGCGTCCAATCAGCAGCCGACATCCAGGACCGCACCTGCAAGGCGTCATCCAATCTCTCACACACAGACACACACACACACACACACACACACACACACACAGACACACAAAGATAGAGGCACCTAGACCCACCCGTGGGTCATAACACTCCGTGTGGATCTTTTCACTCTGGCATTGAAAGGGGGTGCTAGCGCTAGCCGTTTGCTAAGCTATGTACAGACAGCACCACCGCTTGCCGAACCACATAGTCACACCGTTTATATACAACAACTCGTCATCAATATCTCTAAAGTAGAAGTCAAGAACTTTTTTCAAAAACGATAACTAACTCACACTTTTTTGTGTGTTTATAAAAACAAACTAAAACAAACTTAAATTGAAGTCATATTTCACTTTGTTTATGTCTGTCAAATGAATATTTGCCCAGGAAAATCTTTTAGTTTTACGCAGCAGCACCTAAATGCACCTCGCGTTCTGTGACGTCACCCCTCTTTCACAGCAGTATGTTGACGAGCAACTCGCGGCGGGAAAGTCCGATATGCCACTTTTTCCCAATACGACGAAGAGAGTGACAAAAGCCAATGTCTTGTGGTGGAAAGACACAAAATATGTGGCTTGCTTCTAA
Organism: Nelusetta ayraudi; assembly: GCF_046127955.1. Classification (NCBI taxonomy): domain Eukaryota; kingdom Metazoa; phylum Chordata; class Actinopteri; order Tetraodontiformes; family Monacanthidae; genus Nelusetta; species Nelusetta ayraudi. The sequence continues at coordinate 204,994 of NW_027466078.1, forward strand.
AAAGGGAAAAACCCAGACAAACCTCCATTTAAGAAGCAGCAGTGGTGAACATGTTTATTGAGACTGGGAAGTAGACACAACAGTTTGACTCAAATATCCTGTGGCGAGGAGAGTGGTTATGGCTATCTGATAAAGCAAGATTTAATATTGGGAATTTAACAAAATGAAAAGGAACCGACAAACGCCACCCTGGGAATTTCACCCAGGGAGTTCTACTAAACACAAAAGTAATAATTAGGCACACAGGTAAGTTCTACGAGGAAGGAGTAGGAGACATGGTTCAGAATGTTTAAAATATCAAACCAACTTTTATTCAACATTTAAAAATAAAAGGAACAAACAGACCAACACTTAAAACGGAGCTACTGAGCTCCTTATTCTTGGTGTAGAAACTGAGGCTTACCGATGAGGGGGCCAAACGGGGGAGGAACCAAAGAAAACAAGGAACACCCCACTCACACGTGACACACCTGCAAAGAAAGTGAAGTGCAAAAAAAAAGAAGAAAACAACCACAATCCCGGGTCACAGCACTCGAAGGGGCCCACCACCCGGGACACCGCCACCACCTCAGGGTCAGCAGTGGCGACGTAAGCAAACGAAGAAAAACACAACGAGAACGGAAAAACAACAAGTAAAACCAAGGCGGGACGGAAGCAACATGCACCGTCGACCGTCTGTACAGGGCGGCTAGCACAATCAAGTGCGGGCGAAGCAGCAGTGTTCCTGCACCAAGTTTTGGGCCACAGGTCTTGATCACCAAGCGTCCTCCAGGTGAGGAGAACAACGAGGAGGCTCTGCGCAGCTTTGTGCTAGCAGGCGGCTGTAGTGTGCCGGTGAGGTGTTCAGGAAGCACTGTAAAAAGAACGGACAGGTGAGGTAATACGTACCTATGCTAATAAGCCATAATAATTTAAATGCTAAAATGTCCGCACCTGATCCTCTTAAAACTCGGGCACACAAAGCGGATGTTCAGTGTCCCATTGACCACAATGGACCACTAAACGAAGCTTTTAAGAAAAATGCGAAATGAAGCCACTGAGAGCTAAAACAACATGCAAACAATGCCACAGTGCAGCTTTTCTCAAACGGATCAATTTTGAAATCATTTTAATCAACTCTGTTTTCATTGATCAGAAGCTTTTTGCAGATTTGGAATTAAAAAATTTTAACTGCAGGAATCATAAAATCGTCTCATCAGTGACGTTTATAGAGCCATTAAAAAATTAAATATGTGCTGAAGAGACGAACGGCGGTGTAAGAGGCCTGTGTGACCAGCAGGGGGCAGCAGAGGACCGACAGCCGCAAGTTCCTCCTCAGAGAGGCCTGAGAAGGTTCTGCACCTTCAGCTCCTCCAGGAGGTCCTCAGCAAAGTGTCAGTTTGTTGGTTTTTTACCTCGGTCGGCAGAGTCACAGTATGAAGCTTGCAGCCAGGGGGCACTGCAGCTCACTCAACACCTACAAGGTTTGAAAAGGAAATTGAGTGGAATTCATCTGGAATGAAAAGAAAAGCACAACTACAGCAGAAAAACTGAACACAAAGACGCACAAAGTTTGAACTACACACTGATTTTCTCCGAACGGGGGCCCCACAGGGCAAGCGAGACCGGACTCATCCCCATGACAGGACCCAGCCCCTTCACCCACCGGGAGGATTGGTACCCAAAGCAGGCCCGGGCACCCAGAGGCCCCCCCCCTACGGACCCAGTATGGCGCATCGACCGCCCCCCTCCACCCCCTAAAAAAACAAAACAAACACCTATTATGTGACCAGGGGGGACTCCCGGTCAGGGCGCCCCCTCAGCGACATCGGGGCTGGGGACACCACAGGGATCCAGGAGACAAAGGGGGCCCACCCCCCACCGCCCGAGGGCCCCGGAGCAGCGGCAGCGACCAAGGAGACGGAGGGCGAAGGTGGGACAGAAGGCACCACCCGGGCACACAGGAGCGGTAGCCGGCGAACGCGCAGCCCCACCCCAGGCATGTGACCCCACCGCTTACGATCCAGCACCAGTCCCCAGACACAGGGACGGACCAGCCCTCCCACCAACAAGGGAGCCCCCAGACCAGAGCCAGGGACGCCCCCCCAGAGCACAACCCCCGGAGCACCACCCACCAACCATCAGGCCCAGCCCCCCGCGTGGTAGACATCCCCCAACCCCCCACCAACCCGCAAAGCAGCCCAACCCCCACGCCCAACCAGCAGACATTCCTACCAAGGAGGTGTGGTCTAACAGTAAGTTGCTATATTGTGCAATGTGCAGGTGTTGTTTTGTTTTCCAGTTTGTGAGGATTGTTTTCTTAGCGATAGATAAGGAGGTGATCAGCATGCGAGATTCTGCCTTATCTGATGTGATATCACTGAGGTCCCCTAAGAGACAAAAAGAAGGAGTGGCTGTGATGTTGTAACCAACCTGTGCTGATAGATCATTGCATACTACGTGCCAGAATTTATTTCCTGGTGGGCAATGCCATACAGCGTGTAGGTAATTATCTGGGACATTAACTGTGCAGTGTGAGCAGGTCTGAGAGGCGGTCATGCCCATCTGAAACATCCGCTGTCCGGTGTAGTAGATCCTGTGGAGTACTTTAAAATGTATTAATTGTAGAATAGGTTGTTTTATCAGTGAAAAGGTGTTCAGGCAGATTGTTCTCCAGAAATTAGAGTGAGGCTGGAGAGACAGGTCTCTTTCCCACTTAACAATTGGGATAGAAATCGTGCGATCTGTATTTGTAAGCAACTCACTCCAATATAACTGCACTCGTCCTTCTCTCACATTATATTGGATCACAATGACCAAACAACACAACAAAGACAATGATGCCACTGTGCTGCCACATCCAGACTCTGTGTAGGTCTGTAGGCCTCTTGGACCTTCATGTGAACCACTGCGTGTTGACTGGAGGTGAAACATGACTGACTGCTGTCCTCCTACCTGGACAATGCAATCTCACTTTCAATCTCACAGCCACTAAAAAACCTGATTGTGATTGAGAGGTCCTCAGCAGCCAATCACTGTTGGGAGTCCAGCCTTCAAACACTCCTCCTGAATCCACAGTCACATCTGTGAGCATCTGGAACTTTGGCCCCGATCCTCCACACCACACAACTTGGGATGACAGCGCCACCTACCTGTATACTTTCAGCAGCCAGTCCCATGTTCTGACCCGTTTCCACTGTGGCCTGTTGGCTCATCTGGTCCAAAGTCTGGATCATCAGTGTCCAGGTTCATGGAATGAGTCAGTGTGCTGCCGTCCTGTGATGTCATGATAGAGAATCACTCTATTTATACTAATGTGCAGAACCACTGGAGTGTGGAAGCAGACAGTTACCATAATCCAAATGAAAATGCAATAGCAGAAATGCTTTTTCATTTTAAGAACGTGGCTGCATTAGTTGATTCATAATTAAAATGGTTAATAAATAATCCAAACTGCATTTTCATTTTCTTATTCATGACTGCTCATTCTTGTACTTAATTCAAATCAAGGAAAACACATTTGAGATTTAATTTTCAAAACATGCACCAGCAAAGAGTTACCAAAATATGAAAATATGAAATGTAAAATTCAAAAATGAAAAAGCAATAGCAGAATGCTTTTTCATTTTAAGAACGAAGCTGCATTATTTGACTCATAATTAAAATCATTAATAAATATTGCTATATGCATTTTCATTTTCTTATTCGTGTCGCACCTTTTATGACACAATCAAAAAGAAAACTGAGAGCATTGCTTTTTCATTTTCGTGGTCCTGCCCTGCACAAGAGTTACCACAACTCGAAAACGAAATCGCAATCTCAAAGTAAGCGCGCGGCGCAGGAAAGTGACGTCAGCAGCTCTCCACCTGTGGCTAATCTAATACCAGTGCCATGATCTGCCACTGCATCTTCACTAGTACTAACTGATGATGGATCACAAATCACATGTGCGAGGCGTAGAACGAGCGGAGCAGTCAGAGGCAACAGAAGAAGAAAGAAAAGCCTCCTTAGCTTAGTTGATCTTCTGTGTTGCCTCCTGGACGGTGCTGGCCTCCTCTGGCTTGGTGCTGGCAACCACGGGAGCCACAGGAACCACGAGCACAGCTCTGGTCATCTGTGGCGTCGCCTCCACCTGATTAAAATGAGAAAGATGTGATTTTATGCCAATAAACATAGAAAGGAAAACACTAGGCTTTACACGGTCACGATGTTTGTGCCAATCACCGATCCAATCATGTTAGAGGCAATAAATACTTGTTTCTGTACACCCCTTGCCTTCTCACGAGCACCGTCGAAAGTTGTTTGCTTTAGCATCCGTTTCAGAGTTTGCTTTTCTTTTTCTTTCTCCGCGCTGCGTTTCTTGAACTCGACATGCTCCTCCGTGTGTATCTTTTCCAAGTGCCTGATTAAATTTGTGGTGTTGAATTTTTTTTACCAAAGTTCCCCCGCGAGGTACTGTAGCGTTGCATATATTGCAGATTCAAAGAAACTTTATTGTCCGTCACATAGCGACAGTACTCAAAACAGGAAGAGGCACGAAGACGAAAATGAAGGTTTTTGAATCATGAATCATTAGCTCTCGGTGTTATGCCCCGGCCTAGGGGGAACCAGGACACAACATAAAGGCTCCCCCCCTTCTCCCAGCTCTCAAATTAGACAAAGGTGCTTCGTCCACAGGATGGTTTTTATTAAACGTCACCATCATTGCACTGGCGTCAGGGAGGGCATGGCCAAAACAACAAACAAAATGGCTCTCTTATGGATCTTACCTATGAAGAAAACAATCAAATAAATGACAGTCAAACTAACCTCCTTAACTAAAACACAGGAGAAAAGGGTCACAACACAAATGGCTTCCCTCTCCTACGGGCTACATGGACACAAAGGGAACTGAAATAGATTACAAAACAGAATTGATGGCTGAACACAGAATGCTGCTGCTGCGGCACATGGCCTCTGGTTGGGAGCTGGGAGAAGGACAAAGAGACCGAGGTGTTGAAGTCCTCCTCCTTAAATATTGGCACCAGCCAATCACCTTTCCGCACCTGGAACAAGCAAAAAAAAGGGAACACAGGATCTACTGCGCCATCTAGTGCCCAAACGGACACACAGCAGACAAAAGGAACTGACAACAATGTAAACCCAAATCTATACATTTACATAACACTCGGATACAAACAAATAAACATGTCGATGCTGTGAAACTACTTTGGAGGAAATGAGACAGATTAAAAAAGTTTCAACACGACCATGACGTCATTGATCGGATCGGTGATTCATGACATGACGCCCGATCATGAACGTTTCAAAAAATGCCAAATATCGGCCGATCCGATACAGCCGATAAGATCGGTGTAAAGCCTAGAAAACACACACAGGTGATGAAGTGGAAATGAATAAGTACAAACCTGCTGCACTGCTGTGACATTGCTGGAGGCAGACTCAGTCATGTGGACAGTTGAACGTGTTGCCCACACCTGCAAATACAAGGACACAAAGTAACGTTTAAAGAACTGCATTTATTGTCCTATCACAAAGATGCACACAATGAAATACACATATCCCAAATACCAACATGTCACTGGTTTGTTTTGGTTTTTGAGGCAACGCGTGCTGATCGACGTCTCAGGCTGGACATCTGGAAGAACATAAAGAAATTAATTCATAAACAAAGTAACACACTAATTAAACTGTACATGTACTGTACATATGTGATCTTGTGTTGATAATAGGGGTGGGGCGATACGGCTAACCCACGATTCGATACTGTGACGATATTTGGCCCACGATAATGACAACATCACGACACACGATATCTTCCGACGGGAAGATGAGAGAGGGAAAAAAATCCTTTCACTGCCCCGATTCTGAAAATCAACAAAAAATGATGCAGACAAAATAAATAAATAAATAACCGCGTCCCCAAAATATACGGGACAAAGTGAAGTGCGTCCCCCATCAGTTCATTACGGGACAGGCTTTTTTATTTGCAAATATGGGACAATCGCGTATTTTATGGGAGGGTTGGCAACCCTATCTAGACCACAGATGGAAATTAAATGAGGTTTTGTCATTTTCCATAAAAAACGGGACAAATTGTGTCCCGGGAGAGATTTTATCTTTCCCGGGACAGGTGGACAGGTGGTGTTTGGAAATAAATATTGATATTTGCCGTCAGTGTATCGATTATTTATTGCGACAGAAAGGACAACAATATTTTGCAATATTGATTTTTTTTTTTCACCCCTAGTTGATAAGTGTATGAATAATTGTGTGAATGTTACCGTGGCAGCTGGGGACACCCTGCCAGATGACTCCACAACGGTCTCCATGTGGTCCAGCAGCACAGCCTCACTAAACCACACAGGATTGGACGGGATGTCTGTGTGAAATGCAGTCTCAACAGCTGTTGGTACTGTCTATAAAAAAAAAGAGGAGAGGAAATCAGAGTCAACTTAGGATAAGTGTTCATTTTTAAAATAAAAAGTTGCACAGTTTGACAAATACACGATTGGGGGGGGGAAAAAGAGGGATGAACAGGTTACCTCAACCTCCTGTCCAACAAGAGTCCATTCAGGAGCAGGTCCATACACTGGCATGTGGACAGGACCTGTCACAACCACTCTGGGAGACACCCTGGGCGATGATTGGTTGTGGCACAACACCCCTGGCCTAGGTGAAGGGGGTACGAGCTGATGGAGCATGCAGCATGCAGACGCTCCACCAAAATCAGTCCTGAGGTGCACCTAAACAGAAAACAACATGTTAACACATATTTATCATATCAAATGAAGAGCAAGTAAGGCTGAAGAAGGCAAAACTTACACCATCATAATACCACCATGTACAGCTGACGAAGGGGGAGGTGATCGGCCATATACACAAATGTTAAACCTGGAAGAAGTGTCACATAATCAATTGTGTAATCACACAATTCTAAGAAATATCTGTTAGCACAGTGTCACTGAAGAGAAAAAAATACAACAAAAATATGTATTTTACACACCCATGCGTGCAGCAACACGATGATATACTTGACGTAGCGCTGTTTGTAGTTCTGGCTTGACAGTCAGGCGAGGTGGAAAGTCAAGCACAAACACCTACAAAAAACCCCAAGCAAACATAAAAATGCAAAATAAATTCATGAATATTCTTGTTATTGAACTATGGATCATGGTGCGAGAACACAAAACCATCCACAAGTGGACAGAGATGTGAGTCTCCCACCACCAGAACAAAAACATAAAGAAACTCGTGGCTTGACAAAATCACGACCCATACCTTCTTGTCTGGTTGCTGGGCCTTAAGAACGAACTTGCACTGTTTTGTCAGTCAGGAGCAAAACGGGCCATCTTCGCACCCAGGTCGCTGACCAGTACCGCGCCCTGTGTAAATTGACAAAAAAGAAAAATCTAAATATGTTTTTGTAAGATTTATTTGGAATACAACATAACAACACAGGCAGAACATGAAATCATGAACGTGGAAGTACTCACAACGTTCAAAGTCCTTCCGAGGTGGAAAAGGTGTCCAATCCCGTTTTTGCTCCAGGCGTCGTTTCATGGCCAGAGAGCGACGGAATGCCTTGGTGTTCGGCATCTCAACAATGAAATGAAAGATTGTGTCATTTTCAATGAAGGACAATGATAACACAAGTTTACAGAAAAAAGTGATGTTTTCTCACACACGACATCAAAACACAGAAAGGTTTCTGTACCTTTGCAGCTGGAGACGATGAGCTTAAATCAATAAAGCAAAAGAAAATGTGTATGTGTACTCTTGGACCCTAACCCCAATGCCATACAAGTCTATGGGGTGAAATTTCAACTTTGTCCTACAGATATGGGGCCACTTGCTTTTTCATCAGGAGCCCCCAAGAAGAACCCACGCCAAATTTGGGGCTTCTAGTCCTTGAGGAACCCTGAAACCCTAACCCTAATTTCAGCTAACCCTAACCCTAACCCTAGTTTCAGCCTTATTGTTAACCCTAATTCAATGCAAGTCTATGGGGTGAATTTTCAACTTTGTCCTAGAGACATGGGGCCACTTGCTTTTTCATCAGGAGCCCCCAAGAAGCGCCCACGCTAGATTTGGGGCTTCTAGCCAATGAGGAAAAATTTGGAGCAGACACGAAAGGGTTACAGTTGAGAAGGCACTTAAGATCCTCAAAGGACTGTTGCCACTCACTAGACCAAACAAATGGTTTCAATGGACTGGTTAATTCTTCTCTCGTGGCCGGCAGCTCCACTGCCTTAGTGCTGGAGATGCCCGCTCAGGGGCGCCGCCAGGAATTTTGGGCCCCCTGAAAAAAAACAAAAACAAATGGGCCTCCTTTGCGCAGCGCTTGTCAAAAGCTTCACATCACTCAAAAAATACAGTATAGTTCAATAATAGTGCTTGAGTCCATCTTGACAGTGTCAATGTATTTTTATTGTGAATTCTCCACAAAGCAAACTCTTAACATTTATGAATGATTCATGAAAAAACACTTGATGTCTCTCGGACAAAGTTGAGCTTTGACCTTCATAGACTTGCACTGCATTAGGGTTTAGCGATAAGGCTGGAATTAGAGTGAGGGTTTTGGGGTTCCTCATGGGCTAGAAGCCCCAAATTTGGCGTGGGTGTGTCCAGGAGGATCCTGATGGACCTGAAAGTGGCTCCATGTCCCTAGGACAAAGTTGACCTTTGACCCTCATAGACTTGTATGGCATTAGGGTTATCGATAAGCGATACAAACCTGGTGAGTTTAAGACTTAGTGACTCTACGTACATGAATATATGGGGTACCCCGTCCTTACCTTGTTCCAACCTTCCCTCCACAAACCTGGCTGTCCAGTGCAGAAGTCAAAGTGAGAGAGAGAACAAAGAAGGAGGAGGGCCTGTGACGCCGCTGCTGATTGGCTCGTTGGTCGGTTGACTGAGCCAATTCTAGAGCTCCCCTCGGTGTCCACACACTGCAAAATATATCTAAGAAATAAACACTTAAATTGAGAAAGAACAGGCTAGAAACAAGTCAATTTATCTGCCAATGCAGTAAGATATTTAGACTTGGTAAGATTTCTTAAAATAAGACGATATATCTAGGCATTTGAAGAATGGAAAAACTCTTGAAATAAACAGTAAAGCACTCATTCCAAGGACTGTACTAAGTCAAATAAACTTGATACCAGCTTCTCAATTATTTTTTCACATTTGCTTCTTTCTTAATTTGAATGAAAATATCTTGAAACCAGACCTACTAACAGTGCAATTCTTCTTAATTTAAGTGTTCACAATATTAGCTTTTTTTTCTCAAAATGAGACAAAGCATCCACCCCCCCACGCCCATTCCCCCCCAAAAAAAATAATTCAGCAAACAGAATTAATATTGTCAACAACTATTTATTCACTTAAATTGCTGACAGTGCCTTCACTGCCTTGTAATAAAAACGTCACTAAGGCATTGCATCTTAAAACAATCTCAAGCAATCATTTCTAGAACGCAAGTAATGTTGTGTTGTTACAATATTCACCGTCATCATTATTTAATATTGATTCAGATTCCCTGACACTCAGTTACACAAAAAAAAAACAAAAAAACAGCATGGGGACAGCATATCGTGTTGATATATACTGATAACATGTTTGTTCCAACAGACTCCCACCCACCCTCAAGTTACAACTACCAGGGGAGTGTATCACTACCTATGCCTAGTACACAGCTCTACTCCCCAATAAAATCTTTCCATTCTGCCATGGTCTTTTTTGTATGAGGCTGTGGTGTCTCACTCATGGATAGTATCCTGTAGCACTTCTGTCTGAATGACAGAGAGAAGGGTTGCCACACACTTTTGAATATGTGAGGTGCAGGGCATAGTAGTAACCCATCAGATGAAGCAGACCGTCACTCAAGTCTTCCTTGGCAAGCGTGGTGGCGGGAGTGGCTCCAAGACAGATGAGACAGCGGGTCCCATCAAACAGCAACACAGGGGTGCAGAAAGACCTCTTCTGCGAGTACATTGTGGGATCTTCTGTTGGCTAAAGAAAAAGAAGAAGGAAACGCCACATCCATGCATGGAACTATGAAGTGTTGAATGTGAGAAAATGCAAACAAACTTTCACCTGAATGACATGAAGCAGTGCCTCACTGGCATGTCCCACTCACCTACATCCAGCGTTATGCGTGGCTTCATCACTTCATTTTTTTTCCAAACACCATAAAATTACACATTGGTGCAGAAGTCTTCCCATCTCTTTTTTTAGTTCATCAATGAATTTTCTGTTGCCCTTATCCAGAATGCGCCGCAGCTCATTCATCGCCTATAATGCAAGTCAGTGTTAAAATCTGCAAAAATGCTTGCTTTTCATCATAAACCAAAACAAGTTAATCACTTACACGATAAAGATCCTTGACACATGGATATGCATCCAGGATCTTTGTTGGCCTTGTCCTGTTCTTTCAGAACATCACTATCAATGAAGGATCTTCTTGCTTGAAACTGCAGGTCAAGAATTTGGGAGACAGCATCTTGGTTGGGTTTTGGTTTCTTGTACAGCTCCTGCAGGGTCTGATAATGTCTGGCCTGTGCTGTCAGACCATCTTTGGCTGATGAAATGGAGGAGACAAATCAGTAAATCAGTCAAATGGATGAAATTGTTTGGAGCATCAAAATATATCAAATGACAATTCAAATGTAAAAATGCCTGTGATATATCATGATATCCAAAACTATCATAACATTGCCTAGCTTTCATACATTATCATTATTATTAAAATGGACATGTTTCTACTTACGTGAAGTGTGGCCATTATCAGAACTGCGCCCTGGTGTGTGACAAAATAATTGTTGATCCACCAATTGAGTCTGCATCATGATCTTCTTCTTGGTCACTTGCTGAGAAGTCAATGCGATGCCTTTTCTTCTTGTGGCCCCTCTCTGGTGAATCTCTTGTGAAGATTCTTGTAAGTGCTCGCCTGTGGTAAATAAAATTTCACTCATTGAAAGAACAAATAAAGATGGAAAGTGAACATGCACAGATAAAAAAAAGTATCAGCCAAAAATAACCACACGCTTCAAAATCTAAGTGCGCAAAATAATATAATCACTTACATGTTTCATTGTTTTGTCTTAATCCTTCAGCATGGGATAATACTCCACTAGTCTTTTAGCCATTGCAGTGACTTCATGCTTAGAAGGGTACCGGACCCCCTCTCCTTGCTGACTGGCTCTCAAGATAGAAATCATGCTGGTGACAGTGTTTCTCACCAGCCTGCGTCTCAGCTCTTTGAACATGACACATTTCCCCTCACTGGCAGTGCGCGCCATCTGGAAGTAGTGCTTACGAGCTTGTGAAGAGAGAGAGAGAGAGAGAGAGAGAGAGAGAGAGACAGAGAGAGAGAGAGAGAGAGAGAGAGAGAGAGAATTTCGTGTATACAATATAATACAAAGTACTGTAAATACGGCAGGGATTGACAGAAAAAAAAAGATAACCTTAATCAACCGATGTAGTTTGACCTAATAGAGTTGCCGTATGTGACGTTGTTGGCATTCGCCCACTGGACAGAGGCGACTGCCAATTACGTCACATACGGCAACTCTATAAACGTACCGCGATCTATCCATATATCACGTTCGAACGCGATGTAGAGGTATGTCCCAATGGAGTTGCCGTATCGGCAGTCACTTCTGCCCGGAATGATTCTGCACCCGGACTAATTCTGTACCTACACCTCGTTGACGGGAGGGAAGCACGCTATCGCTATCGCGCTACACTAACTCGGCAAAGTTACGTTCCAACAAAGTTTCGTTGGGGGGTGCGGTGTTGGGGGGTTATGACTGGCTTCACGCGGGCCGGACAGAGACATGCAGCGGGCCGGATGTGGCCCGCGGGCCGGGGTTTGCCCATGTCTAGTATAGACAACATACTGTGGAAGAGCAGGAAGCTGTAGGGTCCTCTTTGGGCTGCTTTTCACCAAAGGAGTGGATGTCTGAGGACAGATTGGAGATGTTCCTCCTGGTGAAGACACAGTTCCTGGCTTCATTCGGGGCAGCCTTGTCTGGTACGGTGGAATTCTCAGCCGAGAGGAAACCAGATCCAAAACATTATGAACAAGAGAGAAACAATAGACACAATTAGGAAAAAAGAAAAAAAAAGTGTTATGCTTGATGTTTTCAGAGCAAAGTAGGTAACCAATCACATCTACACTAATAAGGGCCCAAATCCGTTTCCTCCTGAGAAAGTGTTCTGGTCCAGGAAAAAGGTCTCTCAAATCATCACGAGGGTGTGGAGCAAGACTTCGTCGATGTTGGCAGCTATAAAGACAGTCCAATCATTAACAAACCTTTTAGACTTAACAACTCATACATTTTTTTAATAATGAATTTAATTCAACTTGACAAGTCAAACCAAGTTTGTTTTGTGCCAATTTCTGTTATCAGAATTAATTGTAAATGCAATTCAGTTTAGACATTTTGTCTCAAATTTGTAAAATACTTCTTTTTGAAATCAGTGTCAGCATACAGTTATTTTAATTACTTAGCGGACCAATCAAAGTCATGGAAATTTTTTCATACCTACACATGACATACCATTTAAAATTGATACTGTGACATCATCCAGCTCATCCATTATTGGACCCGGTTTGGATGTCCATTTCATTTCTCCTCAATCTGTCAGGGAAAAAAAAATCATCATATTAAGGTCACAATTAGGACAAGCTAGCCTTCCGACTCAAGATCCGTTTTTTTACAATGCCCATCTGCCATGGATCCCAAAGTTCCCATGCAATTAAAAGTTGTGACACCTTATCTGAATGATAACCCTAGACAGCTCAACGGATTGCTAGTCATACAGACAACAATCAAAATTGGAGTGAAACTTGTAACCACAATGCCTGCAACATGGTGGTACTTATGGTAATAATCAACAAATACCAGTGTTCTTCGTGACAAAATGACAACATCTGATAGGATTGTGCCACCTTGAACTGCAATCAACTTAAATATTGATAAAAACAAGCAAATTGTACCTAAACTACCCCATAAACTGAAGAAACTGCAATACAAACTTGGTAGTACAGTATTTCGTCATGCCACATATAACTAGGAATGCTAATTGCTTGTTCACATGACTAGAATTGCAGTACATCAATCTAATACAAAATACACACTTGTCATCAAGCTCATAAATCCATCGAGTCGAGATGAGCACGTGCAAGGAGTCGGACTCCGTGAGTTCACGTAAACAGAGCATTGCGTTTGCGTAAATTATGCACGGCTATCGAGCTAGAAGCCGAGTCCGATTTGGTGCACACAACCACACTATAATGCCTCTCAATGTCCTAACCCATGCCACGCAACAAACGTGAAGAACCGATTTGAGTTTCTCACGGGACCAGCAGTGAAGTCACAACCATCGCCCCAAATGAAATGCCGCAGCAGGAGCCTGAGGATTTTCTGAGTCAACATGCTGATCAACAGGTAACGTAATGTTGGCTTCCTTGACGACATTAGACAACTCCCTGTTTATATTTTATTCATATTTTAGTACAAAGCCTCCTTGTTTTATGATCTTTGACTTGTTCGGTTTTTGTTTTGACATTATGCTGTTAGTGTTTATTTCAAATTAACAAGAAGTACCGGTACAGATAGTAGGAAATTAATATAACACTTGCGTCAAACAAAGAATAACTAACTGTACATATCATGTCTACAGGAAGGAGCTGGTACATTAAGTGAGAATGTTCAAGAATATTAAGAGAAGATATATTCAAGGTTGTCCTGAGGTCAACTGTACCAACCATTGACAGAGCTTATGGAGCAATTTGATGTTATTGTACAGTAAAAATGGAATATTGGAGCTGTCGCAAAACAAAACAAAAAGCCAACTTTAAGGCTTATTATCTCCAAAATGATACAGTAATCAATCACATTTAGAAATCAAATGTTTCTAAATGTCAAGTCAGTAATGTCAAGTCAGTGCTTGATGTGTCATCAGCAGGCGTCGGCGTCAGTAATGGGGCATCGGCGGGTTTCAGGCGGAATCGCCAGGCGTTGGGAAGCGTTGGCGGGTGTCGGGGGCTCGTGGCCAGGTGGCGGACGTCACGGCAGGCAGTGGCCAGGTGGGCTCAGTCCCGCAAACGCTGCTTAGAGCTTTAATTTTGTATTGCTTTGATAACATTGTTTAAGTTGAGTTTAAATTTACACTATTTTTTTTTTCTTAGCTGCTAATTGTTCAAAAATGCTGATGTTAAAAGTGTGTTTGCACAGTAAATGTTATGGCACTTTAATTCATATGGCAGTACATTTAAAATAACTGGCCGTCAAGTTCCAGGAAATGACAAACTGCACTGAGTTGAGTGAGATTCTCCAAAGGAACTCCAGTATAAATGTGGACTTTACATTCTAGTCCCATGTGAAGAAAAACCCAAAAGTGAACGTTTTTGTGCCTCACCCTTTCTAACTGGGACATTTGCAAGGGAACGCAGACTGGTTATGCTGCTCCCTGATAAAAGAAAAATGTTTCTGCTGTTACCTCAGAAATTGCCTGTTATTATTGTGGCTCAGGATTTTGGAGGTAGATTTTTTTTTATTTTTCATAAGGAACAGGATAACAGTAATGCCCTGGCATTGGCAATAAGCTTTAATTTTGTATTTGCATTTTTTTTTAACTTTAGATTTACATTAAAAATGTTTCTGTGTAAAGTGCTGATGTTAAGTGTTTGCACGATAAATGTAATGGTGCTTTCGTTTATATGGCAGAACATTTAAATTAAAGTGTATGAAAGACTTCTTTTAAATTCATTATTGGCTTTTGCGTATACAACGTGATTAATCATGATTGATCAGGTAAATCATGCGATTAATTGTGATTAAAATTTTTAATCGTTGCCCAGCCCCAGTAAAAACATTTTTCTGGTGCCAGCATTTCGTGAGGCAGAAGTTGATTCATACTTCAGTGCCTTGGAGCGAATAGCTTCGCCACTCAACTGGCCAAGAGACATGTGGCCTGTCCTTCTCCAATGCAAATGAATAACTATTGTCTGATATCATATTAACTACAAAGTGATCAGGGGAACGTTGGAATGGGAAGGAAAACTCGATTCAACCAAAACAGAAACACGGTAACAGACAATATGGCGGAACTACCAGCTTGCTCTGAAACAGAGAGAGATGGCGAAACGAACTCCTCGTGACTAACGACGCGAAAAAGGGCTCGGACATAGAAATTATTAGCAAGGAGATACGGGATTTAAAAACGGAATCAAAAGAAGTCCTTCGCACGTTTGGAGAAACACTGAGGAACGACGTGGAAAAAGACTTGGACGACTTCAAAGACGAAATAAATCAACAACTTGCGAAAGTCATCACCGAACAGGAGCTCCAGACCGGCAAGATCAACGAGGCTGAGTCGCGGATTGAAAAGCTAGAACGTTGGGCACAGGAAGCTAATGACGCTCTGGTCATATCACTGAGAGAACAAAAAGCTCTTCAGGACAAGTTAACTGACCTGGAGTCCAGGCCGAGGAGAAACAACCTACGTATCTATGGAGTCACTGAAGGAGAGGAGGGAGAATCTGTGGCCAAGTTTGTGGAAGACCTGCTGAAAAGCAAACTGCACCTGCCAGCAGATTTTAATTTCCAAATTCAGAGAGCACACCGCTCATTTGCACAGAAGCCAGCGGACGGTGCCCAACCGAGACCCATCATTGTTAACTTTCTGGAATTTACTACCAAAGAGAGGGTCCTGAGAGAGCTATGGACAAAGAAAATAGAACTGGGGAATAAAGTACCGTCATTCCATCACGATTACGCGACAGAGATGGTCCAAAAGAGAAAGGAGTACAACACTGCTAAAAGAATCCTGAAGGAGAAGGGCATCCGCTTCCAGACGCCATTCACCAAGATGAGGACCCACTGGGATACGGGAACTCGAACCTACAACAGCGCAGAGGAGGTAAAGGAGGAATTGGCGAGACGCGGCCTGGCGGAGAAGACGGCGGTGGCGACGGGTGCGGAGGGGCCTGCGGCACTCGGTGCCCCGCACTGCGACGGAGTGGCAGTGCAAGGAGGGATCCTGGAGGGGCTACGCATCAGCAGCGACACGAGCCAGAGAAAAGCTACAAGAGTTTCAGAGATTCTTTGATTAAATTCAGAGAATACAGGGAAGAAAGCTGGTAGGGATGTTCTAGTATGACCGGTGTTTTTAAGTTGACAAATTATTAAAATTGAATTCCCATGTTAATAGAAAAGAGACTGTGGGAAGTCCGGGTCGCTCCTTTTTTTCTAACGTTGGACTCATTTAGAACGACTAAAATACTCATTGCAGGTTCAAGTGTCATTTCTAAGTTAGGTTAGATTTTTGACTGCCTTCACGCGGGCCGGACAGAGACACGCCGTAGTTTGGCCATGCCTGATCTACAGGAAACACATCTCTCTCAACAAGAGCACGACACACTGAAAAGATTTGGATATAGAAATGTTTTTTTTAGCTTGTTCAGGAAAGGCCCAAAGAGAGGTGTCACAATATTAATCTCTAATTCTATCAGTTTTGAAGTTGTTAAAAAAATAAATGACAAAGAAGGGAGATATGTAATAGTCAAAGGGAAATTGGATGATAACTCAGTTACTTTGGTCCAGGGTTGGACAAGTGCTTTTTGAAATCACTGTTTGAGATCATAGCTGTGGAAAGTGAAGGAATCCTAATATGTGCAGGGGATTTCAACATGATTTAAAAGCTAAACTCGACACAACTAATGGCAACAGAAGTCAGACCCGCCTGTCGAAACTTGTCAACGTCTCTCTAGCCGAACTCGGGATGTTTGATGTTTGGAGGGACCTCCACTCGTTACAGAGGACTATTTTTTTTATTAACATTACAGACAGATACAGAATAGAGGAATGTAAAATAGGAACGACTGACTTGTACTGACACAGTATTAATTACCTTATTATTTGTCTAAATAAGAGGAAGAAAAACACACTTTGGAGATTAAATGTGGGTATGCTAAATAATCCAAAAACACTGGAGGGGGTTAAGAAAGAGATTAAATGCTCTATGGAGGAGAACATAGATAGTCCAGTAGACACTACCATACTGTGGGACACAATTAAAGCTGTGATGAGAGGGAGGTTAATAGCGAGGGCAGCCTATCAAAAAAAGACTAGATGTGGCGAGGGGAAGGGTCTGGCGGAGGTGGAGACAATTCTGAGTGGGTATAAAGGTGGGTATAAAGGAAAATTGGGGGGGGGGGGCGGTTGCCTGACAACACCACCTGGGGAGTTGCACCCCAGGAAATAAACTATAATAAAATTCCACGGGCTACACAGGTTCGTTACGCTTTGAAATTTAAGAGGACGAGACGGACTTCCAATGAAACAGCTTTATTTGACAACAATTTAAAATAGACCAGGTTTAGCTGCCTGAGTGTCAAGGAAATAAGTACCATACCAAAAAGACTGTTCAACATTAGAAAATAAGGTGAACAGGGCCAAAGAAACCAAAGAAAACTCAAAAAAGGGAATAAACAAAGCTAAGGGAATCACTACAAACCAAAATTCACGCTACGCCAACTCCTGTCCTAAAGAAAAGAGAACAAAATTAACATACTAATACCTTGAGACACCCAGGCAAGCGTTAAACAGTTAGAACGAAAGGAAAACTTTTATTTATTCTTTGCGCGCGCACACACACACACACACACACACACACACACACACACACACACACACAGGACCAAAACCCAAAACAAAAAGGTAACGATCACTGGGGAACAAGATATTAATGAACTAAAAAAGGAAATCAAACTATAACAAAATCGCTACTCAACAGAAAACCCAAAGTTTCACCAAAATTTCACAACAAAACAAAGAAAAGAAAACCAACCAAAGAAAGTGGTTACGCTAACAAAAGAAACAGACAAACTGAATTGTCTAAACCAAATAAAACAAAATCAAAGGAAAAGTGTCCGCGTTGTGGTGGTGACACCGCTGTTACCCGGCTAGACTGGTGCGGCAATTGATTGCGAGGACATCGCCGCCGCAACAGTAACAGAGGGGAATGGAGAAAACAGAGGAAGACGGAGCGACTGCACCCAGGCAGGGGGTTGAGACCAGCGTCCTTCCAGTACCCGTCTCGGCGCACCGGTGTTCAACTGCAAGGCAGCCTCCCCGCCGAGCGCCAGAGGAGGAGGGGGGGCCGGGGGGGCCTGCGGTGAATGCACAACGATCACGCACACACAGCGCCACCTCCCGATGAACGGGCACCCGCCAGGGTTCCTCCTCCGGCTGTGCTTATGGCCCAGCCCGCTCTGGGATTGCTAGCCGAAATGCTAACAACTGTGACAGAGTTCTCAGCGTGGACACGCCAGAGGACAGAGTGCTGACTCCAGCCTGCGCTTCTTTTTAAAAGAGCTGCTTTCACTCTGCACTCTGGCGCAGGTGTAATCAGTGCGTTTACATGCAGAGCTTAATCGGACTAAGCAATAATTTGGTTTTCTCGTCCAATCGGAGTTCTCACCTTGTCCCCCTATACATGCAGCTGAGAAATTTGAATTACTGACGGGAACGTGTCCTCCTCCCAACAGTAGGGGGTGGAGTGAGCCTTTTCAGCTGGTCAGCTGCTTTCGGTTGACATATTACATCATTATGATATAGAACGATAGTTCATAATGTACGTGTTACTTACTTTGCAGATAAGGTGTACCCTATTTCTTGTGCTCATGGTTATCTTAAAAGATAACCATGAGACAAGAACATTGTTTACTGTTGGAGGGCTACAACAACACAATGTCTTCGATGCTACGCTTTGTGCCGTCGCCACGGACCCGAAACTCTCGTTCTTGTTGGATGCCGGTTCTGCGCAGACTGGTGGGAGAGTTTGTGTACAGGTTTTGCAAAGGAACGGTGTCTTCAGTTATACACACGCTCATTAAAGTGCCGACCGTGGAGGAAGCTTGTGCCGTTTCCAGCAGAATAACAGCGAAATTATCGAAATAAAAACAAATCAGAAAAACATCTCTTTGCTGTGCTTTTATTTACAAAGTTAAAATTCTTCTAACTTATAAAAAATGTGAACGAAAAGGTAGAAATATAAAGACGAAGGAATACGTATTTGTTCAGGGCTGCGCAAAGCCGGAGCCCTGCATTTGCTGCGCTACCCTTTTAAAAAAGGTCTCCGTTGCGCGTTATTTTAATATGTCCATCTCTTTTAGAAGAGAAAGCATCGCCCCGGTCTCATCCTCTCTCCAAATGTCAACATTCTTATTCGCGTTTGCTGGTTGTTTCGCGCCGAAGGCAACAATTCAAATTTCTCTAGTACCATGTAAACGCACTGAGGGACGCAAAGATTGCACTCCGGCGCAGGTGTGACTGATGACGCGAAGGTGTTGGCAAACCCACCTGCCACATAGTTAATTAATTAATTAATTAATTAAAGTGCTTTTTGAACCTTTGGCCGCTCCCTAGATTGTGGAAACGGGAAATGAATTGACTCACAGCACACAGTCACACGCTTGCAGCCGGCTTGTAAGCACAACAAAAAAAAGAAAAAGACACTGAGCGTCGATGAGCACTAGGAAGGACTAACATGGATAAGGCGTCAATTGTAAATGGAAAGTTCCACTTCAAAACCCTGCCAGATGGCAGTCTTGACAGGACAAAAGTGATATGCATTTACTGTAAAGCTGTATTTAGTTTCCACCGGAGTACGAGCAGTTTTACGTTTCACTTGTCTGCGAAGCATACAGCTGACGCGGAGAGCCCTCCGCCCCCTTCTGAGGTAAAGCAAACCACGTTGGATGGTGTGGCACGGAGACCACTGGCCGCGTCCACCACACGCCAACTTTCAACAGCGGGGGCTAAATGGGTGTGGCTACGGCTTGCAGGCCAATTAATGTGGTGGAGGACGAGGGTCTGCGCGATATCATATATATTATACTGACTATGGATGAATATGACACTG
Organism: Nelusetta ayraudi; assembly: GCF_046127955.1. NCBI lineage: Eukaryota > Metazoa > Chordata > Actinopteri > Tetraodontiformes > Monacanthidae > Nelusetta > Nelusetta ayraudi. The sequence continues at coordinate 224,914 of NW_027466078.1, forward strand.
ACTGGATGATTATGGCACTGACTGTGGATTACTATGGATGCTGAACAGCTGTTATAGGCTATACTGCCTAACTGCACGATATCAATTGAGTCCTGGACTGTATTGCACTGCCCCCTGTTTAATGCACACTTTATTTATTGTTTTGATTTAATTTAATTTATTTTGTGCATCACAGTTTGATGCAATGCATAAGTGTCATCCTTTTGTCTTAATGGCTGCTGAAAAAAGGGGATGAATAGTTCAAGTTGGAGTTGAAAAGTAAAATAGAGAAATTTTGGTAGTACTAGTAATCATTAATATGTAATGTTACAGTTATGCCCATCTGTTATCTTTGTTGGGCTTGAGTTTATGATTATTTTTTTTACCCTGTGCATCTTTTGTTTTGTTAGTAGTACTTGTCATTGCTCCAACACGAATAAACATGCTGCATCCCACTAGATGGCGCATTTGCCTTATTTACAAGCACCACGGTCATCGGAGCTGATTGCTGCCACTCTCAGCAGCGTGCGTCTACTAAGGTCTACTAAGATTCCACAATCTATTACACCTCGTGAGCAAAACAGGCTACAGGTAAAATTAAACATCTTCAGTTGAGCAACTCAGGCAAGTTAAACTGATTTAAAAACAAACAAACACTATAATACTAGGAAAAGAATCCTCTATATGTCAATAAATACAACAGATTGAGTATTCATAAAAACAACGCTTACTTTAAATAAGAAAATCCAACAAACCAACAAGTGCAACACTAAAAAGCAAACCAACAATCAAAATAATGCTTCATTGCCTTAGTTTCGTCCCACACTTATCAGCTTAGCTACTAAGAATAACACACATTATTCACCTGGACAGAAGGAGGTTCTGAGGAACGTGTTGGTCCTGGAGCTTCCTGGTCAGGATGTTCGGGAGATCCCTCTGGCTCAATGTCTGGAGCGCCAACATATTTTAGAATTGCTCCTGCAGAGACAAAGCTCATTAGATCATCAAGCAAAACAGATCAGAAGCGCATTTTCCTATTTTATTATTACAGTGATGTTGCAGTAATATAGGAAAATTAAAAATAAATTTGTTTTTAAATTAAACATTATGGTTGCAGTGTCCCTTTAAAGCTTTTACCCAATTACAAAACTGTCATTTTTAAGAGTTTTTGGCATTACTTTACACACTGTACTAGTTAAAGTAATAAAACTAAGATAAATGACCCACTGCCACAACAGTCTAAAATAGTCAACACCATGCCAAATAAAGTATTTCCATAACATATTTCTTTGAATTATAAAACAGTAGCACATTTCTAATTAAGGGCCTACAAAATACAAACTAAGCTTAGTAAATTCATCCTAAGTTAAGGCTAAAATAACATTAAGAGTCAAATATGTGAGAGACAACTTCCACTGAACAATAACAGGGGACTGACTACAACAACAACTACAACATGCCCTCCCTGTTAGAATGTGAATAAACGGGTGTGGAGTCAATCAGTCATTCCCATGGCAGGATAGGCCAACAATGGCAGGACATGGTCAACTTTCATAAAACAAACAAAAACGCTGATTCATGACGAACAAATATTAGCCAGCTAGCTAACATTTATCCGACGCTAGCTAGCTAGCTGGCTAGCAGGACAAATAAACAAACTTGGGGGGGGGCAACAGCGTTTCACCTCCACCTCTCCAGCCCACATCACAAACAAATAACTTACCTTTCCCCTTTGCAAGTTTTTCTTGATCAGTTTTCTTTTCCTTCCGTTTTTCCGCACCGCTGGGATAACTCCTTTTTGATGCCATTATGGTGTCTGTTTGTTTTTAATCCTCTCGCTAACGGGAACGAATGGTAGCTGTCAATCATTCACGTCATACCTGTGCGTCGCCGGCCCGCACCGTCACAACCTGCGTGACAGTGCGGCAAGCCCCCAGAGTCCAAGATGGCGTCCCATTCCTTTCAATGAAGTTGCTCACCCAGCGCATGGCTCCCAAAAACTTTTTGACTTCCGCATTGTTGGGATAATAGAGCATGCGCAGTTGTGTCAGTGTGGTGGCCACGAACCGAACAAAATTCAACATGGAAATCAATGTATTTTTTACGGAACAACTGACGATTGTTGTTTGGAAATTTTAGAAATAATGATGATGATGATGATGATGATGATGATTATTATTATTATTATTATTATTATTATTATTATTATTATTATTATTACATTAATAAAATAGTATTATTATAATAATATACTATTATTTGTGTATTAAACAAGTGAGCAATGTGCCACTGAATAATAAATGATAATTCTTTGAAGCAACTCTCTTTGGAAAGCAGACAAAGTAATGAAATGATTGGTCTATTTATTTCATCAGAACTAAAAAAATAAAAAATAAAAACTCAACGATCTTGAAAGTTCCTCCCTTTCTCTTGCACCTGTCGATGTGTGTAGCTAACACAAATTTGCAAATATTTTGTCGTCCTCATGGAATTAAACAGCACACCATGTTAATTTATCAGCGAGTGCTCTCTCTTTTCCATGCAATTCATCACGCTTAACATGTAATGCTGAATCATGAAAGCTATGGAGCAAAAAATAATAATTACATAAACCACGAGTGAAATAAAATGTGTCATTCATTCAATAAAGATTTCATTCATTCATCTTCTATACCCGCTTATTCCTATTCAGGGTCACGGGGGTCTGCTGGAGCCTATCCCAGCTGTCTTAGGGCGAAGGCAGGGTGACACCCGGGACAAGTCGCCAGTTCATCGCAGGGCCACATAGAGACAAACAACCATTCACACTCACATGCACACCTACGGACAATTTAGAACGTTCAATTGACCTCACGTGCATGTTTTTGGAGTGTGGGAGGAAGCCGGAGAGAACCCACGCAGACACAGGGAAAACATGCAAACTCCACACAGAAAGGTCCCAGGTCCAGGCCCCGGAATCAAACCCACGACCTTCTTGCTGTGAGGCGGCAGCGCTAACCACTGCACCACCGACTATTTTATTACTTAGTTGAAAATGCCATTTTATTTCATTTAACAAAGCATATCATTATTTCATCATGCATTTAATTGTTTTGTGGTCCTGTGTTTTAGTGCTTCATAATTGTATTCTGTTGTCAAATTTGCCCATCAAAGTCAGATTAGTAATCCTGTACATCAGTTTAAGGAAAACCAATTCCAGGTAATGGATTGCAGATCTTGTAGCACCTGTTACAATGGAAAGAAATGTATACATAATAAGTACGTCTGTGTGCCCGATATTTTAGCTAACACTAAACTGTCTGCATTGTGCTTTTTCTTCGGCCACAGAGAACAGAAACGTCTGTAGTTCTTTGTTCACCCATGGTACAGTTTCATAAGCTTTTCAGTTTTTAATACGTGTTAATGTAAAAATCCACACGCGAGGCATTTAAAAATGGCGGTTTTGGTCTTTCGTGAAAGACGGCCTTTGGCCAATCAGTGTCCTGAACGTTGCTACGTCACCCTTATGGTCTCAGCTCTGCTCACTTCGAAGCCCAACGAGGCAGGTACCAAAATCCTAACCCCTGGGAACGTGACAATTGTTTTTTTCAATTTAAGTTTTTGTTATTTTGTTCGTTTTCGTTAACTATTATAACCGTGGTCAGGACCTCCAGTGAGAAGATCCACTGGAGGACATTTAGAGCAAACAAGTCAGACAACAGCAGCTTCACCACATCAGCTGAAAAATGGAGTTTGGATGCTTTCATCTTCAAGTCGTGGACAGAAAATGATGACACTGTCACACTGATGTTTTCTTCTCCAACCTTCTCTCAGCTCCAGAGGTTGGTGGTCTGCAGGAGCTTCTACAGCAGCAGAAGATCAGTCTGGAGAGGAGATGTGAACGTGTGACTGAAGGTGAAGAAGCAGGAAGTCAAACTCTCCTCAACAGCATCTACACTGAGCTCTACATCACTGAGGGACTGAGTGAGGAGGTCAACAGAGAGCATGAGGTCAAACAGCTGGAGACCAAGAAGACCAAGAAGACCAAGGAGATCCTCCACGACCGTCCAATCAGGTGCAGCCAGATCTTTGAAGCCTCACCTGAGCAGCAGGGCCTCGGGGAGTCAGAGTGGTGCTGACCCGGTCTCTGGGCTGGACTGGGAAGCCTTGGGGTCCCACTGGTGGAGCTGGAGGAGGTGACTGGGTCCAGGGAAGTCTGGGGGTCTCTGCTGAGGCTGCTGTCCCCGAGACCTGACTCCGGATACGGCAGTAGAAGATGGATGGATGGATGGATGGATGGATGGTTGGATGGATGGATGCCAGGTGATAGAACATTTCATAAAAACAGACTCTGCATTATAACTTCTATTACACTCTAAAAAACTCACTCCAATATAACTGCACTCGTCCTTCTCTCACATTACATTGGATCACAATGACCAAACAACACAACAAAGACAATGATCCAACTGTACTGCCACGTCCAGACTCAGTGTAGGTCTGTAGGCCTCTTGGACCCTCATGTGAACCACTGCGTGTTGACTGGAGGTGAAACATGACTGACTGCTGTCCTCCTACCTGGACAATGCAATCTCACTTTCATTCTGCTGCAGATGGCCATTTTCATTTTACACCGTCCAAATTTACAGCTCAGGGCGCTGGGACGAATTCCAAATTGTGTGCAGATACAGGCCTACACTTCAAATAATTATGAGAAAAATCCAACGTAAAGAGAGCACTTCCATTAGGAAATAGTCAACATGAAATTTCGTCTTCTACTGACACCTGCTGGTCAAATTGAATAGTTGCAAATATTGTGAACAAGTTGTCATCTAATTCTAATCCTAAACAATATGGCCATTCCAAGTCAAGTATTAAGACAATTAATCAGGTTTGTACTGCTTGATTGAACACATTCATCCCATTCCAGTGCACTAAAACCCACTTCCCTTCAGGACCGTGTCAGCGAAGCCAAAACTTCCTTGAGTGACGCTGTTTCCCAGCATGCAATGCGAGCTAGCGATTTCACAATACTATTTCATCACAAACATGGATGTAAAAAATAAAAAGGGACGAAAAATGAAACTTCAGGAACACCAACCATTGCAATACAAGCAGAACTGGGCCGAAGTTTTATATTATGTACACTATAATACAGCCTTCTGGTGGACAAGCCATACTATTTAAGCCGTGTCCTCCTATGGCACTTCCGTGGGTGGAAGCTCATCGTAGAGGTCACGTGCTGGTTGCGCGTCACTCCACCGATCACCTCGGGGCCCTTGCAGGGGATCTGCAGGGTATCTGATTCAGTTGAGTATATGGAAAATATGGGTCGATGGTCAGTTGTAACAAGAGAAGCTTGCTGGCAAAAATAATGTACTACAAGTGAATGTCACACTTTATTTTTGTTTTGTATGAGCATTTAAAAAAAACAACATCATGATAATCGAATACAGACACACACCCGAATCCAACAAGAACGAGAGTTTGGGGTCCGTAGCGACGGCACAAAGCGTAGCATCGAAGTGTTGTTGTAGCCCTCCAACAGCAAACAACGTTCTTGTCTGCCTTTTAAAATAACCAGGAGCACAAGAAATAGGGTACACCTTATCTGCAAAGCAAGTAACACGTACATTATGAACTATCGTTCCATATCATAATAGATTTAATATGTCAACCGAAAGCAGCTGACCGGCTGAAAAGACTCACTCCACCCCCTAGTGTTGTGAGGAGGACACGTTCCCGTCAATAATTTGAATTTCTCAGCTGCATGGATATGGGGACCAAGCTGAGAACTCCGATTGGACGAGAAAACAGAATTATTGCTTAGTCCGATTAAGCTCTGCATGTAAACACACTGATTGATTAACATGGGCGCTGAATGGAAGCGCTCGGCGCTTCACGGCGCTTCGCGGCGCTTCCACGTCCAGTGTGAACCGGGCGGAACTTTTCAACATTTTGACGTGGCAGACGCGGGACGATCGTTTTCTATCAGGAGTGTGCACTACATAATCTGTAACGGAAAGTTTGCGCTCCACGACATACGGACCAGAAAAACCAGCCTGCAAACGGGAACCGGGTAACGGCAACAATACCAACACTCGGTCGCCTGTCTCAAAAACTCGAGCCACAGCTTTCTTGTCAAACTGCCGCTTCATTTTAGACTGGCTGGCGACAAGAGTTTTGTGAGCAATTTCACAAGCACGATGCAAGCATTCACGAAAAAAAAAAAGACGTAATCTAACACATTATTCTCGACTCATTTAACATTGGAAAGCCACTTACCCCTTAACAGACGTGAGGGTCCTCTCACCGAACACTAAATCAGCTGGGCTGAACCCGAGGGACTCCCACACATACAATCGACGGCTCATTTTAACCCCCCCCCCCGCCCCCTAGATAGATCACTAGATAGTACGTTTGATAGATGGATAGAAATAGATAAGTTAGTTAAAGTTACACACACACACACACACGCACATATATATGTATACATATATATATATATATATATATATATATATATACATATATATATATATATATGTGTGTGTATGTATATATATATATATATATGCATATATAAATAAACCTCTTTCAATGAACTCCAAAACATACATGGTCAAAATCCATATTATTATGTTGTTGTTGTTTTTAAATGCTCATACAAAACAAAAATAAAGTGTGACATCCACTTGTAGTACATTATTTTTGCCAGTAAGCTTCTCTTGTTAAGACTGACCACATTGACCTATGTTTTCCACATATTCACCTGAATCAGATAACCTGCAAGGTTCAACGACCTTGTCTTAGAACCGAGGTGATCGGTGGAGTGACGCGCAACCAGCACGTGACCTCTACGATGAGCTTCCACCCACGGAAGTGCCATAGGAGGACACGGCTTAAATAGTATGGCTTGTCCACCAGAAGGCTGTATTATGGTGTACATAATATAAAACTTCGGCCCAGTTCTGCTTGTATTGCAATGGTTGGTGTTCCTGAAGTTTCATTTTTCCCCTTTTCCATTTTTATTTTTTACATCCATGTTTGTGATGAAATAGTATTGTGAATCGCTAGCTCGCATTGCATGCTGGGAAACAGCGTCACTCAAGGAAGTTTTGGCTTTGCTGACACGGTCCTGAAGGGAAGTGGGTTTTAGTGCACTGGAACGGGATGAATGTGTTCAATCAAGCAGTACAAACCTGATTAATTGTCTTAATACTTGACTTGGAATGGCCATATTGTTTAGGATTAGAATTAGATGACAACTTGTTCACAATATTTGCAACTATTCAATTTGACCAGCAGGTGTCAGTAGAAGACGAAATTTCATGTTGACTATTTCCTAATGGAAGTGCTCTCTTTACGTTGGATTTTTCTCATAATTATTTGAAGTGTAGGCCTGTAGTTGATGAGGAATCACGGTGTGCTAACGCTACTCAAACAGCTTAGATGAAAAAAGGGAGTGTGATTTAGGTTTGTGGTACATTATGACAATCTTGGACTTGCAAGACTGAGGCGATGGTTCAATTCCCATCAATGTGTATTATATATGTGTTATTTAGCTCATCTATTCTACATTTTAAATAGATCACATTTGACATCTGACCCACTGAACACTTACTATTGAACATATTTTTAAACTATGGGCTATTTAGTCTTGTTTTAGGATATAATATAATTCATTGCACAAACTGTCAGGCTAAGTATAAGAGCTATAGTCTACTACAATCAGTCGTGCCAAAAAAGAGACATTGTCTTTATTTTTCATTTTTATTTTATTGTGTCAGCATTGAACCATACAAGGACATACAATGAGGATACTCATTATAATGTTGATGAAGTGTTGTTGTTTCATGTTTTGTTGGCTGTTTCAAGGGTTTATTTAGTTTGTTGTGACACAATCTAAGGTTCAATTTGTAAAGAAATAAAAGTTTTTGCGAAAAAAGATAGTGGTCAAAGTGATTGATATTTGTGTTTGTGTGTTTTGTAGTCTTGTCTGGATTTGTCCTGTTCGTTTCTGGTCTGTGTTTGTGTTCCCACTCTTGGCCTTCACCTTGTCGTGGTGAGTGGGCTTTTAACTAAGACAGGCCAATTATATATATTGTGTGAAGCCAGCAAAACAGTCATTATTATGAGAATTACAACTGAAGCACACTAAATAATACACCATAAGTCACATTTTGCTTTTCTGTTATTAATCTAATGTGTGTTATGTCAAGCCTCCACAGTGGCGTGCTGCAGTCAGGATGAGACGAACAAGGTGAATGGATGGACGGATTGATGAGCCCAGCGAGCCTCCACCATCCACAGACAAGCCAGTCCCATCTTCTACCCAGAAGGATGTCTCTTCCATCTATCTTTGCCTGCCAGGGAAATGCAACCAAACATAGTAATTACAGATGGTGTTGTCTCTGTTAAAGTGACACATGGAAAAAAAAATATATATATATATGTTTTGTGATTCATGTTCATGACAATAACAATCGAACAGATTTTCTTCATTCTTCCAATGAGTTTCGCAAACAAACATGGAATTTTCCCTGGATCATACAAATACGTTTGTAGATTATATAAAGACAATTATAAAACACATTTGTTGTGGTTTTATATTAAAGCAGATAGTCAAACGTAAATGTAGCATGGTAATGTTGCGAAGACACATTTATTTTTGTTTTTCTTTGTTTCTTTAGAAGCTTTTATTTTGGTTTTCTGTGGCCACTTGAGAGACTTCCTCTCGAGCGTTATCTACTTTTTACATTTCAAAACACAGATCCATACCCGACTTCGACTTGAACTTATTAATCATGTCGTTTCCCACATTTCCCACATCACTCAGAGACGATACATTCAAAACGTAAATTTAACTCACATACCCTCGATCTCAGACTTTAATTACGAAACAGCCACACATACATTTGCTCTTATTTTCAACCATTTCCCCTTCTCACCTGTGGAAGCACAACAGATAACACACACGTTAACGTCCGCTACGACGGTTCGCTCCACATAGGTCTCATGAGCCACTTGAGACCTCTCTAGCGTTATTCCCCGGGGCGAACACGACCTCCACTGGTAGAAGTGGGTAACTGCACCCTGCTCACTGATCACTCTCACACACGCCACAAACCACAACAAAAGCAGGAACAGTGCTTTGCCACAATTATGCTACATAAACACGTCCTGGTCCCCTCTGGATCCTCTTTTCCGGTCCTCGCGATCACTCTCTTGGCTGCGGTGGGCATGGTTCTTCCTTTGTCAGGGCATTCTCTGGCCCAGTGACCCATTCGGCCGCAGATGTGGCACGCCCCCTTTTCGCCTCTGTCTCCGCTAGTCGCCCTTCGTCGGTTGTCGTTGTTCCTGTAGGGCCGTCTCGCCGTGTCACTGAGGTGCTTCATCATGGTGAGGGAGGCACGCTTTATCTTCTTGTCCTCTGCATCGCTGGCCTCCTGCAGAAGTCTCTCAGCGTGCACTGCATGACGTCGGACCTTTGTCAGCCGGGCATCTTCAATCCCCACGCAGCAGCTTCTGTTAACTGCTTTGGCGATCTGGGGGAGCAGCCCTTGTCTGAAAGCAGTGATGAGGCTGGCCGTTTGGGTGACGGCAGTCCTGATGAACGTGGCGACGCTGCGGCGTCGGTGCTGGAGTGCGCAGGGTTGTACGGTGGTAGCGTTGGATGAGGGCAGGCGGGAGGAGGGAAGACAGGCATGTCCAGGAGAGGGTCCCTCGGGCCTGTAAGAGAAGGATACAGACGATTTGGTGCATTTGAATGCTCGTGTGTGAGCGGCTCCTTTTCTCCCTCCTCTGGGGAGTGTGTGTGAGTGTGTGCACCCTCTGCCGCTACTTCTGTCACCCCTGTGCTCCAGCGCCCAGCGCTGTTCACACGTTTGTTTTTGTTTTTTTTACTTGTTTCCTGTCCCTGACTTCTGCTTCAGTTTTCCAAAATGAAAAACACCTTTCATGATCTTTGATGATCTGAATTGCATATTTGTTTGTTTTTTTCTTTTTTGTAACCTTTCCCTCTGCTATCTTCAATTTATCCTGGAGGTTTCTCAATTCCTCCAAACTCAGTGATCCCCCTGCTGGGAAATCATACTTTTCAACCCAAATTCCCAACATGTCAAGACAATCTGGACCATATTTTTTCCTCATGTCGTCCACAATTGGTCCCCCCTGGGGAATAGCAGCAGCCACTTTGCTCTGGTTCTTCCCCAGCACTGTCTAGTTAGACTTATTACTCTGACTTTTCACTAAGTTTTCACAAAATTCCAAGTCAGAAAATACACAGGCGTCCCCGTGCACCCCTTTTTCTTACTCTGGCGCAAAAAGGTGGAGAAAAAACTCACCCCTCTGGTAGTTTACCTACCAGAAGCTTCCGGCTCACTTGTGGAGAGGGAATTTCAGTGTTGATTCAGAATCAACACCGACCTGACAGGCACGGTTAACGTATGCGCTCCGTCCTGCCCCGGGACCGTTCGTAGACGACAAGGAAAACAACCCACTGGTCACTGATATGTCTGAGACAAGAACAATTACTTCTCACCCGATCTCTGAATCAGCACTTCCTTTCCAGGTTCACTTGGATAGACGTGAAGCCGATCAGATCCACTCTTAGACGCCGATCCTCTCATCTCTGAATGCTTGGTTCGAGGTAGAGGGGGAACGAGGAGTTTCCTCCGTTCCTGGTCCCGGGCCCTCAACGTCCCAGAGTTCCACTGACAGGTCTCCAGCAATCCTGTTCGTGACGCCAAATTGTTGTGGAAAAGAGCAAAGATGCCGATGCAGGAATACTGGGATAATAAGTAATTTAATGAACAAACAATAAAAAAAGGGATCGGAGCTCCGAGGCACAAAACACAGTAAAATGGGAGTGCGAGTGCGAGGTGGGAAGGAGGAAGAAGGTCTCTTATACACAGGACTGGGAGGGGATAAGATAAGGAAAGAACAGGGAGGAGAACAGAGAGAGACAAACCAACGACTATACGATAGTTGACCGATTTCACAGCTCATATCCTGTACAGGGAGAGGATGAGCACATCAGTGGCAGGCCATAAAACAAAGTGAAATACGATGCGTATATGTTAGCCTAGGATTCTAACAGTTTACACGTGCTACTAGTGATCATACAATATAAACCAAGATAAAGAATAACACAAGAATACTCTATCATGTTCGACCCATCTTAATAACCGAGATTTTTTTTCCAGGTGCGCTTTGCTCATCTCTTTGTACCAAATATTAGGGGAGTTTTTATAACATCACATAGGTTATTAGAGTATATAGTCTTGAAAGCTTTGTCACCCAGCAGAGATTGAAGTGGGATATCTAGTTGGTCAAATTCTAGCTCCTTCCATTTTGCATCGTAACCCGCCCTGCACCAGTAGACTATATACTGCAGTTGTGCTGCTTTATAGTCGTCCTCCAAGCATGGGAGTGACATCCCTCCCTGTTAAGTGTAATGTTTTGTAGCGTACCCTTGGTTTCTTGTTCTGCCATATGAATCTAGAAATGATCCGATTCCATTCACTGAATTTCTTATTGGGTATTTCTACAGGTAGCGATTGGAGTAGAAATAACAATTGTGGTAAAATAACCATTTTTTAAGTATCTATTCGGTTGTAAAAATCAAGTACTAGGGGGGTCCAACTGTCCAGATCATTTTTAATTTTGGTTGTGATGCTACCGTAGTTTACACTATATAAATCTTTGGGGGTCTTGGGAATATGAAGACCTAGGTATTTGAAAATTCTGGTTTTCCATTTAAATTTAAAGGACTTACGTATGTTTTCTTGAGGTATGTAATTAAAAGTAAGAGTTTGAGTTTTCTCTATGTTCAATTTGTATCCCGAATATGAACCACATTGGTCGAAGGAGGGCATTCATTTAGGGAGACTGGTATCCGGGTCGGATAAAGTCACCAGGATGTCATCTGCATATAAACATGTCTTATATTCTTTCCCCTTGAATAGTATTCCCGTGATTTCTGGGTCTTCCCTAATCTTTTGAACAAGTAGCTCTATAAATAGAGCAAACAAGATGGGGCTCAGTGGGCAGCCCTGTCAGCAACCCCTCTCCAAACGGATTGTACCTGAAAGACTGCCATTTATTCTGATCCAGGCCACAGGTGAATTTTAAACATTTTATAACTGTATTGTTAAAGCCAAAACGTTGCAGGACCAGGTATAAAAATTCCCATAGAACAGAGTCAAAAGCTTTTTCTGTGTCAAAGCTAATTGCTAAGGACATTGTGTTTCCTTTGCTCATTATATGTAACAGATGTATAGCTCGCCTAACATTGTCTTGTGTTTGTCTATTTTTAACAAAACCTGTCTGGTCCGTGTCAATTAGGTTAGGGATAATATTTTCTAGTGTGTTGACAATAATTGAAGTGAAACTTTTATAATCAGTGTTTAAAACTGAGATAGGTCTGTATGAGCTGCAATCTGTCCTATCTTTCCCTGGTTTCAGTATGACAGATAATATGGCCTGTTTCCAAGATGGTGGGGTCTCGCCACCTTTTCAGACATAGTTAAAACAATTTAATAAATAGCAGTGGGGTCACAGAGTCCCTAAAAGTCTTATACCATTCTGCTGGTAGTCCATCTCCCCCGGCTGCTTTGCTTGTTTTCAGTTTAGAAATTGCCTTGTCGACCTCTGCATTTGTAATCTCTGTAGTTAAGCACTTATTTTGTTCTGTGACAACAGATGGCAGGTCTAGGGATTTCAAAAAATTGATTGACTGTTACTGCTTCTGCTAATTCGGGTTGAGTGTATAAATTCCTGTAGTATGATTCAAAAGACTTATGTATTGCTTCTGGCTTATAACACATCTGGTTGGTGACCGGGTCCTTTACTTTATATATGGATCTTCCAGACTGTTGTTTTTTAAGTCTCCAGGCTAAGAGTTTTTTAGCACGGGGTCCATTTTCATAGTGGGTTTGTTTGATATTCTTAAGTGTAAGTTCCTCCTGGTCGTTCAGTTTCTTATTTAGTTCTGATTTTACTACGGTTATTTGTTCCAATAAGGTGGGGTCGTTAGTCTCTACATGCTTCTGTTCCAGTGAGTCTAATTTACTTGTCAAGTCGTTAAGGTGTTTAAGTTTTTCTTTTTTCCTTTGTGATGCCCAACTTATAATCTTCCCACGCAATACTGCTTTTCCAGCATCCCATAAAATACTCTGTGACGTCACTGTGCTACCGTTAAGGTCTGTATATTCCTTAATTTCTTTCCTAATGTAATCTTCAAATCAGGTGTAATTTAATAGGGAGGTGTTGAGTCTCCAAATAGTGTTTTTGTGTGGGACACCTACATTTATTTTCACATATACACCTGAGTGATCTGATATGTCGCTAACACCAATTCTACAATCTAAAACCCTGTGTCTGTCTGTTCAGAACATAAAGAAATAATCGATCCTCGAGTAAACTGAATAAGGGTGAGAGTAAAAAGTCAACTGTTTAGTGGATGGATGAAAATCCCTCCATACATCAAACATACCAATCCTTTTAATCATCTTCTTAATATTTAGTGACTCAGGATTTGTTTTCTTTGTCGGGTTTGATGAGTCTAGAGTGGGATGCAGCTGTACATTCCAAGGGGACTCGTGCCACGCAAAGCCTATTCCGACCTGGCGATCCTGTTTGAATCCATTAGCAACCAGCTACATTACCCCGGGCAGCTTCACGGGTACAGGTGGATGTATGCTAAATGCAGAGAAAATGGACTGCGTGTGAGAAAAGAGTCTGTGCGTTTGGTTTTGAAGGAGCTGCATCCAAGAGGAGTGTCATTAAGGCAAGCGGGGCGTCTCAGACGGAGGAATTACTTCTCAAACTTCTCAACTTCATCTGGCACCTGGACTCATATGATGAACTGAAGCCATATGGTATTTGTGTGAATGGATGTATCGATGGCTTTTCAAGAAAAATAATCTGGCTCAGTGCTTACACAACAAGTAGTGACCCAAAAGTAATTGGAGGGTGCTACATAGAAGCGGTACAGCGTTTTGGGGGGTGCCCTAGAGTTGTCTTGGAACCGAAAATGGCCATGTTAGAGGCTTCCAGCGTTTCCTCGTCCCTGTTCAACCAGACGACACCCTCGATAGTTACTTGGAGGGGGCCAGCACCGCCAATCAAATAATTGAATATTGGTGGGGTTTCCTGCGTGGCCAGCGCATGGAGTTCTGGTTAGCCTTGTTATCAGACCTCAGAGACAACGGGCATTTTGATGGCGAGTTTCTGGACAAAAGTCTCCTGCAGTTTTGTTGTATGGGCCTCCATACAGGTGAGTTCATGAATAACGTTTTATTTTCATTTTGTGCGCATGTGTATGTGAGTGAGAGAGAGGGGAAGGAGGACAGAAAAGGGTAAGGGGGTGTTGGGAAGACGTCACTTTCCTGCGCCGCGCGCTTACTTTGAGATTGCGATTTCGTTTTCGAGTTGTGGTAACTCTTGTGCAGGGCAGGACCACGAAAATTAAAAAGCAATGCCCTCAGTTTTCTTTTTGATTGTGTCATAAAAGGTGCGACACGAATAAGAAAATGAAAATGCATATAGGAATATTTATTAATGATTTTAATTATGAGGCAAATAATGCAGCTTTGTTCTTAAAATGAAAAAGCATTCTGCTATTGCTTTTTCATTTTTGAATTTTACATTTCATATTGAATTTTGGTAACTCTTTGCTGGTGCATGTTTTGAAAATTAAATCTCAAATGTGTTTTCCTTCATTTGAATTAAGTACAAGAATGAGCAGTCTTGAAGAAGAAAATGAAAATGCAGATTGAATGACTTATTAACCATTTTAATTATGAGTCAAATAATGCAGCTTCGTTCTTAAAATGAAAAAGCATTTCTGTTATTATATTCTTATTTTAATTTGGATTATGGTAACTGCTTCCATATAAAACAAATACATCCATAAATATATACAATGTGAGAATTGTTTCTTGCAAGAGCTGTACTTCAACCCATGACCATCGATAAAAGTGTACACATCTAATCGTAAACAATCTGCTGCAACCTGAATTTCCACTTCTGTGTCTATAAACCAGTCACAGCTTGACTGATGGCTCTGAAGAAGCAGTTTCCATCAGCCTCTAAATTCTCATTTGTACACGGCGAACCTAATGGGCCTTTGCAATCAGAAATTGGAAAACTCGCACGGTCCAAATTAATCTTCAAGTTTTTGCAAAGGTCTAAACAAACATCAACATCAAGGGGAGAGAAGTTACACTCTTCATTGGTCACAGCACTGACAAACTCTACGTCAGAATTATCCATGTCAAAGTGAGGAGTTTTGCTCTTCTGAAGTGACTCACTGTTGCCAGCTGGTGCTGGAATTTTAAACCGTGACCGGTTTCGCCTTGATGAAAAGAACCATGCAGAACCTTGGCTAATCTAATACCAGTGCCATGATCTGCCACTGCATCTTCACTAGTACTAACTGATGATGGATCACAAATCACATGTGCGAGGCGTAGAACGAGCGGAGCAGTCAGAGGCAACAGAAGAAGAAAGAAAAGCCTCCTTAGCTTAGTTGATCTTCTGTGTTGCCTCCTGGACGGTGCTGGCCTCCTCTGGCTTGGTGCTGGCAACCACGGGAGCCACAGGAACCACGGGCACAGCTCTGGTCATCTGTGGCGTCGCCTCCACATGATTAAAATAAGAAAGATGTGATTTTATGCCAATAAACATAGAAAGGAAAACACTAGGCTTTACACGATCACGATTTTTGTGCCGATCACCGATCAGTGAGTTTAAATAAACCGATCACCGATCACCGATCCAATCACGTTAGGGGCAATAAATACTTGTTTCTGTACACCCCTTGCCTTCTCACGAGCACCGTCTAAAGTTGTTTGCTTTAGCATCCGTTTCAGAGTTTGCTTTTCTTTTTCTTTCTCCGCGCTGCGTTTCTTAAACTCGACATGCTCCTCTGTGTGTATCTTTTCCAAGTGCCTGATTAAATTTGTGGTGTTGAAATTTTTTTACCAAAGTTCCCCCGCGAAGTACTGTAGCGTTGCATATATTGCAGATAGCTTGTGCTATGTCTGTTTCTCTCACTTTGAAAAACTTCCACACTCCCGACACGTTTGTTTGTGTCGCCCATGGATGTTGCTGTCGTGAAGATTCAAAGAAACTTTATTGTCCGTCACATAGCGAACGTACTCAAAACAGGAAGAGGCACGAAGACGAAAATGAAGGCCTTTAAATCATGAATCATTAGCTCTCGGATACAAACAAATAAACATGTCAATGCTGTGAAACTACTTTGGAGGAAATGAGACAGATTAAAAAAGTTTCAACACGACCATGACGTCATTGATCGGTGATTCATGACATGACGCCCGATCACGAACGTTTCAAAAAATGCCAAATATCGGCCGATCCGATACAGCCGATAAGATGGGTGTAAAGCCTAGAAAACACACACAGGTGATGAAGTGGAAATGAATAAGTACAAACCTGCTGCACTGCTGTGACATTGCTGGAGGCAGACTCAGTCATGTGGACAGTTGAACGTGTTGCCCACACCTGCAAATACAAGGACACAAAGTAACGTTTAAAGAACTGCATTTATTGTCCTATCACAAAGATGCACACAATGAAATACACGTATCCCAAATACCAACATCTCACTTGTTTGTTTTGGTTTTTGAGGCAACGCGTGCTGATCGACGTCTCAGGCTGGACATCTGGAAGAACATAAAGAAATGAATTCATAAACAAAGTAACACACTAATTAAACTGTACATGTACTGTACATATGTGATCTTGTGTTGATAATAGGGGTGGGGCGATACGGCTAACCCACGATTCGATACTGTGACGATATTTGGCCCACGATAATGACAACATCACGACACACGATATCTTCGATATCTTCGAAATTTTGCAGACGATATTGTCATAACCCGGCTCAAGAGTTATGACAATAACGGAAGGGACACTGCGGATTGCAATTAATCAAAAGGTTTATTATAACAAAATAGATAATTGTAAGCAAAATAATGAAATATATGGTGTGTGTTTGTCAGTATTCATCAGTAATGTAAGTGTGGATGAGTGAATAATAGGATGTAGGGTGTTGTCAGGTGCAAAACAGAACAAAAGAAGCTGAGAGTCGGCCAGACGCCCATGGCTGCTGGATGGAGAATGGGGAAGAGACCGAGCGGCACACGCAGTCGGCCTTTTATCCTGCGGGGGGCATCGGCACAGGTGTCCTAATCGGAAGATGCCACTCCCACATCCACCGCTACCTAGAAATGGGAAAACAGCTGGGAGCCACAACAAGTTATATAGAGACAGGGTCGTCACAATATGTGACTGAAAAAGAAAAAAGATACCCATAAAAAGGAAAATGCCTGTGATCTTGCATTTATTCCAAAACTTTGTATAATGTACAAACAAACGTGCACTGCACAAGCAAACATATTAAAGTGCATGAACATTAATAACTTTCATGTAAACAAGGACAGTGTTTTCTGGTAATGTAAAGTCAGTAGCAACTTGTCTTATCTCAACTTGGGGACTTGGGATATACAAACCGACGGGAAGATGAAAGAGGGAAAAAAATCCTTTCACTGCCCCGATTCTGAAAATCAATAAAAAAAAATGATGCAGACAAAATAAAGAAATAAATAACCGCGTCCCCAAAATATACGGGAAAAAGTGAAGTGCGTCCCCCATCAGTTCATTACGGG
Source organism: Nelusetta ayraudi (assembly GCF_046127955.1). Classification (NCBI taxonomy): domain Eukaryota; kingdom Metazoa; phylum Chordata; class Actinopteri; order Tetraodontiformes; family Monacanthidae; genus Nelusetta; species Nelusetta ayraudi. Next base: position 242,574 of record NW_027466078.1, read on the forward strand.
ACAGGCTTTTTAGTTGCCAAATATGGGACAATCGCGTATTTTACGGGAGGGTTGGCAACCCTATCTAGACCACAGACGGAAATTAAATGAGGTTTTGTCATTTTCCCTAAAAAACGGGACAAATTGTGTCCTGGGAGAGATTTTATCTTTCCCGGGACAGGTGGACAGGTGGTGTTCGGAAAAAAATATTGATATTTGCCGTCAGTGTATCGATTATTTATTGCGACAGAAAGCACAACAATATATTGCAATATTGATTTTTTTTTTCACCCACCCCTAGTTGATAAGTGTATGAATAATTGTGTGAATGTTACCGTGGCAGCTGGGGAAACCCTGCCAGATGACTCCACGACGGTCTCCATGTGGTCCAGCAGCACAGCCTCACTGAACCACACGGGATTGGACGGGATGTCTGTGTGAAATGCAGTCTCAACAGCTGTTGGTACTGTCTATAAAAAAAAGAGGAGAGGAAATCAGAGTCAACTTAGGATAAGTGTTCATTTTTAAAATAAAAAGTTGCACAGTTTGAAAAATACACGATTGGGGGAAAAAAAAAAAAGAGGGATGAACAGGTTACCTCAACCTCCTGTCCAACAAGAGTCCATTCAGGAGCAGGTCCATACACTGGCATGTGGACAGGACCTGTCACAACCACTCTGGGAGACACCCTGGGCGATGATTGGTTGTGGCACAACACCCCTGGCCTAGGTGAAGGGGGTGCGAGCTGATGGAGCATGCAGCATGCAGACGCTCCACCAAAATCAGTCCTGAGGTGCACCTAAACAGAAAACAACATGTTAACACATATTTGTCATATCAAATGAAGAGCAAGTAAGGCTGAAGAAGGCAAAACTTACACCATCATAACACCACCATGTACAGCTGACGAAGGGGGAGGTGATCGGCCATATACACAAATGTTAAACCTGGAAGAAGTGTCACATAATCAATTGTGTAATCACACAATTCTAAGAAATATCTGTTAGCACAGTGTCACTGAAGAGAAAAAAATACAACAAAAATATGTATTTTACACACCCATGCGTGCAGCAACACGATGATATACTTGACGTAGCGCTGTTTGTAGTTCTGGCTTGACAGTCAGGCGAGGTGGAAAGTCAAGCACAAACACCTACAAAATAGTTGTATATATAAAAAAAAAACCCAAACAAACATAAAAATGCAAAATAAATTCATGAATATTCTTGTTATTGAACTATGGATCATGGAATTACTTGATATTGATAAAACAAAGTGGCGATGACATTCATGTGTTCAAATTTGTTTGTCACAGCAGATAAACAAACCTTGGGCCAGCGGTCCAACACAGTTGCCAGTAGCGCAGCAAAATCCTGGGCGGAGTCTGTTACAAGCCCGTGTTCAAGGTTGTTGCCCAGGGAGAGAACACAAAACCATCCACAAGTGGACAGAGATGTGAGTCTCCCACCACCAGAACAAAAACATAAAGAAACTCGTGGCTTGACAAAATCACGACCCATACCTTCTTGTTGCTGGCCCCGTTTTTGCTCCAGGCGTCGTTTCATGGCCAGAGAGCGACGGAATGCCTTGGTGTTCGGCATCTGAACAATGAAATGAAAGATTGTGTCATTTTCAATGAAAGACAATAACACATGTTTACAGAAAAAAGTGATGTTTTCTCACACACGACATCAAAACACAGAAAGGTTTCTGTACCTTTGCAGCTGGAGACGATGAGCTTAAATCAAAAAAGCAAAAGAAAATGTGTAGGTGTACTCTTGGACCCTAACCCTAATGCCATACAAGTCTATGGGGTGAAATTTCAACTTTGTCCTACAGATATGGGGCCACTTGCTTTTTCATCAGGAGCCCCCAAGAAGCACCCACGCCAAATTTGGGGCTTCTAGTACTTGAGGAACCCCGAAACCCTAACCCTAATTTCAGCTAACCCTAACCCTAACCCTAGTTTCAGCCTTATCGTTAACCCTAATTCAATGCAAGTCTATGGGGTGAAATTTCAACTTTGTCCTAGAGACATGGGGCCACTTGCTTTTTCATCAGGAGCCCCCAAGAAGCGCCCACGCCAAATTTGGGGCTTCTAGTACTTGAGGAACCCCGAAACCCTAACCGTAATTTCAGCTAACCCTAACCCTAGTTTCAGCCTTATCGTTAACCCTAATTCAATGCAAGTCTATGGGGTGAATTTTCAACTTTGTCCTAGAGACATGGGGCCACTTGCTTTTTCATCAGGAGCCCCCAAGAAGCGCCCACGCTAGATTTGGGGCTTCTAGCCAATGAGGAAAAATTTGGAGCAGACACAACAGGGTTACAGCTGAGAAAGGACTGTTGCCACTCACTAGACCAAACAAATGGTTTCAATGGACTGGTTAATTCTTCTCTCGTGGCCGGCAGCTCCACTGCCTTAGTGTTGGAGATGCCCGCTCAGGGGCGCCGCCAGGAATTTTGGGCCCCCTTCAAAAAAACAAAAACAAATGGGCCTCCTTTGCGCAGCGCTTGTCAAAAGCTTCACATCACTCTAAAAATACAGTATAGTTCAATAATAGTGCTTGAGTCCATCTTTAACAGTGTCAATGTATTTTTATTGTGAATTCTCCACAAAGCAAACTCTTAAACATTTATGAATGATTCATGAAAAAGATACTTGATGTCTCTCGGACAAAGTTGAGCTTTGACCTTCATAGACTTGCACTGCATTAGGGTTTAGCGATAAGGCTGGAATTAGAGTGAGGGTTTTGGGGTTCCTCATGGGCTAGAAGCCCCAAATTTGGTGTGGGTGTGTCCAGGAGGATCCTGATGAACCTGAAAGTGGCCCCATGTCCCTTAGGACAAATTTGACCTTTGACCTCCATAGACTTGCATTGAATTAGGGTTAACGATAAGGCTGAAACTAGGGTTAGCTGAAATTAGGGTTAGGGTTTCGGGGTTCCTCAAGAACTAGAAGCCCCAAATTTGGCGTGTGCGCTTCTTGGGGGCTCCTGATGAAAAAGCAAGTGGCCCCATGTCTCTAGGACAAAGTTAACCTTTGACCCTCATAGACTTGTATGGCATTAGGGTTATCGATAAGCGATACAAACCTGGTGAGTTTAAGACTTAATGACTCTACGTACATGAATGTATGGGGTACCCCGTCCTTACCTTGTTCCAACCTTCCCTCCACAAACCTGGCTGTCCAGTGCAGAAGTCAAAGTGAGAGAGAGAACAAAGAAGGAGGAGGGCCTGTGACGCCGCTGCTGATTGGCTCGTTGGTCGGTTGAATGAGCCAATTCTAGAGCTCCCCTCGGTGTCCACACACTGCAAAATATATCTAAGAAATAACAAACAAACAAAGCATCCACCCCCCCTACGCCCACCCCCCCAAAAAAAAAATAATTCAGCAAACAGAATTAATATTGTCAACAACTATTTATTCACTTAAATTGCTGACAGTGCCTTCACTGCCTTGTAATAAAAACGTCACTAAGGCATTGCATCTTAAAACAATCTCAAGCAATCATTTCTAGAATGCAAGTAATGTTGTGTTGTTACAATATTCACCGTCATCATTATTGAACATTGATTCAGATTCCCTGACACTCAGTTACAAACAAAAAAAGAACAGTATGGGGACAGCATATAGTGTTGTGTTCCTATCACCACTGATAACATGTTTGTTCCAACAGACTCCCACCCACCCTCAAGTTACAACTACCAGGAGAGTGTATCGCTACCTATGCCTAGTACACAGCTCTACTCCCCAATAAAATCTTTCCATTCTGCCATGGTCTTTTTTGTATGAGGCTGTGGTGTCTCGCTCATGGATAGTGTCCTGTAGCACTTCTGTCTGAATGACAGAGAGAAGGGTTGCCACACACTTGGATATGTGAGGTGCAGGGCATAGTAGTAATCCATCAGATGAAGCAGACCGTCACTCAAGTCTTCCTTGGCAAGCGTGGTGGCGGGAGTGGCTCCAAGACAGATGAGACAGCGGGTCCCATCAAACAGCAACACAGGGGTGCAGAAAGACCTCTTCTGCGAGTACATTGTGGGATCTTCTGTTGGCTAAAGAAAAAGAAGAAGGAAACGCCACATCCATGCATGGAACTATGAAGTGTTGAATGTGAGAAAATGCAAACAAACTTTCACCTGAATGACATGAAGCAGTGCCTCACTGGCATGTCCCAGCTTCTTCGGTGGTGGACTTGGTGAAGGAAAGAGTGTGGGGAGTGCCCTGAGCAGCGCGATGGAATATTCCACTGGAATAGAACAAATCAACTTTGAGTTCAAAGTTAGTCTTCCTAAAAATGAGTCTTATTAGGTTTGTGTTGATCACAAAAAAATCTTATTTTTTCAGCATGAAGAGTATTACCATTCTGCATCTATTCATTCAGCGCAACATAAACCATCCTATGTCCAAGGAAACAGCTACACAGTCAATTAGAGACACAGCAAAATGACTCTACTGAACTACAACCAGCGTTATGCGTGGCTTCATCACTTCATTTTTTTTCCAAACACCATAAAATTACACATTGGTGCAGAAGTCTTCCCATCTCTTTTTTTAGTTCATCAATGAATTTTCTGTTGCCCTTATCCAGAATGCGCCGCAGCTCATTCATCGCCTATAATGCAAGTCAATGTTAAAATCTGCAAAAATGCTTGCTTTTCATCATAAACCAAAACAAGTTAATCACTTACACGATAAAGATCCTTGACACATGGATATGCATCCAGGATCTTTGTTGGCCTTGTCCTGTTCTTTCAGAACATCACTATCAATGAAGGATCTTCTTGCTTGAAACTGCAGGTCAAGAATTTGGGAGACAGCATCTTGGTTGGGTTTTGGTTTCTTGTACAGCTCCTGCAGGGTCTGATAATGTCTGGCCTGTGCTGTCAGACCATCTTTGGCTGATGAAATGGAGGAGACAAATCAGTAAATCAGTCAAATGGATGCAGAATGAAGACACAGTTCCTGGCTTCATTCGGTGCAGTCTTGGTACGGTGGAATTCTCAGCCGAGAGGAAACCAGATCCAAAACATTATGAACAAGAGAGAAACAATAGACCCAATTAGGAAAAAATAAAAAAAAAAGTGTTATGCTCGATGTTTTCAGAGCAAAGTAGGTAACCAATCACATCTACACTAATAAGGGCCCAAATCCGTTTCCTCCTGAGAAAGTGTTCTGGTCCAGGAAAAAGGTCTCTCAAATCATCACGACGGAGGGTGTGGAGCAAGACTTCATCGATGTTGGCAGCTATAAAGACAGTCCAATCATTAACAAACCTTTTACACTTAACAACTCATACATTTTTTTAACTAATGTATTTAATTCAACTTGACAAGTCAAACAAAGTTTGTTTTGTGCCAATTTCTGTTATCAGAATTAATTGTAAATGCAATTCAGTTTAGACATTTTGTCTCAAATTTGTAAAATACTTCTTTTTGAAATCAGTGTCAGCATACAGTTATTTTAATTACTTAGCGGACAAATCACAGTAATGGAAATTTTTTCATACCTACACATGACATACCATTTAAAATTGATACTGTGACATCATCCAGCTCATCCATTATTGGCCCCGGTTTGGATGTCCATTTCATTTCTCCTCAATCTGGCAGGGAAAAAAAATCATCATATTAAGGTCACAATTAGGACAAGCTGGCCTTCCGGCTCAAGATCCGTTTTTTTACAATGACCATCTGCCATGGATCCCAAAGTTCCCATGCAATTAAAAGTTGTGACACCTTATCTGAATGATAACCCTAGACAGCTCAACGGATTGCTAGTCATACAGACAACAATCAAAATTGGAGTGAAACTTGTAACCACAATGCCTGCAACATGGTGGTACTTATGGTAATAATCATCAAATACCAGTGTTCTTCGTGACAAAATGACAACATCTGATAGGATTGTGCCACCTTGAACTGCAATCAACTTAAATTTTGATAAAAACAAGCAAATTGTACCTAAACTACATCTTCAATCAATCCAATTTGAGCACCCTCTACCCCATAAACTCAAGATACTGCAATACAAACTTGGTAGTACAGTATTTCGTCATGCCACATATAACTAGGAATGATAATTGCTTGTTCACATGACTAGAATTGCAGTACATCAAGCCAATACAAAATACACACTTGTGACACTTGTCATCAAGCTCATAAATCCATCGAGTCGAGATGAGCACGTGCAAGGAGTCGGACTCCGTGAGTTCATGTAAACAGAGCATTGCGTTTGCATAAATTATGCACGGCTATCGAGCAAGAAGCCGAGTCCGATTTGGTGCACACAACCACACTATAATGCCTCTCAATGTCCTAACCCATGCCACGCAACACAAACGTGAGGGACCGATTTGAGTTTCTCACGGGACCAGCAGTGAAGTCACAACCGTCGCCCCACATGAAATGTCGCAGCAGGAGCCTGAGGATTTTCTGAGTCAACATGCTGATCAACAGGTAACGTAATGTTGGCTTCCTTGACGACATTAGACAACTCCCTGTTTATATTTTATCCATATTTTAGTACAAAGCCTCCTTGTTTTCTGATCTGCTCCTGTTTGACTTGTTTGGTTTTTGTTTTGACATTATGCTGTTAGTGTTTATTTCAAATTAACAAGAAGTACCGGTACGGATAGTAGGAAATTAATATAACACTTGCGTCAAACAAAGAATAACTAACTGTACATATCATGTCTACAGGAAGGAGCTGGTACATTAAGTGAGAATATTCAAGAATATTAAGAGAAGATATATTCAAGGTTGTCCTGAGGTCAACTGTACCAACCATTGCCAGAGCTTATGGAGCAATTTGATGTTATTGTACAGTAAAAATGGAATATTGGAGCTGTTGGAAAAAAAAAAGAAAAAAAAAGCCAACTTTAAGGCTTAATATCTCCAAAATGATACTGTACATATGCTTGATAATGACTGAGGATATAGTCAGGGTGTTCCACAGGTCAACTGTACCAACCACTGACAGAAATTATGGAGCAAAGCAATGTTACTGTACAGTAAAAAATTGAGTACTGGGCCCTTTTTGCCTGTTTGAAAAGCTAAAAAAAAAAAAGGAAAACAACAACTTTGAGGCTTAATATCTCCAAAATGGTACATTAAATATGCCTTATAATGATTGAAGATATACTCAAGGTTGTCCTGAGGTCAACTGTACCAACCATTGACAGAGCTTATGGAGCAATTTGATGTTATTGTACAGTAAAAATGGAATATTGGAGCTGTCGCAAAACAAAACAAAAAGCCAACTTTAAGGCTTATTATCTCCAAAATGATACAGTAATCAATCACATTTAGAAATCAAATGTTTCTAAATGTCAAGTCAGTAATGTCAAGTCAGTGCTTGATGTGTCATCAGCAGGCGTCGGCGTCAGTAATGGGGCATCGGCGGGTTTCGGGCGGAATCGCCAGGCGTTGGGAAGCGTTGGCGGGTGTCGGGGGCTCGTGGCCAGGTGGCGGACGTCACGGCAGGCAGTGGCCAGGTGGGCTCAGTCCCGCAAACGCTGCTTACAGCTTTAATTTTGTATTGCTTTGATAACATTGTTTAAGTTGAGTTTAAATTTACACTTTTTTTTTCTTATCTGCTAATTGTTCAAAAATGCTGATGTTAATAGTGTGTTTGCACAGTAAATGTTATGGCACTTTAATTCATATGGCAGTACATTTAAAATAACTGGCCGTCAAGTTCCAGGAACTGACAAACTGCACTGAGTTGAGTGAGATTCTCCAAAGGAACTCCAGTATAAATGTGGACTTTACATTCTAGTCCCCTGTGAAGAAAAACCCAAAAGTGAACGTTTTTGTGCCTCACCCTTTCTAACTGGGACATTTGCAAGGGAACGCAGACTGGTTATGCATATTGAATATTCCTGCCTTTAGTGAGAGATCGGTGAGAAACAAGTTTTTGCGTCGTCCTGATAAAAGAAAAATGTTTCTGCTGTTACCTCAGAAATTGCCCGTTATTATTGTGGCTCAGGATTTTGTAGGTAGATTTTTTTTATTTTTCATAAGGAACAGGATAACAGTAATGCCCTGGCATTGGCAATAAGCTTTAATTTTGTATTTGCATTTTTTTTAACTTTAGATTTACATTAAAAATGTTTCTGTGTAAAGTGCTGATGTTAAGTGTTTGCACGATAAATGTTATGGTGCTTTCGTTTATATGGCAGAACATTTAAATTAAAGTGTATGAAAGACTTCTTTTAAATTCATTATTGGCTTTTGCGTATACAACGTGATTAATCGTGATTGATCAGGTAAATCATGCGATTAATTGCGATTAAAATTTTTAATCGTTGCTGTAGTGCCGCATCTGGGCCTAATCTTCTTTTCACAGGACAATAGGAATTTATTGCAGCACGGCCTTCCGATGAACCACGTTGGGAGGACGCAGAGGTGGTACCCGATTGGCTGTGATGCGACTCTTCTGATGATCAGATCTCATTTGGGGTCAGGAGAGACCGTAAAATACCCACTTTAGGAAAACACTTTCCCCACAAATCACAGGGGGGAGTCAGTCCAAGGGGACCTGGCGCCAGGAACGAGGGGTCCTGCTTGGAACTATCCCCAAAGTTTACGACTCTTATCTGCTCCAGGACATTCCTCAGCTTTGAACAACAACACCAGATGTTCATGAAGGACTCACATTTGCAAAATGTTAAAATGTTAAAAACTGTATTTTCTTCTCCACAGGGACACTTCAAACTCACGTATTCACAATTGTTGTCAAAATTAAAGCACAAATGGACTTTGAATGGTTTCCCTAGCTCAAGGTTTGGCCAACCCAGGATTCCATCCTGAAGGAGATGTACAATGGAACTTCAGGTGGAGCCACAGTGCCTTCAAGAGGCAGGAATAGGAAGTGCCTCTGGGGGGTTGATGTAGACTTGGACAAACGTTTCATCAGTTTATCTCCCTCTGCGTTACACAGTTAATTCTTTCCTTCCCACATTTCTCTTACATGCCCCATGCTACACTCTAACAACTTTCACTCTCATTAGGGTTACAACTATGGCACACTCGTGTCTTAGCTATCTCTAGCATTACACACATATACATATGCACATATATATATATATATATATGTAAGACACTGAGCGTAGATGAGCACTAGGAAGGACTAACATGGATAAGGCGTCAATTGTAAATGGAAAGTTCCACTTCAAAACCCTGCCAGATGGCAGTCTTGACAGGACAAAAGTGATATGCATTTACTGTAAAGCTGTATTTAGTTTCCACCGGAGTACGAGCAGTCTTACGTTTCACTTGTCTGCGAAGCATACAGCTGACTCGGAGAGCCCTCCGCCCCCTTCTGAGGTAAAGCAAACCACGTTGGATGGTGTGGCACGGAGACCACTGGCCGCGTCCACCACACGCCAACTTTCAACAGCGGGGGCTAAATGGGTGTGGCTACGGCTTGCAGGCCAATTAATGTGGTGGAGGACGAGGGTCTGCGCGATATCATATATATTATACTGACTATGGATGAATATGACACTGACTGGATGATTATGGCACTGACTGTGGATTACTATGGATGCTGAACACCTGTTATAGGCTATACTGCCTAACTGCACTATATCATTTGAGTCCTGTACTGTATTGCACTGCCCCCTGTTTAATGCACACTTTATTTATTGTTTTGATTTAATTTAATTGATTTTGTGCATCACAGTTTGATGCAATGCATAAGTGTCATCCTTTTGTCTTAATGGCTGCTGAAAAAAGGGGATGAATAGTTCAAGTTGGAGTTGAAAAGTAAAATAGAGAAATTTTGGTAGTACTAGTAATCATTACTATGTAATGTTACAGTTATGCCCATCTGTTATCTTTGTTGGGCTTGAGTTTATGATTTTTTTTTTTACCCTGTGCATCTTTTGTTTTGTTAGTCGTACTTGTCATTGCTCCAACACGAATAAACATGCTGCATCC
>NW_027466078.1:255000-285000 GCF_046127955.1 Nelusetta ayraudi
AACCCGGAGAGAACCCACGCAGACACAGGGAGAACATGCAAACTCCACACAGAAAGGTCCCAGGTCCAGGCCCCGGAATCGAACCCACGACCTTCTTGCTGTGAGGCGGCAGCGCTAACCACTGCACCACCGACTATTTTATTACTTAGTTGAAAATGCCATTTTATTTCATTTAACAAAGCATATCATTATTTCATCATGCATTTAATTGTTTTGTGGTCCTGTGTTTTAGTGCTTCATAATTGTATTCTGTTGTCAAATTTGCCCATCAAAGTCAGATTAGTAATCCTGTACATCAGTTTAAGGAAAACCAATTCTAGGTAATGGATTGCAGATCTTGTAGTGACCTGTTACAATGGAAAGAAATGTATACATAATAAGTACGTCTGTGTGCCCGATATTTTAGCTAACACTAAACTTTCTGCACAACTGTCTGCATTGTGCTTTTTCTTCGGCCACAGAGAACAGAAACGTCTGTAGTTCTTTGTTCACCCATGGTACAGTTTCATAAGCTTTTCAGTTTTTAATACGTGTTAATGTAAAAATCCACACGCGAGGCATTTAAAAATGGCGGTTTTGGTCTTTCGTGAAAGACGGCCTTTGGCCAATCAGTGTCCTGAACGTTGCTACGTCACCCTTATGGTCTCAGCTCTGCTCGCTTCGAAGCCCAACGAGGCAGGTACCAAAATCCTAACCCCTGGGAACGTGACAATTGTTTTTTTCAATTTAAGTTTTTGTTATTTTGTTCGTTTTCGTTAACTATTATAACCGTGGTCAGGACCTCCAGTCAGAAGATCCACTGGAGGACATTTAGAGCAAACAAGTCAGACAACAGCAGCTTCACCACATCAGCTGAAAAATGGAGTTTGGATGCTTTCAGCTTCAAGTCGTGGACAGAAAATGATGACACTGTCACACTGATGTTTTCTTCTCCAACCTTCTCTCAGCTCCAGAGGTTGGTGGTCTGCAGGAGCTTCTACAGCAGCAGAAGATCAGTCTGGAGAGGAGATGTGAACGTGTGACTGAAGGTGAAGAAGCAGGAAGTCAAACTCTCCTCAACAGCATCTACACTGAGCTCTACATCACTGAGGGACTGAGTGAGGAGGTCAACAGACGCATGAGGTCAAACAGCTGGAGACCAAGAAGACCAAGGAGATCCTCCACGACCGTCCAATCAGGTGCAGCCAGATCTTTGAAGCCTCACCTGAGCAGCAGGGACTCGGGGAGTCAGAGTGGTGCTGACCCGGTCTCTGGGCTGGACTGGGAAGCCTTGGGGTCCCACTGGTGGAACTGGAGGAGGTGACTGGGTCCAGGGAAGTCTGGGGGTCTCTGCTGAGGCTGCTGCCCCCGAGACCTGACTCCGGATACGGCAGTAGAAGATGGATGGATGGATGGATGGATGGATGGATGGATGAATGCCAGGTGATAGAACATTTCATAAAAACAGACTCTGCATTATAACTTCTATTACACTCTAAAAAACTCACTCCAATATAACTGCACTCGTCCTTCTCTCACATTACATTGGATCACAATGACCAAACAACACAACAAAGACAATGATCCAACTGTACTGCCACGTCCAGACTCAGTGTAGGTCTGTAGGCCTCTTGGACCTTCATGTGAACCACTGCGTGTTGACTGGAGGTGAAACATGACTGACTGCTGTCCTCCTACCTGGACAATGCAATCTCACTTTCATTCTGCTGCAGATGGCCATTTTCATTTTACACCGTCCAAATTTACAGCTCAGGGCGCTGGGACGAATTCCAAATTGTGTGCAGATACAGGCCTACACTTCAAATAATTATGAGAAAAATCCAACGGAAAGAGAGCACTTCCATTAGGAAATAGTCAACATGAAATTTCGTCTTCTACTGACACCTGCTGGTCAAATTGAATAGTTGCAAATATTGTGAACAAGTTGTCATCTAATTCTAATCCTAAACAATATGGCCATTCCAAGTCAAGTATTAAGACAATTAATCAGGTTTGTACTGCTTGATTGAACACATTCATCCCGTTCCAGTGCACTAAAACCCACTTCCCTTCAGGACCGTGTCAGCGAAGCCAAAACTTCCTTGAGTGACGCTGTTTCCCAGCATGCAATGCGAGCTAGCGATTTCACAATACTATTTCATCACAAACATGGATGTAAAAAATAAAAAGGGACGAAAAATGAAACTTCAGGAACAGCAACCATTGCAATACAAGCAGAACTGGGCCGAAGTTTTATATTATGTACACTATAATACAGCCTTCTGGTGGACAAGCCATACTATTTAATCCGTGTCTTCCTATGGCACTTCCGTGGGTGGAAGCTCACCGTAGAGGTCACGTGCTGGTTGCGCGTCACTCCACCGATCACCTCGGGGCCCTTGCAGGGGATCTGCAGGGTATCTGATTCAGTTGAGTATATGGAAAATATGGGTCGATGGTCAGTTGTAACAAGAGAAGCTTGCTGGCAAAAATAATGTACTACAAGTGAATGTCACACTTTATTTTTGTTTTGTATGAGCATTTAAAAAAAACAACATCATGATAATCGAATACAGACACACACCCGAATCCAACAAGAACGAGAGTTTGGGGTCCGTAGCGATGGCACAAAGCGTAGCATCGAAGTGTTGTTGTAGCCCTCCAACAGCAAACAACGTTCTTGTCTGCCTTTTAAAATAACCAGGAGCACAAGAAATAGGGTACACCTTATCTGCAAAGCAAGTAACACGTACATTATGAACTATCGTTCCATATCATAATAGATTTAATATGTCAACCGAAAGCAGCTGACCGGCTGAAAAGACTCACTCCACCCCCTAGTGTTGTGAGGAGGACACATTCCCGTCAATAATTTGAATTTCTCAGCTGCATGTATACGGGGACCAAGGTGAGAACTCCGATTGGACGAGAAAACAGAATTATTGCTTAGTCCGATTAAGCTCTGCATGTAAACACACTGATTGATTAACATGGGCGCTGAATGGAAGCGCTCGGCGCTTCGCGGCGCTTCCACGTCCAGTGTGAACCGGGCGGAACTTTTCAACATTTTGACGTGGCAGACGCGGGACGATCGTTTTCTATCAGGAGTGTGCACTACATAATCTGTAACGGAAAGTTTGCGCTCCACGACATACGGACCAGAAAAACCAGCCTGCAAACGGGAACCGGGTAACGGCAACAATACCAACACTCGGTCGCCTGTCTCAAAAACTCGAGCCACAGCTTTCTTGTCAAACTGCCGCTTCATTTTAGACTGGCTGGCGACAAGAGTTTTGTGAGCAATTTCACAAGCACGATGCAAGCATTCACGAAAAAAAAAAAGACGTAATCTAACACATTATTCTCGACTCATTTAACATTGGAAAGCCACTTACCCCTTAACAGACGTGAGGGTCCTCTCACCGAACACTAAATCAGCTGGGCTGAACCCGAGGGACTCCCACACATACAATCGACGGCTCATTTTAACCCCCCCCAGATAGATCCCTAGATAGTACGTTTGATAGATGGATAGAAATAGATAAGTTAGTTAAAGTTACACACACACACACACACACGCACATATATATGTATATATATATATATATATATACACATGTGTGTATGTATATATATATGTATATATATGTATATATATATGTATATGTATATGTATATATATGTATATGTATATATATATATATATATATATATATATATATATATATATACATATATAAATAAACCTATTTCAATGAACTCCAAAACATACATGGTCAAAATCCATATTATTATGTTGTTGTTGTTTTTAAATGCTCATACAAAACAAAAAGAAAGTGTGACATCCACTTGCAGTACATTATTTTCGCCAGTAAGCTTCCCTTGTTAAGACTGACCACATACAAAACAAAGAGAAAGTGTGACATTCACTTGTAGTACATTATTTTCGCCAGTAAGCTTCTCTTGTTAAGACTGACCACATTGACCCATGTTTTGCATATGTTCACCTGAATCAGATCCCCTGCAAGGTCAAGTACCTTGTCTCGGACCTTCCCCGAGGTGAAGGCTGGAGTGACGCGCAACCAGCACGTGACCTCTACGACGAGCTTCCACCCACGGAAGTACCATAGGAGGACACGGCTTAAATAGTATGGCTTGTCCACCAGAAGGCTGTATTATGGTGTACATAATATAAATATATGTATATGTGTATATAATATAAAACTTCGGCCCAGTTCTGCTTGTATTGCAATGGTTGGTGTTCCTGAAGTTTCATTTTCCCCTTTTCCCTTTTTATTTTTTACATCCATGTTTGTGATGAAATAGTATTGTGAATCGCTAGCTCGCATTGCATGCTGGGAAACAGCGTCACTCAAGGAAGTTTTGGCTTCGCTGACACGGTCCTGAAGGGAAGTAGGTTTTAGTGCACTGGAACGGGATGAATGTGTTCAATCAAGCAGTACAAACCTGATTAATTGTCTTAATACTTGACTTGGAATGGCCATATTGTTTAGGATTAGAATTCGATGACAACTTGTTCACAATATTTGCAACTATTCAATTTGACCAGCAGGTGTCAGTAGAAGACGAAATTTCATTTTGACTATTTCCTAATGGAAGTGCTCTCTTTACGTTGGATTTTTCTCATAATTATTTGAAGTGTAGGCCTGTAGTTGATGAGGAATCACGGTGTGCTAACGCTACTCAAACAGCTTAGATGAAAAAAGGGAGTGTGATTTAGGTTTGTGGTACATTATGACAATCTTGGACTTGCAAGACTGAGGCGATGGTTCAATTCCCATCAATGTGTATTATATATGTGTTATTTAGCTCATCTATTCTACATTTTAAATAGATCACATTTGACATCTGACCCACTGAACACTTACTATTGAACATATTTTTAAACTATGGGCTATTTAGTCTTGTTTTAGGATATAATATAATTCATTGCACAAACTGTCAGGCTAAGTATAAGAGCTATAGTCTACTACAATCAGTCATGCCAAAAAAGAGACATTGTCTTTATTTTTCGTTTTTATTTTATTGTGTCAGCATTGAACCATACAAGGACATACAATGAGGATACTCATTATAATATTGATGAAGTGTTGTTGTTTCATGTTTTGTTGGCTGTTTCAAGGGTTTATTTAGTTTGTTGTGACACAATCTAAGGTTCAATTTGTAAAGAAATAAAAGTTTTTGTGAAAAAAGATAGTGGTCAAAGTGATTGATATTTGTGTTTGTGTTTTTTGTAGTCTTGTCTGGATTTGTCCTGTTCGTTTCTGGTCTGTGTTTGTGTTCCCACTCTTGGCCTTCACCTTGTCGTGGTGAGTGGGCTTTTAACTAAGACAGGCCAATTATATATATTGTGTGAAGCCAGCAAAACAGTCATTATTATGAGAATTACAACTGAAGCACACTAAATAATACACCATAAGTCACATTTTGCTTTTCTGTTATTAATCTAATGTGTGTTATGTCAAGCCTCCACAGTGGCGTGCTGCAGTCAGGATGAGACGAACAAGGTGAATGGATGGACGGATTGATGAGCCCAGCGAGCCTCCACCATCCACAGACAAGCCAGTCCCATCTTCTACCCAGAAGGATGTCTCTTCCATCTATCTTTGCCTGCCAGGGAAATGCAACCAGACATAGTAATTACAGATGGTGTTGTCTCTGTTAAAGTGACACATGGAAAAAAAAAAAATATATATGTTTTGTGATTCATGTTCATGACAATAACAATCGAACAGATTTTCTTCATTCTTCCAATGAGTTTCGCAAACAAACATGGAATTTTCCCTGGATCATACAAATACGTTTGTAGATTATATAAAGACAATTATAAAACACATTTGTTGTGGTTTTATATTAAAGCAGATAGTCAAACGTAAATGTAGCATGGTAATGTTGCGAAGACACATTTATTTTTGTTTTTCTTTGTTTCTTTAGAAGCTTTTATTTTGGTTTTCTGTGGAAGCACAACACACAACACACATGTTAACGTCCGCTACTACGGTTCGCTCCGCATAGGTCTCACGAGCCACTTGAGAGACTTCCTCTCGAGCGTTATCTACTTTTTACATTTCAAAACACAGATCCATACCCGACTTCGACTTGAACTTATTAATCATGTCGTTTCCCACATTTCCCACATCACTCAGAGACGATACATTCAAAACGTAAATTTAACTCACATACCCTCGATCTCAGACTTCAATTACGAAACAGCCACACATACATTTGCTCTTATTTTCAACCATTTCCCTTCTCACCTGTGGAAGCACAACAGATAACACACACGTTAACGTCCGCTACGACGGTTCGCTCCACATAGGTCTCATGAGCCACTTGAGACCTCTCTAGCGTTATTCCCCGGGGTGAACACGACCTCCACTGGTAGAAGTGGGTAACTGCACCCTGCTCACTGATCACCCTCACACACGCCACAAACCACAACAAAAGCAGGAACAGTGCTTTGCCACAATTATGCTACATAAACACGTCCTGGTCCCCTCTGGATCCTCTTTTCCGGTCCTCGCGATCACTCTCTTGGCTGCGGTGGGCATGGTTCTTCCTTTGTCAGGGCATTCTCTGGCCCAGTGACCCATTCGGCCGCAGATGTGGCACGCCCCCTTTTCGCCTCTGTCTCCGCTAGTCGCCCTTCGTCGGTTGTCGTTGTTCCTGTAGGGCCGTCTCGCCGTGTCACTGAGGTGCTTCATCATGGTGAGGGAGGCACGCTTTATCTTCTTGTCCTCTGCATCGCTGGCCTCCTGCAGAAGCCTCTCAGCGTGCACTGCATGACGTCGGACCTCTGTCAGCCGGGCATCTTCAATCCCCACGCAGCAGCTGCTGTTAACTGCTTTGGCGATCTGGGGGAGCAGCCCTTGTCTGAAAGCAGTGATGAGGCTGGCCGTTTGGTTGACGGCAGTCCTGATGAACGTGGCGACGCTGCGGCGTCGGTGCTGGAGTGCGCAGGGTTGTACGGTGGTAGCGTTGGATGAGGGCAGGCGGGAGGAGGGAAGACAGGCATGTCCAGGAGAGGGTCCCTCGGGCCTGTAAGAGAAGGATACAGACGATTTGATGCATTTGAATGCTCGTGTGTGAGCGGCTCCTTTTCTCCCTCCTCTGGGGAGTGTGTGTGAGTGTGTGCACCCTCTGCCGTTATCTCTGTCACCCCTGTGCTCCAGCGCCCAGCGCTGTTCACACGTTTGTTTTTGTTTTCTTTACTTGTTTCCTGTCCCTGACCTCTGCTTCAGGTTTCCAGAATGAAAAACACCTTTCATGATCTTTGATGATTTGAATCTCCCACCTGTTTGGGTTTTTCTTTTTTGTAACCTTTCCCTCTGCTATCTTCAATTTATCCCGGAGGTTTCTCAATTCCTCCAAACTCAGTGATCCCCCTGCTGGG
Organism: Nelusetta ayraudi; assembly: GCF_046127955.1. NCBI lineage: Eukaryota > Metazoa > Chordata > Actinopteri > Tetraodontiformes > Monacanthidae > Nelusetta > Nelusetta ayraudi. The sequence goes on from NW_027466078.1 coordinate 262,394, forward strand.
AAATCATACTTTTCAACCCAAATTCCCAACATGTCAAGACAATCTGGACCATATTTTTTCCTCATGTCGTCCACAATTGGTCCCCCCTGGGGAACAGCAGCAGCCACTTTGCTCTGGTTCTTCCCCAGCACTGTCTAGCTAGACTTATTACTCTGACTTTTCACTAAGTTTTCACAAAATTCCAAGTCAGAAAATACACAGGCGTCCCCGTGCACCCCTTTTTCTTACTCTGGAGCAAAAAGGTGGAGAAAAAACTCACCCCTCTGGTAGTTTACCTACCAGAAGCTTCCGGCTCACTTGTGGAGCGGGAATTTCAGTGTTGATTCAGAATCAACACCGACCTGACAGGCACGGTTAACGTATGTGCTCCGTCCTGCCCCGGGACCGTTCGTAGACGACAAGGAAAACAACCCACTGGTCACTGATATGTCTGAGACAAGAACAATTACTTCTCACCCGATCTCTGAATCAGCACTTCCCTTCCAAGTTTGCTTGGATAGACGTGAAGCCGATCAGATCCACTCTTAGACGCCGATCCTTTCATCTCTGAATGCTTGGTTCGAGGTAGAGGGGGAACGAGGAGTTTCCTCCGTTCCTGGTCCCGGGCCCTCAACGTCCCAGAGTTCCACTGACAGGTCTCCAGCAATCCTGTTCGTGACGCCAAATTGTTGTGGAAAAGAGCGAAGATGCAGATGCAGGAATACTGGGATAATAAGTAATTTAATGAACAAACAATAAAAAAAGGGATCGGAGCTCCGAGGCACAAAACACAGTAAAATGGGAGTGCGAGTGCGAGGTGGGAAGGAGGAAGAAGGTCTCTTATACACAGGACTGGGAGGGGATAAGATAAGGAAAGAACAGGGAGGAGAACAGAGAGAGACAAACCAACGACTATACGATAGTTGACCGATTTCACAGCTCATATCCTGTACAGGGAGAGGACGAGCACATCAGTGGCAGGCCATAAAACAAAGTGAAATACGATGCGTATATGTTAGCCTAGGATTCTAACAGTTTACACGTGCTACTAGTGATCATACAATATAAACCAAGATAAAGAATAACACAAGAATACTCTATCATGTTCGACCCATCTTAATAACCGAGATTTTTTTTCCAGGTGCGCTTTGCTCATCTCTTTGTACCAAATATTTAGGGGAGTTTTTATAACATCACATAGGTTATTAGAGTATATAGTCTTGAAAGCTTTGTCACCCAGCAGAGATTGAAGTGGGATATCTAGTTGGTCAAATTCTAGCTCCTTCCATTTTGCATCGTAACCCGCCCTGCACCAGTAGACTATATACTGCAGTTGTGCTGCTTTATAGTAGTCCTCCAAGCATGGGAGTGACATCCCTCCCTGTTAAGTGTAATGTTTTGTAGCGTACCCTTGGTTTCTTGTTCTGCCATATGAATCTAGAAATGATCCGATTCCATTCACTGAATTTCTTATTGGGTATTTCTACAGGTAGGGATTGGAGTAGAAATAACAATTGTGGTAAAATAACCATTTTTTAAGTATCTATTCGGTTGTAAAAATCAAGTATCCGGGTCGGATAAAGTCACCAGGATGTCATCTGCATATAAACATGTCTTATATTCTTTCCCCTTGAATAGTATTCCCATGATTTCTGGGTCTTCCCTAATCTTTTGAACAAGTAGCTCTATAAATAGAGCAAACAAGATGGGGCTCAGTGGGCAGCCCTGTCAGCAACCCCTCTCCAAACGGATTGTACCTGAAAGACTGCCATTTATTCTGATCCGGGCCACAGGTGAATTTTAAACATTTTATAACTGTATTGTTAAAGCCAAAACGTTGCAGGACCAGGTATAAAAATTCCCATAGAACAGAGTCAAAAGCTTTTTTTTGTGTCAAAGCTAATTGCTAAGGACATTGTGTTTCCTTTGCTCATTATATGTAACAGATGTATAGCTCGCCTAACATTGTCTTGTGTTTGTCTATTTTTAACAAAACCTGTCTGGTCCGTGTCAATTAGGTTAGGGATAATATTTTCTAGTGTGTTGACAATAATTGAAGTGAAAATTTTATAATCAGTGTTTAAAACTGAGATAGGTCTGTTAGAGCTGCAATCTGTCCTATCTTTCCCTGGTTTCAGTATTACAGATAATATGGCCTGTTTCCAAGATGGTGGGGTCTCGCCACCTTTTAAGACATAGGTAAAACAATTTAATAAATAGCAGTGGGGTCACAGAGTCCCTAAAAGTCTTATACCATTCTGCTGGTAGTCCATCTCCCCCGGCTGCTTTGCTTGTTTTCAGTTTAGAAATTGCCTTGTCGACCTCTGCATTTGTAATCTCTGTAGTTAAGCACTTATTTTGTTCTGTGACAACAGATGGCAGGTCTAGGGATTTCAAAAAATTGATTGACTGTTACTGCTTCTGCTAATTCGGGTTGAGTGTATAAATTCCTGTAGTATGATTCAAAAGACTTATGTATTGCTTCTGGCTTATAACACATCTGGTTGGTGACCGGGTCCTTTACTTTATATATGGATCTTCCAGACTGTTGTTTTTTAAGTCTCCAGGCTAAGAGTTTTTTAGCACGGGGTCCATTTTCATAGTGGGTTTGTTTGATATACTTAAGTGTAAGTTCCTCCTGGTCGTTCAGTTTCTTATTTAGTTCTGATTTTACTATGGTTATTTGTTCCAATAAGGTGGGGTCGTTAGTCTCTACATGCTTCCGTTCCAGTGAGTCTAATTTACTTGTCAAGTCGTTAAGGTGTTTAAGTTTTTCTTTTTTCCTTTGTGATGCCCAACTTATAATCTTCCCACGCAATACTGCTTTTCCAGCATCCCATAAAATACTCTGTGACGTCACTGTGCTACCGTTAAGGTCTGTATATTCCTTAATTTCTTTCCTAATGTAATCTTCAAATCAGGTGTAATTTAATAGGGAGGTGTTGAGTCTCCAAATAGTGTTTTTGTGTGGGACACCTACATTTATTTTCACATATACACCTGAGTGATCTGATATGTCGCTAACACCAATTCTACAATCTAAAACCCTGTGTCTGTCTGTTCAGAACATAAAGAAATAATCGATCCACGAGTAAACTGAATGAGGGTGAGAGTAAAAAGTCAATTGTTTAGTGGATGGATGAAAATCCCTCCATACATCAAACATACCAATCCTTTTAATCATCTTCTTAATATTTAGTGACTCAGGATTTGTTTTCTTTGTCGGGTTTGATGAGTCTAGAGTGGGATGCAGCTGTACATTCCAAGGGGACTCGTGCCACGCAAAGCCTATTCCGACCTGGCGATCCTGTTTGAATCCATTAGCAACCAGCTACATTACCCCGGGCAGCTTCACGGGTACAGGTGGATGTATGCTAAATGCAGAGAAAATGGACTGCGTGTGAGAAAAGAGTCTGTGCGTTTGGTTTTGAAGGAGCTGGATCCAAGAGGAGTGTCATTAAGGCAAGCGGGGCGTCTCAGACGGAGGAATTACTTCTCAAACTTCTCAACTTCATCTGGCACCTGGACTCATATGATGAACTGAAGCCATATGGTATTTGTGTGAATGGATGTATCGATGGCTTTTCAAGAAAAATAATCTGGCTCAATGCTTACGCAACAAGTAGTGACCCAAAAGTAATTGGAGGGTGCTACATAGAAGTGGTACAGCGTTTTGGGGGGTGCCCTAGAGTTGTTCAAGGTGACCTTGGAACCGAAAATGGCCATATTAGAGGCTTCCAGCGTATCCTCGTCCCTGTTCAACCAGACGACACCCTCGATAGTTACTTGGAGGGGGCCAGCACCGCCAATCAAAGAACTGAATATTGGTGGGGTTTCCTGCGTGGCCAGCGCATGGAGTTCTGGTTAGCCTTGTTATCAGACCTCAGAGACAACGGGCATTTTGATGGCGAGTTTCTGGACAAAAGTCTCCTGCAGTTTTGTATGGGCCTCCATACAGGTGAGTTCATGAATAATGTTTTATTTTCATTTTGTGTGCATGTGTATGTGAGTGAGAGAGAGGGGAGGGAGGACAGAAACGGGAAAGGGGGTGTTGGGAAGACAGACAGACAGAGACGGGAGGAAAGGAAAAAGAATGCTAAAGAGAAGGGGTAGAAAAGGGAAAGGAACAGAGATGGAAGGGGAGAGAGATGGAACAGAAGGGTAGAAACAGAGAGGATAAGAGATGGGGAGGAAGAGGGGGCGGGGAGGGATGAACAGAGACAGGGAGGGAGGGAGAGGGTGGGGTTGCTCATGTGTGAAGGCTGTAATTTAGTGTTTTATTTATGTTCTGCTGGCACAGCTCTTCCTAAATGTATACATTTTCTACAGGATGAGTTGGATGACACTGCACAGGTGTGGAATGCACACAACATCAGGCCATCAAGAAACCTGAACGTCCCCAGCGATCGGCCTAATGTGACGCATGCTGTTCCTGAACTTGACCGAACAACAGATTTTCTCTCCCCTGTTGAAGATGAACACATTCAACTGTGCAAAAATGAATGTGTCTTTCGGCTGGCTGTACCATGTAATCCAGATATTTATGAACTCTGGATCATCTTTATGGCTGAGTCCCATCTTGCTCCACCAACAGATCCGTATCAGGCTGTGAACTTGTATTTGCACCTAAGAGAGGCCATCACTGCATCTCTCTAAACCACCCGACCCTCTCCACAGGATGGACACTTATTCCACTGCAGTGCGCCTCCCCCTGACCCTATCCAGAGAATGGACACTAAATTGTTGTGAACCTCCTGTTATTTTGTGTCTTGTTAAATCTCTAGTGTTCCTTTTAAAAATACACAGGGATATTGGTTATTTACTGCACTCCTTTGTTTCTGTTATTACGCAATCCTTATGGTGATGCTATTTACTGAATTTACTTTTTGACCTGAAGGTCGTGTGTGCAAAGAGCTGTTAAATAAAAGTAGCCATGTGAAAGAACTTAACTATGTTCAGAACAAAGTTGTTGAAACATTGAGAAACACAGAAGCACAAGGTTACTTTAAGATTTACTTTAATTATTCTTCACTTCCATGAATTAATGAACATTAACGTGATTCTTTAAAGTCAACAATTCCTGAAAAATTAAACCGGTGTTGGACACCTCGTTCTGAATGCTTGGTTAGAGTAAACAGATGGACCTGTAAGCAGTCATTTTCAAAACAACATTTTCACTTTCAACAAAAAAAAAAAACACCCTCATAAAACTCTGCTGAAGCATTTACTATGGTATGTGTAACTATGGAAGCAGATAGTTACCATAATGCAAATAAAAATGCACTAGCAGAAATGCTTTTAAATTTTAAGAACGAAGCTGCATTATTTGACTCATAATTAAAATGGTTAATAAGTCATTCAATCTGCATTTTCATTTTCTTATTCATGACTGCTCATTCTTGTACTTAATTCAAATGAAGGAAAACACATTTGAGATTTAATTTTCAAAACATGCACCAGCAAAGAGTTACCAAAATTCAATATGAAATGTAAAATTCAAAAATGAAAAAGCAATAGCAGAATGCTTTTTCATTTTAAGAACGAAACTGCATTATTTGACTCATAATTAAAATCATTAATAAATATTGCTATATGCATTTTCATTTTCTTATTCGTGTCGCACCTTTTATGACACAATCAAAAAGAAAACTGAGGGCATTGCTTTTTAATTTTCGTGGTCCTGCCCTGCACAAGAGTTACCACAACTCGAAAATGAAATCGCAATCTCAAAGTAAGCGCGCGGCGCAGGAAAGTGACATCAGCAGCTCTCCACCTGTGGGTATGGCGGTATGACGCCAAGTGTCATTTGCCTCCTGTTATGTGTAAATTCTAATGTTTGTGAAAAAGAGAAAGATATATATATATATATATTTTTTTTATTTATTTATTTAAAAAGAAAAGAAAAGAAAAAAAAGGTATTGCGGTCTGACACCACTTTGCCATCGTTACTTCTTTCACGTCATTGAAGTTGCCGGTAATCGAGATTTAAATCGGCGAAAAACGTGGACCACTGACAGATCTCGCACCAGCATCTGCCACCAGTCGACGGATTGATCTGTTGCTTCGCATCCTTCGTCGGATGGACTGGTGGCCGACGCCGAACGGAAGCAATGATCCGTTGCATCGCATCCTGCGACGGATGGACTGGTGGCCGACGCCGAACAGCTGTTACTCCACCCATGTAACAAATAGCTTTAGCTTTGATGTTGTGCTGGTGCATCAAGGTGTTCCAGAACTGACAACAGGTTGGCTAGGGCAACCTTGTTTGCGTCCGTATCTGGGACGGCAGAATACCTGCTCAACTCGGTCCCGAGCATCAGATTCAGATACACTATTCAACTCCACCTGGGAAGCTAAATCCAGCAGGGTTTGAACAATTGTGTCAATGTGCGCCATGCTCAAATCTGTCCGACCAACGAGATCCGTCAGTGGTCCACGTTTTTCGGCGATTTAAATCTCGATTACCGGCAACTTCAATGACGTGAAAAGTAACGATGGCAAAGTGGTGTCATACCACTATACCTTTTTTTTTTGTTTGTTTGTTTTTTTAAATATACAGTATATATATACATCTATTAAATTCACAAACATTAGAATTTACACATAACAGGAGGCAAATGACACTTGGCGTCATACCGCCATACCCACAGCGGAGGTGGAGAGCTGCTGACGTCACTTTCCTGCGCCGCGCGCTTACTTTGAGATTGCGATTTCGTTTTCAAGTTGTGGTAACTCTTGTGCAGGGCAGGACCATGAAAATTAAAAAGCAATGCTCTCAGTTTTCTTTTTGATTGTGTCATAAAAGGTGCGACACGAATAAGAAAATGAAAATGCATATAGGAATATTTATTAATGATTTTAATTATGAGTCAAATAATGCAGCTTCGTTCTTAAAATGAAAAAGCATTTCTGTTATTATATTCTTATTTTAATTTGGATTATGGTAACTGCTTCCATATAAAACAAATACATCCATAAATATATACAATGTGAGAATTGTTTCTTGCAAGAGCTGTACTTCAACCCATGACCATCGATAAAAGTGTACACATCTAATCGTAAACAATCTGCTGCAACCTGAATTTCCACTTCTGTGTCTATAAACCAGTTACAGCTTGACTGATGGCTCTGAAGAAGCAGTTTCCATCAGCCTCTACATTCTCATTTGTACACGGCGAACCTAATGGGCCATTGCAATCAGAAATTGGAAAACTCGCACGGTCCAAATGAATCTTCAAGTTTTTGCAAAGGTCTAAACAAACATCAACATCAAGGGGAGAGAAGTTACACTCTTCATTGGTCACAGCACTGACAAACTCTACGTCAGAATTATCCATGTCAAAGTGAGGAGTTTTGCTCTTCTGAAGTGACTCACTGTTGCCAGCTGGTGCTGGAATTTTAAACCGTGACCGGTTTCGCCTTGATGAAAAGAACCATGCAGAACCTAGGCTAATCTAATACCAGTGCCATGATCTGCCACTGCATCTTCACTAGTACTAACTGATGATGGATCACAAATCACATGTGCGAGGCGTAGAACGAGCGGAGCAGTCAGAGGCAACAGAAGAAGAAAGAAAAGCCTCCTTAGCTTAGTTGATCTTCTGTGTTGCCTCCTGGACGGTGCTGGCCTCCTCTGGCTTGGTGCTGGCAACCACGGGAGCCACAGGAACCACGGGCACAGCTCTGGTCATCTGTGGCGTCGCCTCCACCTGATTAAAATAAGAAAGATGTGATTTTATGCCAATAAACATAGAAAGGAAAACACTAGGCTTTACATGATCACGATTTTTGTGCCGATCACCGATCAGTGAGTTTAAATAAACCGATCACCGATCACCGATCCAATCACGTTAGGGGCAATAAATACTTGTTTCTGTACACCCCTTGCCTTCTCACGAGCACCGTCTAAAGTTGTTTGCTTTAGCATCCGTTTCAGAGTTTGCTTTTCTTTTTCTTTCTCCGCGCTGCGTTTCTTAAACTCGACATGCTCCTCTGTGTGTATCTTTTCCAAGTGCCTGATTAAATTTGTGGTGTTGAAATTTTTTTACCAAAGTTCCCCCGCGAAGTACTGTAGCGTTGCATATATTGCAGATAGCTTGTGCTATGTCTGTTTCTCTCACTTTGAAAAACTTCCACACTCCCGACACGTTTGTTTGTGTCGCCCATGGATGTTGCTGTCGTGAAGATTCAAAGAAACTTTATTGTCCGTCACATAGCGACAGTACTCAAAACAGAAAGAGGCACGAAGACGAAAGTGAAGGCCTTTGAATCATGAATCATTATGTCTCGGATACAAACAAATAAACATGTCAATGCTGTGAAACTACTTTGGAGGAAATGAGACAGATTAAAAAAGTTTCAACACGACCATGACGTCATTGATCGGTGATTCATGACATGACGCCCGATCATGAACGTTTCAAAAAATGCCAAATATCAGCCGATCCGATACAGCCGATAAGATCGGTGTAAAGCCTAGAAAACACACACAGGTGATGAAGTGGAAATGAATAAGTACAAACCTGCTGCACTGCTGTGACATTGCTGGAGGCAGACTCAGTCATGTGGACAGTTGAATGTGTTGCCCACACCTGCAAATACAAGGACACAAAGTAACGTTTAAAGAACTGCATTTATTGTCCTATCACAAAGATGCACACAATGAAATACACATATCCCAAATACCAACATTTCACTTGTTTGTTTTGGTTTTTGAGGCAACGCGTGCTGATCGACGTCTCAGGCTGGACATCTGGAAGGACATAAAGAAATTAATTCATAAACAAAGTAACACACTAATTAAACTGTACATGTACTGTACATATGTGATCTTGTGTTGATAATAGGGGTGGGGCGATACGGCTAACCCACGATTCGATACTGTGACGATATTTGGCCCACGATAATGACAACATCACGACACACGATATCTTCGATATCTTCGAAATTTTGCAGACGATATTGTCATAACCCGGCTCAAGAGTTATGACAATAACGGAAGGGACACTGCGGATTGCAATTAATCAAAAGGTTTATTATAACAAAATAGATAATTGTAAGCAAAATAATGAAATATATGGTGTGTGTTTGTCAGTATTCATCAGTAATGTAAGTGTGGATGAGTGAATAATAGGATGTGGGGTGTTGTCAGGTGCAAAACAGAACAGAAGAAGCTGAGAGTCGGCCAGACGTACATGGCTGCTGGATGGAGAATGGGGAAGAGACGGAGCGGCACACGCAGTCGGCCTTTTATCCTGCGGGGGGCATCGGCACAGGTGTCCTAATCGGAAGATGCCACTCCCACATCCACCGCTACCTAGAAATGGGAAAACAGCTGGGAGCCACAACAAGTTATATAGAGACAGGGTCGTCACAATATGTGACTGAAAAAGAAAAAAATACCCATAAAAAGGAAAATGCCTGTGATCTTGCATTTATTCCAAAACTTTGTATAATGTACAAACAAACGTGCACTGCACAAGCAAACATATTAAAGTGCATGAACATTAATAACTTTCATGTAAACAAGGACAGTGCTTTCTGGTAATGTAAAGTCAGTAGCAACTTGTTTTATCTCAACTTGGGGACTTGGGATATACAAACCGACGGGAAGATGAAAGAGGGAAAAAAATCCTTTCACTGCCCCGATTCTGAAAATCAATAAAAAAAAATGATGCAGACAAAATAAAGAAATAAATAACCGCGTCCCCAAAATATACGGGAAAAAGTGAAGTGCGTCCCCCATCAGTTCATTACGGGACAGGCTTTTTAGTTGCCAAATATGGGACAATCGTGTATTTTACGGGAGGGTTGGCAACCCTATCTAGACCACAGACGGAAATTAAATGAGAAATTAAATCATTTTCCCTAAAAAACGGGACAAATTGTGTCCTGGGAGAGATTTTATCTTTCCCGGGACAGGTGGACAGGTGGTGTTTGGAAAAAAATATTGATATTTGCCGTCAGTGTATCGATTATTTATTGCGACAGAAAGCACAACAATATATTGCAATATTGATTTTTTTTTTCACCCACCCCTAGTTGATAAGTGTATGAATAATTGTGTGAATGTTACCGTGGCAGCTGGGGAAACCCTGCCAGATGACTCCACGACGGTCTCCATGTGGTCCAGCAGCACAGCCTCACTGAACCACACGGGATTGGACGGGATGTCTGTGTGAAATGCAGTCTCAACAGCTGTTGGTACTGTCTATAAAAAAAGAGGAGAGGAAATCAGAGTCAACTTAGGATAAGTGTTCATTTTTAAAATAAAAAGTTGCACAGTTTGACAAATACACGATTGGGGGAAAAAAAAAAAAAGAGGGATGAACAGGTTACCTCAACCTCCTGTCCAACAAGAGTCCATTCAGGAGCAGGTCCATACACTGGCATGTGGACAGGACCTGTCACAACCACTCTGGGAGACACCCTGGGCGATGATTGGTTGTGGCACAACACCCCTGGCCTAGGTGAAGGGGGTGCGAGCTGATGGAGCACTGCAGCATGCAGACGCTCCACCAAAATCAGTCCTGAGGTGCACCTAAACAGAAAACAACATGTTAACACATATTTGTCATATCAAATGAAGAGCAAGTAAGGCTGAAGAAGGCAAAACTTACACCATCATAACACCACCATGTACAGCTGACGAAGGGGGAGGTGATTGACCATATACACAAATGTTAAACCTGGAAGAAGTGTCACATAATCAATTATGTAATCACACAATTCTAAGAAATATCTGTTAGCACAGTGTCACTGAAGAGAAAAAAATACAACAAAAATGTGTATTTTACACACCCATGCGTGCAGCAACACGATAATATACTTGACGTAGCGCTGTTTGTAGTTCTGGCTTGACAGTCAGGCGAGGTGGAAAGTCAAGCACAAACACCTACAAAATAGTTGTATAAAAAAGAAAAAAAACAAACAAACATAAAAATGCAAAATAAATTCATGAATATTCTTGTTATTGAACTATGGATCATGGAATTACTTGATATTGATAAAACAAAGTGGCGATGACATTCATGTGTTCAAATTTGTTTGTCACAGCAGATAAACAAACCTTGGGCCAGCGGTCCAACACAGTTGCCAGTAGCGCAGCAAAATCCTGGGCGGAGTCTGTTACAAGCCCGTGTTCAAGGTTGTTGCCAGGGGCGAGAACACAAAACCATCCACAAGTGGACAGAGATGTGAGTCTCCCACCACCAGAACAAAAACATAAAGAAACTCGTGGCTTGACAAAATCACGACCCATACCTTCTTGTTGCTGGCCCCGTTTTTGCTCCAGGCGTCGTTTCATGGCCAGAGAGCGACGGAATGCCTTGGTGTTCGGCATCTCAACAATGAAATGAAAGATTGTGTCATTTTCAATGAAAGACAATAACACAAGTTTACAGAAAAAAGTGATGTTTTCTCACACACGACATCAAAACACAGAAAGGTTTCTGTACCTTTGCAGCTGGAGACGATGAGCTTAAATCAAAAAAGCAAAAGAAAATGTGTAGGTGTACTCTTGGACCCTAACCCTAATGCCATACAAGTCTATGGGGTGAAATTTCAACTTTGTCCTACAGATATGGGGCCACTTGCTTTTTCATCAGGAGCCCCCAAGAAGCACCCACGCCAAATTTGGGGCTTCTAGTACTTGAGGAACCCCAAAACCCTAACCGTAATTTCAGCTAACCCTAACCCTAGTTTCAGCCTTATCGTTAACCCTAATTCAATGCAAGTCTATGGGGTGAATTTTCAACTTTGTCCTAGAGACATGGGGCCACTTGCTTTTTCATCAGGAGCCCCCAAGAAGCGCCCACGCTAGATTTGGGGCTTCTAGCCAATGAGGAAAAATTTGGAGCAGACACAACAGGGTTACAGCTGAGAAAGGACTGTTGCCACTCACTAGACCAAACAAATGGTTTCAATGGACTGGTTAATTCTTCTCTCGTGGCCGGCAGCTCCACTGCCTTAGTGTTGGAGATGCCCGCTCAGGGGCGCCGCCAGGAATTTTGGGCCCCCTTCAAAAAAACAAAAACAAATGGGCCTCCTTTGCGCAGCGCTTGTCAAAAGCTTCACATCACTCTAAAAATACAGTATAGTTCAATAATAGTGCTTGAGTCCATCTTTAACAGTGTCAATGTATTTTTATTGTGAATTCTCCACAAAGCAAACTCTTAAACATTTATGAATGATTCATGAAAAGGATACTTGATGTCTCTCGGACAAAGTTGAGCTTTGACCTTCACAGACTTGCACTGCATTAGGGTTTAGCGATAAGGCTGGAATTAGAGTGAGGGTTTTGGGGTTCCTCATGGGCTAGAAGCCCCAAATTTGGCATGGGTGTGTCCTGGAGGATCCTGATGAACCTGAAAGTGGCCCCATGTCCCTTAGGACAAATTTGACCTTTGACCTCCATAGACTTGCATTGAATTAGGGTTAACGATAAGGCTGAAACTAGGGTTAGCTGAAATTAGGGTTAGGGTTTCGGGGTTCCTCAAGAACTAGAAGCCCCAAATTTGGCGTGTGCGCTTCTTGGGGGCTCCTGATGAAAAAGCAAGTGGCCCCATGTCTCTAGGACAAAGTTAACCTTTGACCCTCATAGACTTGTATGGCATTAGGGTTATCGATAAGCGATACAAACCTGGTGAGTTTAAGACTTAATGACTCTACGTACATGAATGTATGGGGTACCCCGTCCTTACCTTGTTCCAACCTTCCCTCCACAAACCTGGCTGTCCAGTGCAGAAGTCAAAGTGAGAGAGAGAACAAAGAAGGAGGAGGGCCTGTGACGCCGCTGCTGATTGGCTCGTTGGTCGGTTGAATGAGCCAATTCTAGAGCTCCCCTCGGTGTCCACACACTGCAAAATATATCTAAGAAATAACAAACAAACAAAGCATCCACCCCCCCTACGCCCACCCCCCCCAAAAAAAAAATAATTCAGCAAACAGAATTAATATTGTCAACAACTATTTATTCACTTAAATTGCTGACAGTGCCTTCACTGCCTTGTAATAAAAACGTCACTAAGGCATTGCATCTTAAAACAATCTCAAGCAATCATTTCTAGAATGCAAGTAATGTTGTGTTGTTACAATATTCACCGTCACCATTATTGAACATTGATTCAGATTCCCTGACACTCAGTTACAAACAAAAAAAGAACAGTATGGGGACAGCATATAGTGTTGTGTTCCTATCACCACTGATAACATGTTTGTTCCAACAGACTCCCACCCACCCTCAAGTTACAACTACCAGGAGAGTGTATCGCTACCTATGCCTAGTACACAGCTCTACTCCCCAATAAAATCTTTCCATTCTGCCATGGTCTTTTTTGTATGAGGCTGTGGTGTCTCGCTCATGGATAGTGTCCTGTAGCACTTCTGTCTGAATGACAGAGAGAAGGGTTGCCTTCTGGAGTGGCTCCAAGACAGATGAGACAGCGGGTCCCATCAAACAGCAACACAGGGCTGCAGAAAGACCTCTTCTGCGAGTACATTGTGGGATCTTCTGTTGGCTAAAGAAAAAGAAGAAGGAAACGCCACATCCATGCATGGAACTATGAAGTGTTGAATGTGAGAAAATGCAAACAAACTTTCACCTGAATGACATGAAGCAGTGCCTCACTGGCATGTCCCAGCTTCTTCGGTGGTGGACTTGGTGAAGGAAAGAGTGTGGGGAGTGCCCTGAGCAGCGCGATGGAATATTCCACTGGAATAGAACAAATCAACTTTGAGTTCAAAGTTAGTCTTCCTAAAAATGAGTCTTATTAGGTTTGTGTTGATCACAAAAAAATCTTATTTTTTCAGCATGAAGAGTATTACCATTCTGCATCTATTCATTCAGCGCAACATAAACCATCCTATGTCCAAGGAAACAGCTACACAGTCAATTAGAGACACAGCAAAATGACTCTACTGAACTACAACCAGCGTTATGCGTGGCTTCATCACTTGATTTTTTTTCCAAACACCATAAAATTACACATTGGTGCAGAAGTCTTCCCATCTCTTTTTTTAGTTCATCAATGAATTTTCTGTTGCCCTTATCCAGAATGCGCCGCAGCTCATTCATCGCCTATAATGCAAGTCAATGTTAAAATCTGCAAAAATGCTTGCTTTTCATCATAAACCAAAACAAGTTAATCACTTACACGATAAAGATCCTTGACACATGGATATGCATCCAGGATCTTTGTTGGCCTTGTCCTGTTCTTTCAGAACATCACTATCAATGAAGGATCTTCTTGCTTGAAACTGCAGGTCAAGAATTTGGGAGACAGCATCTTGGTTGGGTTTTGGTTTCTTGTACAGCTCCTGCAGGGTCTGATAATGTCTGGCCTGTGCTGTCAGACCATCTTTGGCTGATGAAATGGAGGAGACAAATCAGTAAATCAGTCAAATGGATGAAATTGTTTGGAGCATCAAAATATATCAAATGACAATTCAAATGTAAAAATGCCTGTGATATATCATGATATCCAAAACTATCAAAACATTGCCTAGCTTTCATACATTATCATTATTATTAAAATGGACATGTTTCTACTTATGTGAAGTGTGGCCATTATCAGAACTGCGCCCTGGTGTGTGACACAAAATAATTGTTGATCCACCAATTGAGTCTGCATCATGATCTTCTTCTTGGTCACTTGCTGAGAAGTCAATGCGATGCCTTTTCTTCTTGTGGCCCCTCTCTGGTGAATCTCTTGTGAAGATTCTTGTAAGTGCTCGCCTGTGGTAAATAAAATTTCACTCATTGAAAGAACAAATAAAGATGGAAAGTGAACATGCACAGATAAAAAAAAGTATCAGCCAAAAATAACCACACGCTGCAAAATCTAAGTGCACAAAATAATATAATCACTTACATGTTTCATTGTTTTGTCTTAATCCTTCAGCATGGGATAATACTCCACTAGTCTTTGAGACATTGCAGTGACTTCATGCTTAGAAGGGTACCAGACCCCCTCTCCTTGCTGACTGGCTCTCAAGATAGAAATCATGCTGGTGACAGTGTTTCTCACCAGCCTGCATCTCAGCTCTTTGAACATGACACATTTCCCCTCACTGGCAGTGCGGGCCATCTGGAAGTAGTGCTTACGAGCTTGCTCCAAATCACTGTCTGTATAGAGGGTGGGCAAACTTTTTTAGCAACGGGCCACATGACAGACCTGCATCGAGTCGGCGGGCCACGGAAGGGGGGGTTGTAGGTAGGTACAGAATTAGTCCGGGTGCAGAATGGTTCTGGGTGTAGTGACTGCCCGATACGGCAACTCCATTGGGAAATACCTCTACATCGCGGTCGAACGTGATATATGGATAGATCACGGTCAAAACGCTATTTCGCGGGTGATAGATAGATAGATTGTGAGAGAATTTCGTGTATACAATATAATACAAAAGTACTGTAAATACGGCAGGGATTGACAGAAAAAAAAAGATAACCTTAATCAACCGATGTAGTTTGTCCTAATAGAGTTGCCGTATGTGACGTTGTTGGCATTCGCCCACTGGACAGAGGAGACTGCCAATTACGTCACATACGGCAACTCTATAAACGTACCGCGATCTATCCATATATCACGTTCGAACGCGATGTAGAGGTATGTCCCAATGGAGTTGCCGTATCGGCAGTCACTTCTGCCCGGAACGATTCTGCACCCGGACTAATTCTGTACCTACACCTCGTTGACGGGGGGGAAGCACGCTATCGCTATCGCGCTACACTAACTCGGCAAAGTTACGTGCCGACAAAGTTTCGTTGGGGGGTGCGGTGTTGGGGGGTTATGACTGGCTTCACGCGGGCCGGACAGAGACACGCAGCGGGCCGGATGTGGCCCGCGGGCCGGGGTTTGCCCATGTCTAGTATAGACAACATATTGTGGAGGAGCAGGAAGCTGTAGGGTCCTCTTTGGGCTGCTTTTCACCAAAGGAGTGGATGTCTGAGGACAGATTGGAGATGTCTCCTGGTGAAGACACAGTTCCTGGCTTCATTCGGGGCAGCCTTGTCTGGTACGGTGGAATTCTCAGCCGAGAGGAAACCAGATCCAAAACATTATGAACAAGAGAGAAACAATAGACACAATTAGGAAAAAAGAAAAAAAAAGTGTTATGCTAGATGTTTTCAGAGCAAAGTAGGTAACCAATCACATCTACACTAATAAGGGCCCAAATCCGTTTCCTCCTGAGAAAGTGTTCTGGTCCAGGAAAAAGGTCTCTCAAATCATCACGACTGAGGGTGTGGAGCAAGACTTCATCGATGTTGGCAGCTATAAAGACAGTCCAATCATTAACAAACCTTTTAAACTTAACAACTCATACATTTTTTTAACTAATGTATTTAATTCAACTTGACAAGTTGACAAGTCAAACCAAGTTTGTTTTGTGCCAATTTCTGTTATCAGAATTAATTGTAAATGCAATTCAGTTTAGACATTTTGTCTCAAATTTGTAAAATACTTCTTTTTGAAATCAGTGTCAGCATACAGTTATTTTAATTACTTAGCGGACCAATCAAAGTCATGGAAATTTTTTCATACCTACACATGACATACCATTTAAAATTGATACTGTGACATCATCCAGCTCATCCATGATTGGCCCCGGTTTGGATGTCCATTTAATTTCTCCTCAATCTGGCAGGGAAAAAAAATCATCATATTAAGGTCACAATTAGGACAAGCTGGCCTTCCGGCTCAAGATCCGTTTTTTTACAATGCCCATCTGCCATGGATCCCAAAGTTCCCATGCAATTAAAAGTTGTGACACCTTATCTGAATGATAACCCTAGACAGCTCAACGGATTGCTAGTCATACAGACAACAATCAAAATTGGAGTGAAACTTGTAACCACAATGCCTGCAACATGGTGGTACTTATGGTAATAATCATCAAATACCAGTGTTCTTTGTGACAAAATGACAACATCTGATAGGATTGTGCCACCTTGAACTGCAATCAACTTAAATTTTGATAAAAACAAGCAAATTGTACCTAAACTACATCTTCAATCAATCCAATTTGAGCACCCTCTACCCCATAAACTGAAGATACTGCAATACAAACTTGGTAGTACAGTATTTCGTCATGCCACATATAACTAGGAATGCTAATTGCTTGTTCACATGACTAGAATTGCAGTACATCAATCCAATACAAAATACACACTTAAGCTCATAAATCCATTGAGTCGAGATGAGCACGTGCAAGGAGTCGGACTCCGTGAGTTCACATAAACAGAGCATTGCGTTTGCGTAAATTATGCACGGCTATCGAGCTAGAAGCCGAGTCCGATTTGGTGCACACAACCACACTATAATGCCTCTCAATGTCCTAACCCATGCCACGCAACAAACGTGAAGAACCAATTTGAGTTTCTCACAGGACCAGCAGTGAAGTCACAACCGCCGCCCCAAATGAAATGTCGCAGCAGGAGCCTGAGGATTTTCTGAGTCAACATGCTGATCAACAGGTAACGTAATGTTGGCTTCCTTGACGACATTAGACAACTCCCTGTTTATATTTTATCCATATTTTAGTACAAAGCCTCCTTGTTTTCTGATCTGCTCCTGTTTGACTTGTTCGGTTTTTGTTTTGACATTATGCTGTTAGTGTTTATTTCAAATTAACAAGAAGTACCGGTACAGATAGTAGGAAATTAATATAACACTTGCGTCAAACAAAGAATAACTAACTGTACATATCATGTCTACAGGAAGGAGCTGGTACATTAAGTGAGAATATTCAAGAATATTAAGAGAAGATATATTCAAGGTTGTCCTGAGGTCAACTGTACCAACCATTGACAGAGCTTATGGAGCAATTTGATGTTATTGTACAGTAAAAATGGAATATTGGAGCTGTTGGAAAAAAAGAAAAAGAAAAAGAAAAAAACAAAAGCCAACTTTAAGGCTTAATATCTCCAAAATGATACTGTACATATGCTTGATAATGACTGAGGATATAGTCAGGGTGTTCCTCAGGTCAACTGTACCAACCACTGACAGAAATTATGGAGCAAAGCAATGTTACTGTACAGTAAAAAATTGAGTACTGGGCCCTTTTTGCCTGTTTGAAAAGCTAAAAAAAAAAGGAAAACAACAACTTTGAGGCTTAATATCTCCAAAATGGTACATTAAATATGCCTTATAATGAATGAAAATATATTCAAGGTTGTCCTGAGGTCAACTGTACCAACCATTGACAGAGCTTATGGAGCAATTTGATGTTATTGTACAGTAAAAATGGAATATTGGAGCTGTCGCAAAACAAAACAAAAAGCCAACTTTAAGGCTTATTATCTACAAAATGATACAGTAATCAATCACATTTAGAAATCAAATGTTTCTAAATGTCAAGTCAGTAATGTCAAGTCAGTGCTTGATGTGTCATCAGCAGGCGTCGGCGTCAGTAATGGGGCATCGGCGGGTTTCAGGGCGGAATCGCCAGGCGTTGGGAAGCATCGGCGGGTGTCGGGGGCTTGTGGCCAGGTGGCGGACGTCACGGCAGGCAGTGGCCAGGTGGGCTCAGTCCCGCAAACGCTGCTTACAGCTTTAATTTTGTATTGCTTTGATAACATTGTTTAAGTTGAGTTTAAATTTACACTATTTTTTTTTTCTTAGCTGCTAATTGTTCAAAAATGCTGATGTTAAAAGTGTGTTTGCACAGTAAATGTTATGGCACTTTAATTCATATGGCAGTACATTTAAAATAACTGGCCGTCAAGTTCCAGGAACTGACAAACTGCACTGAGTTGAGTGAGATTCTCCAAAGGAACTCCAGTATAAATGTGGACTTTACATTCTAGTACCCTGTGAAGAAAAACCCAAAAGTGAACGTTTTTGTGCCTCACCCTTTCTAACTGGGACATTTGCAAGGGAACGCAGACTGGTTATGCTGCTCCCTGATAAAAGAAAAATGTTTCTGCTGTTACCTCAGAAATTGCCTGTTATTATTGTGGCTCAGGATTTTGGAGGTAGATTTTTTTTTATTTTTCATAAGGAACAGGATAACAGTAATGCCCTGGCATTGGCAATAAGCTTTAATTTTGTATTTGCATTTTTTTTAACTTTAGATTTACATTAAAAATGTTTCTGTGTAAAGTGCTGATGTTAAGTGTTTGCACGATAAATGTTATGGTGCTTTCGTTTATATGGCAGAACATTTAAATTAAAGTGTATGAAAGACTTATTTTAAATCCATTATTGGCTTTTGCGTATACAACGTGATTAATCGTGATTGATCAGGTAAATCATGCGATTAATTGCGATTAAAATTTTTAATCGTTGCCCAGCCCCAGTAAAAACATTTTTCTGGTGCCAGCATTTCGTGAGGCAGAAGTTGATTCATACGTCAGTGCCTTGGAGCGAATAGCTTCGCCACTCAATTGGCCAAGAGACATGTGGCCTGTCCTTCTCCAATGCAAGCGGGTGGGAAAAGCACAGGAGTTGGTGTCTGCTCTTTTCTTAGAAGACAGCCTGCAATATGATGTTGGAAAGGAAGCAATTTTTCCTGCTTATGAGCTTGTTCCTGAGCCCTACCGGCAAAAATTTAGGACCATAGAAAATCTAGTGGTCAAACCTTTGTCGAGTTTGCATGGGAGAAAAGCAACCTCTTTGATAAATGGTGTGCAGCTAATGATGTCAAAAATGACTTTGAGTCACTCCGTGAGCTCGTTCTTTTAGAAGATTTTAAAGACTCTTTGCCAGAGAAGGTGGTAATGTTCTTGAATGAACAGAAAGTGTCGTCATTGTCCAAGGCTGCTGTCCTCGCAGATGAGTTTGTGTTGACCCACAAAAATGTGATCTCATCTTCCCCCCCGATCGGACACGCCTTCTGCTTCTCGTCCCACAAGAGCCGAGTCTAGCCACCTCCCCCTTGAAAAGGCTAGAGGGAAGGGACTTCTGGTTTGGCCATAAAGCGGTAGACTGCGCGACACCAGGCCTCTCGACCGTCTAGGGTAAAAACTCCCCGAAAACTTGAATAACTATTGTCAGATATCATATTAACTACAAAGTGATCAGGGGAACGTTGGAATGGGAAGGAAAACTCGATTCAACCAAAACAAAAACACGGTAACAGACAATATGGCGGAACTACCAGCTTGCTCTGAAACAGAGGGAGATGGCGAAACGAACTCCTCGTGACTAACGACGCGAAAAAGGGCTCGGACATAGAAATTATTAGCAAGGAGATACGGGATTTAAAAATGGAATCAAAAGAAGTCCTTCGCACGTTTGGAGAAACACTGAGGAACGATGTGGAAAAAGACTTGGACGACTTCAAACACAAAATAAATCAACAACTTGCGAAAGTCATCACCGAACAGGAGCTCCAGACCAGCAAGATCAACGAGGCTGAGTCGCGGATTGAAAAGCTAGAATGTTGGGCACAGGAAGCTAATGACACTCTGGTCATATCACTGAGAGAACAAAAAGCTCTTCAGGACAAGTTAACTGACCTGGAGTCCAGGCCGAGGTGAAACAACCTACGTATGGAGTCACTGAAGGAGAGGAGGGAGAATCTGTGGCCAAGTTTGTGGAAGACCTGCTGAAAAGCGAACTGCACCTGCCAGCAGATTTTAATTTCTAAATTCAGAGAGCACACCGCTCATTTGCACAGAAACCAGCGGACGGTGCCCAACCGAGACCCATCATTGTTAACTTTCTGGAATTTACTACCAAAGAGAGGGTCCTGAGAGAGCTATGGACAAAGAAAATAGAACTGGGGAATAAAGTACCCTCATTCCATCATGATTACGCGACAGAGATGGTCCAAAAGAGAAAGGAGTACAACACTGCTAAAAGAATCCTGAAGGAGAAGGGCATCCGCTTCCAGACGCCATTCACCAAGATGAGGACCCACTGGGATACGGAAACTCGAACCTACAACAGCGCAGAGGAGGTAAAGGAGGAATTGGCGAGACGCGGCCTGGCGTAGAAGACGGCGGTGGCGACGGGTGCGGAGGGGCCTGCGGCACTCGGTGCCCCACACTACGACGGAGTGGCAGTGCAAGGAGGGATCCTGGAGGGGCTACGCATCAGCACGACGCATCAATACGCATAGATCATCATCTATCAAAAAAAGACTAGATGTGGCGAGGGGGAGGGTCTGGCGGAGGTGGAGACAATTCAGATGGTGGGTATAAAGGAAAATTGGGGGGGGTGGGGGGGGGTTGCCTGACAATGCCACCTGGGGAGTTGCACCCCAGGAAATAAACTATAATAAAATTCCTCGGGCTACACAGGTTCGTTACGCTTTGAAATTTAAGAGGACGAGACAGACTTCCAATGAAACAGCTTTATTTGACAACAATTTAAAATAGACCAGGTTTAGCTGCCTGAGTGTCAAGGAAATAAGTACCATACCAAAAAGACTTCAGCTTTAACAGCCAAGCGGTGAATGCACAACGATCACGCACACACAGCACCACCTCCCGATGAACGGGCACCCGGCAGGGTTCCTCCTCCAGCTGCGCCTATGGCCCAGCCCGCTCTGGGATTGCTAGCCGAAATGCTAAGAAGAACTGCAAAGTTCTCAGCGTGGACACGCCAGAGGACAGAGTGCTGACTCCAGCCTGCGCTTCTTTTTAAAAGAGCTGCTTTCACTCTGAACTCTGGCGCAGGTGTAATCAGTGCGTTTACATGCAGAGCTTAATCAAACTAAGCAATAATTCTGTTTTCTCGTCCAATCGGAGTTCTCACCTTGTCCCCCTATACATGCAGCTGAGAAATTTGAATTACTGACGGGAACGTGTCCTTCTCCCAACAGTAGGGGGTGGAGTGAGCCTTTTCAGCTGGTCAGCTGCTTTCGGTTGACATATTACATCATTATGATATAGAATGATAGTTCATAATGTACGTGTTACTTACTTTGCAGATAAGCTGTACCCTATTTCTTGTGCTCATGGTTATCTTAAAAGATAAGATAATGGTTATCTTAAAAGATAACCATGAGACAAGACAATTCTGATGGTGGGTATCAAGGAAAATGGGGGCGGGGGGGTTGCCTGACAATGCCACCTGGGGAGTTGCACCCTAGGAAAAAAACTATAATAAAATTCCTCGGGCTACACAGGTTCGTTACGCTTTGAAATTTAAGGGGACGAGATGGACTTCCAATCAGTCAGCTTTTTTAACAGGTAGGCAGACTCAAGAAGACATTAGACGGGTCCTATACATAATAGATCAGATCCAAAAGCAGGGCCTGCGAGCTGTTACTGGTGAGCCTTGGCTGTGTGAATTGGAGATTTCTGTATCAAGTTCTTGGGAAACTGGGGTTCCAAGAAAAGTTAATACAGTGTATTCAAGGTCTCTACCAAGAACCTACGGCAAGGATAAAGATTAATGGCACTCGTCAAGGATGTTGCCTATGCGCTACATTGTTTGCTATGTTCATTGAGCCGCTGGCACAAATGATCAGACAAAGTAACAATCTAAAAGGAATACATATAGGAGAGCAGGGACATCTAACAGGGCTTTTTGCTGATGATATTATTTTGGTTCTCCAAGACTCGGACAGAACCTTCCCTCATTTCATGTTGATAATAGAAACCTACGGTAAATACACAGGCAATAAGTTAAACATAGCAAACACTCAAATTCTCACGCTGAATTATCATTCAGGCC
>NW_027466078.1:290000-337500 GCF_046127955.1 Nelusetta ayraudi
TATGTACACCATAATACAGCCTTCTGGTGGACAAGCTATTTAATCCGTGTCTTCCTATGGCACTTCAATGGGTGGGAGCTCATCATAGAGGTCACCCCACCAACCACCTCAGGGAAGGTCTAAGACAAGTGCCAATGGTTACCCATGCAGGGTATCATCTGATACGGGTGAGCGAGTGAACAGAAAATATGTGTCAACGTGTGCAGTCGTAACAGGAGAAGCTTGTTGGAAATTATGCACTACAAGTGGATGTGACGCTAATGAGTGCGGTGGATGAGGTGGAGCAATGCTCCAGAACCCGATTCAGACTACTCTCCCTCCACTTTTTTTGTTTTGTATGAGCGTTTAAAAAAGAACAACATAATGATAATCGAATAAGCTTTAGTTTATTAATCAGAATTAAAACAAGTAGGTTTTGCCCTTACAAGGTTGTAGTTTTGTTATAGATGAGTTCCTTTGTTGTAGTTTGGCGCTTGAAAAACTATATATGGGATGTACCATGACCTGAGGGATTTCCTCATCCCATCCCAGCTTGGTTCTGATGCTGAATGTGAATGTATCTTGCTGTACATCCCACTGAGCTCCAAGGGCCCTCTCCATAGGGAGCTGGTCTCTGTCAAGGTTAAGTGTTTTTACCTCTTTAGCTCTCTGCTCTTCAGGAATGGCGGCCAGCACCGAGCGATGATTGCTCACCCACTTATTGAGCTTAAATCCACCTCTACCGCACAGGTCTGTTAGCTGCTGGTACAGATGTATTGCTTGTTCCACCGTGCTGACGGCCTTTAGACAATCATCCACGTAGAAATTTTGACCAACAGTGTTTATAACCTCGGCTGGGAAGTCATGCTGATTGTCGTCGAATGAAGCACAGCTTTGGGATGACACTGCCCCAAAGATGTGGACCAGCATCCTGTGCTCTTGTAGGTCCTTTGTAATGTCCCCATCTGGCCACCAGAGGAAGCGTAAGAAGTTTACATCCTGGTAGGAAACTCTTACTTGATGAAACGTTCCCTCAATGTCAGTCATGAATGCTACAGGGCCTTGGCGAAAACGAAGCAGCACACCTAGCAGTGTACTTGTCAAATTGGGACCCTGCAGGAGCTCTTTATTTAATGATGTTCACTCACTTTCAATCTCACAGCCACTAAAAAAACCTGATTGTGATTGAGAGGTCCTCAGCAGCCAATCACTGTTGGGAGTCCAGCCTTCAAACACTCCTCCTGAATCCACAGTCACATCTGTGAGCATCTGGAACTTTGGCCCTGATCCTCCACACCACACAACTTGGGATGACAGCGCCACCTACCTGTATCCTTTCAGCAGCCAGTCCATGCACTGACCCGTTTCCACTGTGGCCTGTTGTGTCATCTGGACCGGAGTCTGGATCATCAGTGTCCAGGTTCATGGAATCTGTCAGAGTGCCGCCATCCTGTGATGTAATGATAGAGAATCACTCTATTTATACTAATGTGCAGAACCACTAGAGTGTCATTTCTTCACTGCTGTCAGCAACAAGCATTTGGTGTCACACTGGTGTACAACACTTATGGGCTAATTAATAAGAAATGACATATTTATGAATCACCCGCAATGCCCAGATTGTTGCTGCTTATCTGCTGATATGAGCCGTCAACTGTTGCAATATAGAACCACGGGCAGGAAATTACAATTAGTGTAGAGTGTATTATAATTTAAAAGTTTACTTACGGTAGTTCTTTAAAGAATTTAGCAGGGATGGAACAGGCTAACGTGACGACGTCACCTGTAACACGGTAGGAGCTCAACCTGCTGTCACAGCGAAAACTCTGTGTTACGTCCCGTCGAGGGGGACCGAGACGCAACGTGTGGGACACCTTCCCCCACTCCCAAGCCTCATTAATTTTTCACTAAAGTTGGCAGTTTCAACAAAAAACATTTTATTAATCAGTAAATTAAATAAACAAAACAACTTAACCGGTGGGCAGCAAAGGTTTCAGGGTGGGCCCAGGCCAAAATAATAAACCAAACTCCAACTAGCTCGCCTTAAGAACTAACTAAAGAAAGAAAGAGAACCCAAATACAGAAAGGCTAACCTCCCTACATACTTAATAAACAGGAGAAAAGAGGGGACAAAGAAAATGGCAGCCCACCCCTACGGCTGCGTGCTCTAACACCATTTCAGAAGTGACTAACTGCAGAGTTGGGAGCGGAGGAGGGATGACGTCAGGCTGGCTCGACTGCTCCTCCTTCTCAGCCGTGGCGCGTCCAATCAGCAGCCGACATCCAGGACCGCACCTGCAAGGCGTCATCCAATCTCTCACACACAGACACACACACACACACACACACACACAGACACAAAGATAGAGGCACCTAGACCCACCCGTGGGTCATAACACTCCGTGTGGATCTTTTCACTCTGGCATTGAAAGGGGGTGCTAGCGCTAGCCGTTTGCTAAGCTATGTACAGACAGCACCACCGCTTGCCGAACCACATAGTCACACTGTTTATATACAACAACTCGTCATCAATATCTCTAAAGTAGAAGTCAAGAACTTTTTTCAAAAACGATAACTAACTCACACTTTTTTGTGTGTTTATAAAAACAAACTAAAACAAACTTAAATTGAAGTCATATTTCACTTCGTTTACGTCTGTCAAATGAATATTTACACAGGAAAATCTTTTAGTTTTACGCAGCAGCACCTAAATGCACCTCGCGTTCTGTGACGTCACCCCTCTTTCACAGCAGTATGTTGACGAGCGACTCGCGGCGGGAAAGTCCGATATGCCACTTTTTCCCAATACGACAAAGAGAGTGACAAAAGCCAATGTCTTGTGGTGGAAAGACACAAAATATATGGCTTGCTTCTAAAAAGGGAAAAACCCAGACAAACCTCCATTTAAGAAGCAGCAGTGGCCCACTCCCCCGCCAAAAAAAATAATTAATCAAACAGAATTAATATTGTCAACAACTGTTTATTCACTTAAATTGCTGACAGTGCCTTCACTGCCTTGTAATAAAAACGTCACTAAGGCATTGCATCTTAAAACAACCTCAAGCAATCATTTCTAGAACGCAAGTAACAATTGTTACAATATTCACCGTCATCATTATTGAATATTGATTCAGATTCCCTGACACTCAGTTACGCAAAAAAAAAACAAAAAAACAGCATGGGGACAGCATATAGTGTTGATATATCCTGATAACATGTTTGTTCCAACAGACTCCCACCCACCCTCAAGTTACAACTACCAGGGGAGTGTATCACTACCTATGCCTAGTACACAGCTCTACTCCCCAATAAAATCTTTCCATTCTGCCATGGTCTTTTTTGTATGAGGCTGTGGTGTCTCACTCATGGATAGTGTCCTGTAGCACTTCTGTCTGAATGACAGAGAGAAGGGTTGCCACACACTTTTGAATATGTGAGGTGCAGGGCATAGTAGTAACCCATCAGATGAAGCAGACCGTCACTCAAGTCTTCCTTGGCAAGCGTGGTGGCGGGAGTGGCTCCAAGACAGATGAGACAGCGGGTCCCATCAAACAGCAACACAGGGGTGCAGAAAGACCTCTTCTGCGAGTACATTGTGGGATCTTCTGTTGGCTAAAGAAAAAGAAGAAGGAAACGCCACATCCATGCATGGAACTATGAAGTGTTGAATGTGAGAAAATGCGAACAAACTTTCACCTGAATGACATGAAGCAGTGCCTCACTGGCATGTCCCAGCTTCTTCGGTGGTGGACTTGGTGAAGGAAAGAGTGTGGGGAGTGCCCTGAGCAGCGCGATGGAATATTCCACTGGAATAGAACAAATCAACTTTGAGTTCAAAGTTAGTCTTCCTAAAAATGAGTCTTATTAGGTTTGTGTTGATCACAAAAAAAAACTTATTTTTTCAGCATGAAGAGTATTACCATTCTGCATCTATTCATTCAGCGCAACATAAACCATCCTATGTCCAAGGAAACAGCTAAACAGTCAATTAGAGACACAGCAAAATGACTCACCTACATCCAGCGTTATGCGTGGCTTCATCACTTCATTTTTTTTTCCAAACACCATAAAATTACACATTGGTGCAGAAGTCTTCCCATCTCTTTTTTTAGTTCATCAATGAATTTTCTGTTGCCCTTATCCAGAATGCGCCGCAGCTCATTCATCGCCTATAATGCAAGTCAGTGTTAAAATCTGCAAAAATGCTTGCTTTTCATCATAAACCAAAACAAGTTAATCACTTACACGATAAAGATCCTTGACACATGAATATGCATCCAGGATCTTTGTTGGCCTTGTCCTGTTCTTTCAGAACATCACTATCAATGAAGGATCTTCTTGCTTGAAACTGCAGGTCAAGAATTTGGGAGACAGCATCTTGGTTGGGTTTTGGTTTCTTGTACAGCTCCTGCAGGGTCTGATAATGTCTGGCCTGTGCTGTCAGACCATCTTTGGCTGATGAAATGGAGGAGACAAATCAGTAAATCAGTCAAATGGATGCAGAATGAAGACACAGTTCCTGGCTTCATTCGGTACAGTCTTGTCTGGTACGGTGGAATTCTCAGCCGAGAGGAAACCAGATCCAAAACATTATGAACAAGAGAGAAACAATAGACCCAATTAGGAAAAAAGAAAAAAAAAAGTGTTATGCTCGATGTTTTCAGAGCAAAGTAGGTAACCAATCACATCTACACTAATAAGGGCCCAAATCAGTTTCCTCCTGAGAAAGTGTTCTGGTCCAGGAAAAAGGTCTCTCAAATCATCACGACGGAGGGTGTGGAGCAAGACTTTATCGATGTTGGCAGCTATAAAGACAGTCCAATCATAAACAAACCTTTTACACTTAACAACTCATACATTTTTTTAACTAATGTATTTAATTCAACTTGACAAGTTGACAAGTCAAACCAAGTTTGTTTTGTGCCAATTTCTGTTATCAGAATTAATTGTAAATGCAATTCAGTTTAGACATTTTGTCTCAAATTTGTAAAATACTTCTTTTTGAAATCAGTGTCAGCATACAGTTATTTTAATTACTTAGCGGACAAATCACAGTAATGGAAATTTTTTCATACCTACACATGACATACCATTTAAAATTGATACTGTGACATCATCCAGCTCATCCATTATTGGCCCCGGTTTGGATGTCCATTTCATTTCTCCTCAATCTGGCAGGGAAAAAAAATCATCATATTAAGGTCACAATTAGGACAAGCTAGCCTTCCAACTCAAGATCCGTTTTTTTATAATGCCCATCTGCCATGGATCCCAAAGTTCCCATGCAATTAAAAGTTGTGACACCTTATCTGAATGATAACCCTAGACAGCTCAACGGATTGCTAGTCATACAGACAACAATCAAAATTGGAGTGAAACTTGTAACCACAATGCCTGCAACATGGTGGTACTTATGGTAATAATCATCAAATACCAGTGTTCTTCGTGACCAAATGACAACATCTGATAGGATTGTGCCACCTTGAACTGCAATCAACTTAAATTTTGATAAAAACAAGCAAATTGTACCTAAACTACATCTTCAATCAATCCAATTTGAGCACCCTCTACCCCATAAACTCAAGATACTGCAATACAAACTTGGTAGTACAGTATTTCGTCATGCCACATATAACTAGGAATGCTAATTGCTTGTTCACATGACTAGAATTGCAGTACATCAATCCAATACAAAATACACACTTGTGACACTTGTCATCAAGCTCATAAATCCATCGAGTCGAGATGAGCACGTGCACGGAGTCGGACTCCGTGAGTTCACATAAACAGAGCATTGCGTTTGCATAAATTATGCACGGCTATCGAGCAAGAAGCCGAGTCCGATTTGGTGCACACAACTACACTATAATGCCTCTCAATGTCCTAACCCATGCCACGCAACACAAACGTGAGGGACCGATTTGAGTTTCTCACGGGACCAGCAGTGAAGTCACAACCGTCGCCCCACATGAAATGTCGCAGCAGGAGCCTGAGGATTTTCTGAGTCAACATGCTGATCAACAGGTAACGTAATGTTGGCTTCCTTGACGACATTAGACAACTCCCTGTTTATATTTTATCCATATTTTAGTACAAAGCCTCCTTGTTTTCTGATCTGCTCCTGTTTGACTTGTTCGGTTTTTGTTTTGACATTATGCTGTTAGTGTTTATTTCAAATTAACAAGAAGTACCGGTACAGATAGTAGGAAATTAATATAACACTTGCGTCAAGCAAAGAATAACTAACTGTACATATCATGTCTACAGGAAGGAGCTGGTACATTAAGTGAGAATATTCATGAATATTAAGAGAAGATATATTCAAGGTTGTCCTGAGGTCAACTGTACCAACCATTGCCAGAGCTTATGGAGCAATTTGATGTTATTGTACAGTACAAATGGAATATTGGAGCTGTCGAGAAAAAAAAAAAAAAAAAAAAGCCAACTTTAAGGCTTAATATCTCCAAAATGATACTGTACATATGCTTGATAATGACTGAGGATATAGTCAGGGTATTCCTCAGGTCAACTGTACCAACCACTGACAGAAATTATGGAGCAAAGCAATGTTACTGTACAGTAAAAAATTGAGTACTGGGCCCTTTTTGCCTGTTTGAAAAGCTAAAAAAAAAAGGAAAACAACAACTTTGAGGCTTAATATCTCCAAAATGGTACATTAATATGCCTTATAATGATTGAAGATATATTCAAGGTTGTCCTAAGGTCAACTGTACCAACCATTGCCAGAGCTTATGGAGCAATTTGATGTTATTGTACAGTACAAATGGAATATTGGAGCTGTCGCAAAACAAAACAAAAAGCCAACTTTAAGGCTTATTATCTCCAAAATGATACAGTGATCAATCACATTTAGAAATCAAATCTTTCTAAATGTCAAGTCAGTAATGTCAAGTCAGTGCTTGATGTGTCATCAGCAGGCGTCGGCGTCAGGAATGGGGCATCGGCGGGTTTCGGGCGGAATCGCCAGGCGTTGGGAAGCGTTGGCGGGTGTCGGGGGCTCGTGGCCAGGTGGCAGACGTCACGGCAGGCAGTGGCCAGGTGGGCTCAGTCCCGCAAACGCTGCTTACAGCTTTAATTTTGTATTGCTTTGATAACATTGTTTAAGTTGAGTTTAAATTTACACTATTTTTTTTTTTTCTTATCTGCTAATTGTTCAAAAATGCTGATGTTAATAGCGTGTTTGCACAGTAAATGTTATGGCACTTTAATTCATATGGCAGTACATTTAAAATAACTGGCCGTCAAGTTCCAGGAACTGACAAACTGCACTGAGTTGAGTGAGATTCTCCAAAGGAACTCCAGTATAAATGTGGACTTTACATTCTAGTCCCCTGTGAAGAAAAACCCAAAAGTGAACGTTTTTGTGCCTCACCCTTTCTAACTGGGACATTTGCAAGGGAACGCAGACTGGTTATGCACATTGAATATTCCTGCCTTTAGTGAGAGATCGGTGAGAAACAAGTTTTTGTGTCGTCCTGATAAAAGAAAAATGTTTCTGCTGTTACCTCAGAAATTGCCCGTTATTATTGTGGCTCAGGATTTTGTAGGTAGATTTTTTTTATTTTTCATAAGGAACAGGATAACAGTAATGCCCTGGCATTGGCAATAAGCTTTAATTTTGTATTTGCATTTTTTTTAACTTTAGATTTACATTAAAAATGTTTCTGTGTAAAGTGCTGATGTTAAGTGTTTGCACGATAAATGTTATGGTGCTTTCGTTTATATGGCAGAACATTTAAATTAAAGTGTATGAAAGACTTCTTTTAAATTCATTATTGGCTTTTGTGTATACAACGTGATTAATCGTGATTGATCAGGTAAATCATGCGATTAATTGCGATTCAAATTTTTAATCGTTGCTGTAGTGCCGCATCTGGGCCTAATCTTCTTTTCACAGGACAATAGGAATTTATTGCAGCACGGCCTTCCGATGAACCACGTTGGGAGGACGCAGAGGTGGTACCCGATTGGCTGTGATGCGACTCTTCTGATGATCCGGTCCCCTTTTAGGGTCAGGAGAGACCGTAAAATACCCACTTTAGGAAAACACTTTCCCCACAAATCACAGGGGGGAGTCAGTCCAAGGGGACCTGGCGCCAGGAACGAGGGGTCCTGCTTGGAACTATCCCCAAAGTTTACGACTCTTATCTGCTCCAGGACATTCCTCAGCTTTGAACAACAACACCAGATGTTCATGAAGGACTCACATTTGCAAAATGTTAAAATGTTAAAAACTGTATTTTCTTCTCCACAGGGACACTTCAAACTCACGTATTCACAATTGTTGTCAAAATTAAAGCACAAATGGACTTTGAATGGTTTCCCTAGCTCAAGGTTTGGCCAACCCAGGATTCCATCCTGAAGGAGATGTACAATGGAACTTCAGGTGGAGCCACAGTGCCTTCAAGAGGCAGGAATAGGAAGTGCCTCTGGGGGGTTGATGTAGACTTGGACAAACGTTTCATCAGTTTATCTCCCTCTGCGTTACACAGTTAATTCTTTCCTTCCCACATTTCTCTTACATGCCCCATGCTACACTCTAACAACTTTCACTCTCATTAGGGTTACAACTATGGCACACTCGTGTCTTAGCTATCTCTAGCATTACACACATATACATATGCACACATATATATATATATATAAGTATATATATATATATATATATAATATAGATACATACACTCATATACGTTGGTAATCTGTGTTTCATATGTCTATAGTTATGTCGGCAAAAATAAAATAAAGATTTGTTTATGCCTTTGTTACCCTGTTTCATTAAAATCTCATTTTCAGGTATGTGTGTTTAGATTAGGTTTATACATATGTTGATATATTTGGTACTTTATAATTAAGACGGTTCAATATGCTTGTAAAGATAATGTCGTTTCTATCTGCTTAGTTATTTCGTTTTCGTTCTTCCCTTCTTCTTAAGGTTGTCCCAGTTCAAAAAAAAGGGGCTATGTGATTGTGTTTATTCATCCTGTGCTTGTTTCAGTCATTGTCGGTTTTATTGGTTTATTGATTTATCAGCAACGAAACCTACACTACATACATGCTCATCATACGCAACTGGTATAGGCGGACCTACCAGTTTTAGGGTCTGAACGGCCTCTTCATTGGCTCTCGGAGAGCGGGATACCACCCCCATCCCGAAACTTTAAGCTAGTGAATTTCACTCTGCCGTTCAGAAATTTCTCATCCCTCGTTTTGTGAAGGCCTTGTTTTCGTTTGTTTTCCCTCTCGTACTTAGTTTGTTTTTGTCGTAATTGTTCATTTTTGTTTAAATCATTTTTGCCTCGGCATTAAGCCAACTCTTTGCTCAATTTAAGCGGCAGCTGACAGCCCTGAGACTCGCTCCGAGACCGCTACTTTCATTTTAATTTTTACCTTTTTCAATTTTTCCTTCCACGATCTCGAGACCGATTTTTGTCATTTTTCCTTTTTCTGTTTTTAATTGGCTCAACGTCGCGCCATCGAAGTAACCGAGTAGTTTGTTTGATCACCGCACTTATCTCGGATTACGCAAAGAAGAGCGCACGTCGATGTTGAACTGCCAGTGTAGACATCTCCCAGACAACAGCAGAGCGGGCTTCCAGCGTCTGAGCTTGGTGCGTCCATCTGAGCTCCCTGCGCGCTGCCGGACGCGAACGGCCCGGTACCATCTCCCAGGACCACCTTGGAGGACCATCAAGCAGCGATCTCCCAATCACCTGCGGGCCGACGCTCATCCAACGTAAGCCTCGTCACTCGCTTTTGTTCTGAAGTCTGGTATGCATCATAATAAATTTAGTCTTAAATTCTAAAGCCCGTAAACAGTCTGGTTGGCTGTACCAACAGCCGATAGGTCATAATTTTTCTTTCCCTTTTATTTTGCTACTTTAGGTCTCAGTTTAGGGTCCGTTTCCAGTCACACACGCACCCACATGCCCACACAACACACACGCACAACACACATAGATACCTTTCGTTGCTGGTGGTGTTTTGTGGTCATTTTGTGTTATACTGCCTCGTTTAAACTGTTTAGTGTTTGTTGAAATAAATGCATATTGAGCCTGACGTCGTTGTTTGACTGGGTTATTAAAGTGTAGTTCAAATCCCTGCGTACCGGCCAAGAACTCACCATTAAGGTGAAACGGTACTGAGACTGATTCTAGTGTTTCTTGCTCACACTAACAACCAAGAGCAGGTGGTGCTCCGTAAATTTTCATATCAAATATTCTTTCCTCTGTTCCGAGTCGGTCCGTCCGTGGGAGCAGGGACGGCGTCACGCGTCCTCCCTGTCCCCTCGGAGTCCCTCTAGCGGTCAGACTAAGAATTGCATGTAAAATCCATGTTTATATATTTGGCATTCCGTTTCATTCCTTAGGGAGTTTGATCGTTCAAATTAAACAATCCTCCTCCCTCCACTACATTGCCCAGCCCCAGTAAAAACATTTTTCTGGTGCCAGCCTTTCGTGAGGCAGAAGTTGATTCATACTTCAGTGCCTTGGAGCGAATAGCTTCGCCACTCAATTGGCCAAGAGACATGTGGCCTTGTCCTTCTCCAATGCAAGCGGGTGGGAAAAGCACAGGAGTTGGTGTCTGCTCTTTTCTTAGAAGACAGCCTGCAATATGATGTTGGAAAGGAAGCAATTTTTCCTGCTTATGAGCTTGTTCCTGAGCCCTACCGGCAAAAATTTAGGACCATAGAAAATCTAGTGGTCAAACCTTTGTCGAGTTTGCATGGGAGAAAAGCAACCTCTTTGATAAATGGTGTGCAGCTAATGATGTCAAAAATGACTTTGAGTCACTCCGTGAGCTCGTTCTTTTAGAAGATTTTAAAGACTCTTTGCCAGAGAAGGTGGTAATGTTCTTGAATGAACAGAAAGTGTTGTCATCGTCCAAGGCTGCTGTCCTCGCAGATGAGTTTGTGTTGACCCACAAAAATGTCATCTCATCTTCCCCCCCGATCGGACAGGCCTTCTGCTTCTCGTCCCACAAGAGCCGAGTCTAGCCACCTCCCCCTTGAAAAGGCTAGAGGGAAGGGACTTCTGGTTTGGCCATAAAGCGGTAGACTGCGCGACACCAGGCCTCTCGACCGTCTAGGGTAAAAACTCCCCGAAAACTTGAATGACTATTGTCAGATATCATATTAACTACAAAGTGATCAGGGGAACGTTGGAATGGGAAGGAAAACTCCATTCAACCAAAACAGAAACACGGTAACAGACAATATGGCGGAACTACCAGCTTGCTCTGAATCATCACGATTACGCGACAGAGGTGGTCCAAAAGAGAAAGGAGTACAACACTGCTAAAAGAATCCTGAAGGAGAAGGGCATCCGCTTCCAGACGCCATTCACCAAGATGAGGACCCACTGGGATACGGAAACTCGAACCTACAACAGCGCAGAGGAGGTAAAGGAGGAATTGGCGAGATGCGGCCTGGCGGAGAAGACGGCGGTGGCGACGGGTGCGGAGGGGCCTGCGGCACTCGGTGCCCCGCACTACGACGGAGTGGCAGTGCAAGGAGGGATCCTGGAGGGGCTACGCATCAGCAGCGACACGAGCCAGAGAAAAGCTACAAGAGTTTCAAAGATTCTTTGATTAAATTCAGAGAATACAGGGAAGAAAGCTGGTAGGGATGTTCTAGTATGACCGGTGTTTTTAGTTGACAAATTATTAAAATTGAATTCCCATGTTAATAGAAAAGAGACTGTGGGAAGTCCGGGTCGCTCCTCTTTTTCTAACGTTGGACTCATTTAGAACGACTAAAATACTCATTGCAGGTTCAAGTGTCATTTCTAAGTTAGGTTAGATTTTTGACTGCCTTCACGCGGGCCGGACAGAGACACGCCGTAGTTTGGCCATGCCTGAGCTACAGGAAACACATCTCTCTCAGCAAGAGCTAAATCAACATGATTTAAAAGCTAAACTCGACACAACTAATGGCAACAGAAGTCAGACCCGCCTGTCGAAACTTGTCAACGTCTCTCTAGCCGAACTCGGGATGTTTGATGTTTGGAGGGACCTCCACCCGTTACAGAGGACTATTTTTTTAATTAACATTACAGACAGATACAGAATAGAGGAATGTAAAATAGGAACGACTGACTTGTACTGACACAGTATTAATTACCTTATTATTTGTCTAAATAAGAGGAAGAAAAACACACTTTGGAGATTAAATATGGGTATGCTAAATAATCCAAAAACACTGGAGGAGGTTAAGAAAGAGATTAAATGCTCTATGGAGGAGAACATAGATAGTCCAGTAGACACTACCATAATGTGGGACACAATTAAAGCTGTGATGAGAGGGAGGTTAATCGCGAGGGCAGCCTATCAAAAAAAGACTAGATGTGGCGAGGGGGAGGGTCTGGCGGAGGTGGAGACAATTCAGATGCTGGGTATAAAGGAAAATTGGGGGGGTTGGGGGGGGTTGCCTGACAATGCCACCTGGGGAGTTGCAGGAAGAGCTTAATCGGACTTTGCAATAATTTCGGTTTTCTCGTCCAATCGGAGTTCTCACCTTGTCCCCCTATACATGCAGCTGAGAAATTTGAATTACTGACGGGAACGTGTCCTCCTCCCAACAGTAGGGGGTGGAGTGAGCCTTTTCAGCTGGTCAGCTGCTTTCGGTTGACATATTACATCATTATGATATAGAATGATAGTTCATAATGTACGTGTTACTTACTTTGCAGATAAGCTGTACCCTATTTCTTGTGCTCATGGTTATCTTAAAAGATAACCATGAGACAAGAACGTTGTTTGCTGTTGGAGGGCTACAACAACACAATGTCTTCGATGCTACGCTTTGTGCCGTCGCTACGGACCCCAAACACTCGTTCTTGTTGGATGCGGGTTCTGCGCAGACTGGTGGGAGAGTTTGTGTACAGGTTTTGCAAAGGAACGGTGTCTTCAGTTATACACACGCTCATTAAAGTGCCGACCGTGGAGGAAGCTTGTGCCACTGCACGCCGTTTCCAGCAGAATAACAGCGAAATTATCGAAATAAAAACAAATCAGAAAAACATCTCTTTGCTGTGCTTTTATTTACAAAGTTGAAATTCTTCTAACTTACAAAAAATGTGAACGAAAAGGTAGAAATATAAATACGAAGGAATACGTATTTGTTCAGGGATGCGCAAAGCCGGAGCCCTGCATTTGCTGCGCTACCCTTTTAAAAAAGGTCTCTGTTGTGTGTTATTTTAATATGTCCATCTCTTTTAGAAGAGAAAGCATCGCCCCGGTCTCATCCTCTCTCCAAATGTCAACATTCTTATTCGCGTTTGCTGGTTGTTTCGCGCCGTCTGTTTTGTTAGACGACGTAGTTGTGCGGTGGCGCGTGCGCACTTACGTTGTCCAGTTAATAGTCCGACTAAGGCGTATACATGGCCGAGAAATTAGAATTCCAATTGCATTATCTGGGTGTCTCAATCGGAGTTCTCCGATTCCAATCGGAGTTCTCAAACTCCGATCATAATCGGACTAAGGCAATAATTCAAATTTCTCTACTACCATGTAAACGCACTGAGGGACGCAAAGATTGCACTCCGGCGCAGGTGTGATTGATGACGCGAAGGTGGGGGCAAACCCACCTGCCACATAGTTAATTAAGTCAATTAATTAATTAAAGTGCTTTTTGAACCTTTGGCCGCTCCGTAGATTGTGGAAACGGGAAATGAATTGACTCACAGTACACAGTCACACGCTTGCAGCCGGCTTGTAAACACAACAAAAAAAAAGAAAAAGACACTGAGCGTAGATGAGCACTAGGAAGGACTAACATGGATAAGGCGTCAATTGTAAATGGAAAGTTCCACTTCAAAACCCTGCCAGATGGCAGTCTTGACAGGACAAAAGTGATATGCATTTACTGTAAAGCTGTATTTAGTTTCCACCGGAGTACGAGCAGTCTTACGTTTCACTTGTCTGCGAAGCATACAGCTGACGCGGAGAGCCCTCCGCCCCCTTCTGAGGTAAAGCAAACCACGTTGGATGGTGTGGCACGGAGACCACTGGCCGCATCCACCACACGCCAACTTTCAACAGCGGGGGCTAAATGGGTGTGGCTACGGCTTGCAGGCCAATTAATGTGGTGGAGGACGAGGGTCTGCGCGATATCATATATATTATACTGACTATGGATGAATATGACACTGACTGGATGATTATGGCACTGACTGTGGATTACTATGGATGCTGAACAGCTGTTATAGGCTATACTGCCTAACTGCACTATATCATTTGAGTCCTGTACTGTATTGCACTGCCCCCTGTTTAATGCACACTTTATTTGTTGTTTTGATTTAATTTAATTGATTTTGTGCATCACAGTTTGATGCAATGCATAAGTGTCATCCTTTTGTCTTAATGGCTGCTGAAAAAAGGGGATGAATAGTTCAAGTTGAAAAGTAAAATAGAGAAATTTTGGTAGTACTAGTAATCATTACTATGTAATGTTACAGTTATGCCCATCTGTTATCTTTGTTGGGCTTGAGTTTATGATTTTTTTTTTTTACCCTGTGCATCTTTTGTTTTGTCAGTAGTACTTGTCATTGCTCCAACACGAATAAACATGCTGCATCCCACTAGATGGCGCATTTGCCTTATTTACAAGCACCACGGTCATCGGAGCTGAACGCTGCCACTCTCAGCAGCGTGCGTCTACTAAGGTCTACTAAGCTTCCACAATCTATTACACCTCGTAAGCAAAACAGGCTACAGGTAAAATTAAACATCTTCAGTTGAGCAACTCAGGCAAGTTAAACTGATTTAAAAACAAACAAACACTATAATACTAGGAAAAGAATCCTCTATATGTCAATAAATACAACAGATTGAGTATTCATTAAAAAAAAAAAAATGCTTACTTTAAATAAGAAAATCCAACAAACCAACAAGTGCAACACTAAAAAGCAAACCAACAATCAAAATAATGCTTAATTGCCTTAGTTTCGTCCCACACTTATCAGCTTAGCTACTAAGAATAATACACATTATTCACCTGGACAGAAGGAGGTTCTGAGGAACGTGTTGGTCCTGGAGCTTCCTGGTCAGGATGTTCGGGAGATCCCTCTGGCTCAATGTCTGGAGCGCCAACATATTTTAGAATTGCTCCTACAGAGACAAAGCTCATTAGACCATCAAGCAAAACAGATCAGAAGCGCATTTTCCTATTTTATTATTACAGTGATGTTGCAGTAATATAGGAAAATTAAAAATTCATTTGTTTTTAAATTAAACATTATGATTGCAGTGTCCCTTTAAAGCTTTTACCCCATTACAAAACTGTCATTTTTAAGAGTTTTTGGCATTACTTTACACACTGTACTAGTTAAAGTAATAAAACTAAGATAAATGACCCACTGCCACAACAGTCTAAAATAGTCAACACCATGCCAAATAAAGTATTTCCATAAAATATTTCTTTGAATTATAAAACAGTAGCACATTTCTAATGAAGGGCCTACAAAATACAAACTAAGCTTAGTAAATTCATCCTAAGTTAAGGCTAAAATAACATTAAGAGTCAAATATGTGAGAGACAACTTCCACTGAACAATAACAGGGGACTGACTACAACAACAACTACAACATGCCCTCCCTCCCGCCCTCCCTGTTAGAATGTGAATAAACGGGTGTGGAGTCAATCAGTCATTCCCATGGTCAACTTTCATAAAACAAACAAAAACGCTGATTCATGACGAACAAATATTAGCCAGCCAGCTAACATTTATCCGACGCTAGCTAGCTAGCTGGCTAGCAGGACAAATAAACAAACTTGGGGGGGGGGGACAACAGCGTTTCCCCTCCACCTCTCCAGCCCACATCACAAACAAATAACTTACCTTTCCCCTTTACAAGTTTTTCTTGATCAGTTTTCTTTTCCTTCCGTTTTTCCGCACCGCTGGGATAACTCCTTTTTGATGCCATTATGGTGTCTGTTTGTTTTTAATCCTCTCGCTAACGGGAACGAATGGTAGCTGTCAATCATTCACGTCATACCTGTGCATCGCCGGCCCTCCACGTCACAACCTGCGTGACAGTGCGGCAAGCCCCCAGAGTCCAAGATGGCGTCCCATTGCTTTCAATGAAGTTGCTCACCCAGCGCATGGCTCCCATAACTTTTTGACTTCCGCATTGATGGGATAATAGAGCATGCGCAGTTGTGTCAGTGTGGAGACCATCACTGACAGACGTGCGCGCTCACAAACCGTACAAAATTCAACATGGAAATCAATGTATTTTTTACGGAACAACTGACGATTGTTGTTTGGAAATTTTAGAAATAATAATAATAATAATAATAATAATAATAATAATAATAATAATAATAATAATAATAATTATTATTATTATTATTATTATTATTATTATTATTATTATTATTATTATTATTATATTAATACAATAGTATTATTATAATAATATACTATTATTTGTGTATTAAACAAGTGAGCAATGTGCCACTGAATAATAAATGATAATTCTTTGAAGCAACTCTCTATGGACCATAACAGCACTGCCGCACATATTTTTTAATTAATAACCTCTTTGGAAAGCAGACAAAGTAATTAAATGATTGGTCTATTTATTTCATCAGAACTAAAAAAATAAAAAATAAAAACTCAACGATCTTGAAAGTTCTTCCCTTTCTCTTGCACCTGTCGATGTGTGTACCTAACACAAATTTGCAAATATTTTGTCGTCCTCGTGGAATTAAACAGCACACCATGTTAATTTATCAGCAAGTGCTCTCTCTTTTCATGCAATTCATCACTTAACATGTAATGCTGAATCATGAAAGCTATGGAGCAAAAAATAATAATTACATAAACCACGAGTGAAATAAAATGTGTCATTCATTCAATAAAGATTTCATTCATTCATCTTCTATACCCGCTTATTCCTATTCAGGGTCACGGGGGTCTGCTGGAGCCTATCCCAGCTGTCTTAGGGCGAAGGCAGGGTGACACCCTGGACAAGCCGCCAGTTCATCGCAGGGCCACATAGAGACAAACAACCATTCACACTCACATGCACACCTACAGACAATTTAGAACGTTCAATTGACCACACATGCATGTTTTTGGAGTGTGGGAGGAAGCCGGAGAACCCGGAGAGAACCCACACAGACACAAGGAGAACATGCAAACTCCACACAGAAAGGTCCCAGGTCCAGGCCCCGGAATCGAACCCACGACCTTCTTGCTGTGAGGCGGCAGCGCTAACCACTGCGCCACCGACTATTTTATTACTTAGTTGAAAATGCCATTTTATTTCATTTAACAAAGCATATCATTATTTCAAGATGCATTTAATTGTTTTGTGGTCCTGTGTTTTAGTGCTTCATAATTGTATTCTGTTGTCAAATTTGCCCATCAAAGTCAGATTAGTAATCCTGTACATCAGTTTAAGGAAAACCAATTCTAGGTAATGGATTGCAGATGTATTTTAGCTAGCACTAAACTTTCTGCACAACTGTCTGCATTGTGCTTTTTCTTCGGCCACAGAGAACAGAAACGTCTGTAGTTCTTTGTTCACCCATGGTACAGTTTCATAAGCTTTTCAGTTTTTAATACGTGTTAATGTAAAAATCCACACGCCAGGCATTTAAAAATGGCGGTTTTGGTCTTTCGTGAAAGACTGCCTTTGGCCAATCAGTGTCCTGAACGTTGCTACGTCACCCTTATGGTCTCAGCTCTGCTCGCTTCGAACCCCAACGAGGCAGGTACCAAAATCCTAACCCCTGGCAACGTGATAATTGTTTTTTTCAATTGAAGTTTTCGTTATTTTGTTCGTTTTCGTTAACTATTATAACCGTGGTCAGGACCTCCAGTGAGAAGATCCACTGGAGGACATTTAGAGCAAACAGTCAGACAACAGCAGCTTCACCACATCAGCTGAAAAATGGAGTTTGGATGCTTTCAGCTTCAAGTCGTGGACAGAAAATGATGCTCACACTGTCACACTGATGTTTTCTTCTCCAACCTTCTCTCAGCTCCAGAGGTTGGTGGTCTGCAGGAGCTTCTACAGCAGCAGAAGATCAGTCTGGAGAGGAGATGTGAACGTGTGACTGAAGGTGAAGAAGCAGGAAGTCAAACTCTCCTCAACAGCATCGACACTGAGCTCTACATCACTGAGGGACTGAGTGAGGAGGTCAACAGAGAGCATGAG
This sequence comes from Nelusetta ayraudi, assembly GCF_046127955.1. NCBI lineage: Eukaryota > Metazoa > Chordata > Actinopteri > Tetraodontiformes > Monacanthidae > Nelusetta > Nelusetta ayraudi. The sequence continues at coordinate 308,169 of NW_027466078.1, forward strand.
GTCAAACAGCTGGAGACCAAGAAGACCAAGGAGATCCTCCACGACCGTCCAATCAGGTGCAGCCAGATCTTTGAAGCCTCACCTGAGCAGCAGGGACTCAGGGAGTCACAGTGGTGCTGACCAGGTCTCTGGGCTGGACTGGGAAGCCTTGGGGTCCCACTGGAGGAGCTGGAGGAGGTGACTGGGTCCAGGGAAGTCTGGGGGTCTCTGCTGAGGCTGCTGCCCCCGAGACCTGACTCCGGATACGGCAGTAGAAGATGGATGGATGGATGGATGGATGGATGGATGCCAGGTGATAGAACATTTCATAAAAACAGACTCTGCATTATAACTTCTATTACACTCTAAAAAACTCACTCCAATATAACTGCACTCGTCCTTCTCTCACATTACATTGGATCACAATGACCAAACAACACAACAAAGACAATGATCCAACTGTACTGCCACGTCCAGACTCAGTGTAGGTCTGTAGGCCTCTTGGACCTTCATGTGAACCACTGCGTGTTGACTGGAGGTGAAACATGACTGACTGCTGTCCTCCTACCTGGACAATGCAATCTCACTTTCATTCTGCTGCAGATGGCCATTTTCATTTTACACCGTCCAAATTTACAGCTCAGGGTGCTGGGACGAATTCCAAATTGTGTGCAGATACAGGCGTACACTTCAAATAATTATGAGAAAAATCCAACGTAAAGAGAGCACTTCCATTAGGAAATAGTCAACATGAAATTTCGTCTTCTACTGACACCTGCTGGTCAAATTGAATAGTTGTGTAGTATCTGAATCTGTGCATATGACCTCATGTGATCTTATGTGTATGGCCTGATGTGAACTCAGCAGTGAACCCACTGCTGCACTTCTTCCCTAAGGGCGTCTCAGGGTCCATATATGGTCTTGTGGTTGCCAACGTCCACCAAATTGAAACCAGATGGTCATTGGGGGTGCAACTATGGAATGTATACATTCTCCCCCACTTCTAGCATCTTCCTCCCTGGTTGCTGGGAGGTATAAAAGGTGATGGGAACAAAGCATCATCGGAGTTCCCCAGGCTTTCCATGGTGCCTGTCTGACTCTTGACTTCTTTGAAATAAACCAGTTTTTATCCAACTAAGTCTGTGTCAGTGAAGACTCCTTCAACATCTACATCACCTGAATCCACCAGAAGAATTCACCACAGTTGCAAATATTGTGAAGAAGTTGGCATCTAATTCTAATCCTAAACAATATGGCCATTCCAAGTCAAGTATTAAGACAATTAATCAGGTTTGTACTGCTTGATTGAACACATTCATCCCGTTCCAGTGCACTAAAACCCACTTCCCTTCAGGACCGTGTCAGCGAAGCCAAAACTTCCTTGAGTGACGCTGTTTCCCAGCATGCAATGCGAGCTAGCGATTCACAATACTATTCCATCACAAACATGGATGTAAAAAATAAAAAGGGACGAAAAATGAAACTTCAGGAACACCAACCATTGCAATACAAGCAGAACTGGGCCGAAGTTTTATATTATGTACACCATAATACAGCCTTCTGGTGGACAAGCTATTTAATCCGTGTCTTCCTATGGCACTTCGGTGGGTGGAAGCTCGTAGTAGAGATCACGTGCTGGGCGGTTCACCCCACCACTCACCTCGGGGAAGGTCTAAGACAAGAGTCAATCATTACTCTTGCAGGATATCACCTGATACGGGTGAGCGAGTGAACAGAAAATATGGGTCAACGTGTGCAGTCGTAACAGGAGAAGCTTGCTGGCGGAAATGATGCACTACAAGTGGATGTGACGCTAATGAGTGCGATGGATGAGGTAGAGCAATGCTCCAGAACCCGATTCAGACTACTCTCCCTCCACTTTTTTTGTTTTGTATGAGCGTTTAAAAAAAACAACATAATGATAATCGAATAAGCTTAAGTTTATTAATCAGAATTAAAACAAGTAGGTTTTGCCCTTACAAGGTTGTAGATTTGTTATAGATGAGTTCCTTTGTTGTAGTTTGGCGCTTGAAAAACTATATATGGGATGTACCATGACCTTAGGGATTTCCTCATCCCATCCCAGCTTGGTTCTCATGCTGAATGTGAATGTATCTTGCTGTACATCCCACTGAGCTCCAAGGGCCCTCTCCATAGGGAGCTGGTCTCTGTCAAGGTTAAGTGTTTTTACCTCTTTAGCTCTCTGCTCTTCAGGAATGGCGGCCAGCACCGAGCGATGATTGCTCACCCACTTATTGAGCTTAAATCCACCTCTACCGCACAGGTCTGTTAGCTGCTGGTACAGATGTATTGCTTGTTCCGCCGTGCTGACGGCCTTTAGACAATCATCCACGTAGAAATTTTGACCAACAGTGTTTATAACCTCGGCTGGGAAGTCATGCTGATTGTCGTCGAATGAAGCACAGCTTGGGGATGACACTGCCCCAAAGATGTGGACCAGCATCCTGTGCTCTTGTAGGTCCTTTGTAATGTCCCCATCTGGCCACCAGAGGAAGCGTAAGAAGTTTACATCCTGGTTGGAAACTCTTACTTGATGAAACGTTCCCTCAATGTCAGTCATGAATGCTACAGGGCCTTGGCGAAAACGAAGCAGCACACCTAGCAGTGTACTTGTCAAATTGGGACCCTGCAGGAGCTCTTTATTTAATGATGTTCACTCACTTTCAATCTCACAGCCACTAAAAAACCTGATTGTGATTGAGAGGTCCTCAGCAGCCAATCACTGTTGGGAGTCCAGCCTTCAAACACTCCTCCTGAATCCACATTCACATCTGTGAGCATCTGGAACTTTGGCCCCGATCCTCCACACCACACAACTTGGGATGACAGCGCCACGTACCTGTATCCTTTCAGCAGCCAGTCCATGCTCTGACCCGTTTCCACTGTGGCCTGTTGTGTCATCTGGACCGGAGTCTGGATTATCAGTGTCCAGGTTCATGGAATCTGTCAGAGTGCCGCCGTCGTGTGATGTAATGATAGAGAATCACTCTATTTATACTAATGTGCAGAACCACTAGAGTGTCATTTCTTCACTGCTGTCAGCAACAAGCATTTGGTGTCACACTGGTGTACAACACTTATGGGCTAATTAATAAGAAATGACATATTTATGAATCACCCGCAATGCCCAGATTGTTGCTGCTTATCTGCTGATATGAGCCGTCAACTGTTGCTATATAGAACCACGGGCAGGAAATTACAATTAGTGTAGAGCGTATTATAATTTAAAAGTTTACTAACGGTAGTTCTTTAAAGAATTTAGCAGGGATGGAACAGGCTAACGTGACAACGTCACCTGTAACACGGTAGGAGCTCAACCTGCTGTCACGGCGAAAACTCCGTGTTACGTCCCGTCTAGGGGGACCGAGACGCAACATGTGGGACACCTTCCCCCACTCCCAAGCCTCATTAATTTTTCACTGCAGTTGGCAGTTTCAACAAAAAACATTTTATTAATCAGTAAATGAAATAAACAAAACAACTTAACCGGTGGGCAGCAAAGGCTTCAGGGTGGGCCCAGGCCAAAATAATAAACCAAACTCCAATTAGCTCGCCTTAAGAACTAACTAAAGAAAGAAAGAGAACCCAAATACAGAAAGGCTAACCTCCCTACATACTTATTAAACAGGAGAAAAGAAGGGACAAAGAAAATGGCAGCCCACCCCTACGGCAGCGTGCTCTAACGCCATTTCAGAAGTGACTAACTGCAGAGTTGGGAGCGGAGGAGGGATGACGTCACGCTGGCTCGACTGCTCCTCCTTCTCAGCCGTGGCGCGTCCAATCAGCAGCCGACATCCAGGACCGCACCTGCAAGGCGTCATCCACTCTCACACACACACAGACACAAAGATAGAGGCATCTAGACCCACCTGTGGGTCATATCACCCCCTCTCTTAAGAACTAAACCCTATTAACATACCTACAAACAAAACTAAACAAGAAAAACAGCTCAGTTCCCCCGAAATAAAATTCCGCAGCTAGTCCACATCATAATGCATCTGCCAACACATTATCAACACCCCTTCCTGTGGCAAAGCTGGAGATTGAAGTCTTGCAGGGGGAAAGACCACCGCATCTACGAGGGCATTATGGTCTGTAAAAACCTGACCCCAAATTATCATCAAGATGGGCACTGTCAGAAGGAGAGCCAAAGCTTCTTTCTTAACTTCCCAATAATGACTCTGTGTGCGTGCAGCTTAGTTGTGGCATGTCCCTCTACTTCTATGTCATGGTGCAAAACTGACGTACGGCGGGGGTGGTCAGAAAACAATAGTGGGTGGCTCTCAATTAATTTAACAATATCATGACGGGCTGATGCAGGCAAATGGGACAAAAACAAGCTTAAGTTATTCATAATTTCAGAGTTTCCCAGGCGCGCCGAAGGAACACCGATTTCTTTTTTTTTTTTTTTCAATGAGCCCTCCCTCTGCCAATGGGCACGGAGGGGGCGGAGGCTCAGGCGACACATTTTTCCGAGCGACGTAACGCCCGGTTCACACCACTCAATGTGGTGGTTCACAGTAGACGCGAACAGGCGCGCGGCTCGCGGCATGCATTTGTTGTTTCGGCGTCTGCTCTATTTCGTGCGCGAGCCGCGAGCGATTCTCGTCAATAGTACAGGAAGTCGCTCAATAAAAACGAGAAAATCCGGTGAATTTTCAAAATAAACTAATTTCAAAATAAAAACCGAATGATAAATTCGATCATATATCATATTTGTATGTTATATTTGTCAGTACATTGTATCAGAGTGCGAGAGAGATTAAACACACACACACACACACACACACACACACACACACACACACACACACACAGAGGAAGACTTGATCAAAATACGTCTGTTTGATCCTAGAGATGCCGGTCAATGATCATTATGAAAGAGGTCTTGTCTTGAGATGGACACCTGAGTGCGATTTTCTATTTATTTACACACACACACACACACACACACACACACACACACACAAAAGTAAGCTACGGAGCAGGCTGGCTACGGGGCGAGGGGGGGCGATGATGAAAATGTTTTTTTTTATTTAATTAAAAAAAAAAAAAAAAAGAAGCTCAAGTGGGAGTGAAAAAAAGACTGCAGCTGAGCAGAAGCGCTTGTCGACCTTCGCGGAGCTGTTCGCGTCTGGTGTGAACCAGTTGGAGCCTCGCTCGCGAAATTCGTCGGCGCTCCGCTTCGTGGCGCTTCCGCTTCCATTGAAATGAATGGCATGAGCCGCGCGCCTGTTCGCATCTGGTCTGAACCACTACATTCAGTGCGTTTACATGGCACGAGAGAAAATCGAATTATTGCCTTAGTGTTTACACGAACTCACGTGCGTGTAAACACCTTACTCCGATTATGATTGGAGTTTGAGAACTCCGATTGGAATCGCAGAACTCCGATTGAGACACCCAGATAATGCGATTGGAATTCGAATTTCTCTGCCATGTATACGCCTTAATCGGACTATTAACTGGACAATGCGAGTGCGCATGCGCCACGCCTCGCTCTCGGAACTCATGACCGCACAACTACGTCGTCTAACAAAACAGACGGCGCGAAACAACCTGGCAAACGCGAATAAGAATGTTGACATTTGGAGAGAGGATGAGACCGGGGCGATGCTTTCTCTTCTAAAAGAGATGGACATATTCAAATAACGCGCAACGGAGACCTTTTTAAAAAGGGTAGCGCAGCAAATGCAGGGCTCCGGCTTTGCGCACCCCTGAACAAATACGTATTCCTTCGTATTTATATTTCTACCTTTTCGTTCACATTTTTTGTAAGTTAGAAGAATTTTAACTTTGTAAATAAAAGCACAGCAAAGACATGTTTTCCTGATTTGTTTTTATTTTGGTAATTTCGCTGTTATTCTGCTGGAAACGGCGTGCAGCGGCACCAGCTTCCTCCACGGTCGGCACTTTAATGAGCGTGTGTATAACTGAAGACACCGTTCCTTTGCAAAACCTGTACACAAACTCTCCCACCAGTCTGCGCAGAACCCGAATCCAACAAGAACGAGAGTTTGGGGTCCATAGCGACGGCACAAAGCATAGCATCGAAGTGTTGTTGTAGCCCTCCAACAGCAAACAACGTTCTTGTCTGCCTTTTAAAATAACCAGGAGCACAAGAAATAGGGTACACCTTATCTGCAAAACAAGTAACACGTACATTATGAACTATCGTTCCATATCATAATAGATTTAATATGTCAACTGAAAGCAGCTGACTAATATATATATATATATATATATATATATATATATATATATATATATATATATATATATATATATATTAACCTCTTTCATTGAACTCCAAAACATACATGGTCAAAATCCATATTATTATTATGTTGTTGTTTTTTTTAAATGCTCATACAAAACAAAAACCAAAAAAAACGTCTGACATCCACTTGCAGTGCATTATTTTCGCCAGCAAGCTTCTCTTGTTACGACTGACTACATTGACCATATACTCACCTGAATCAGATTCCCTGCAAGGGATCCGAGTTGATCTGTGGAGTGACGCGCAACCAGCACGTGATCTCTACGATGAGCTTCCACCCACGGAAGTGCCATAGGAAGACACGGATTAAATAGTATGGCTTGTCCACCAGAAGGCTGTATTATGGTGTACATAATATAAAACTTCGGCCCAGTTCTGCTTGTATTGCAATGGTTGCTGTTCCTGAAGTTTCATTTTTCCCTTTTTCCCTTTTTAATTTTTACATCCATTTTGGGATGAAATAGTATTGTGAATCGCTAGCTCGCATTGCATGCTGGGAAACAGCGTCAATCAAGGAAGTTTTGGCTTCGCTGACACGGTCCTGAAGGGAAGTGGGTTTTAGTGCACTGGAACGGGATGAATGTGTTCAATCAAGCAGTACAAACCTGATTAATTGTCTTAATACTTCACTTCGAATGGCCATATTGTTTAGGATTAGAATTAGATGACAACTTGTTCACAATATTTGCAACTATTCAATTTGACCAGCAGGTGTCAGTAGAGGACGACATTTCATGTTGACTATTTCCTAATGGAAGTGCTCTCTTTACGTTGGATTTTTCTCATAATTATTTGAAGTGTAGGCCTGTAGTTGATGAGGAATCACGGTGTGCTAACGCTACTCAAACAGCTTCGATGAAAAAAGGGAGTGTGATTTGGGTTTGTGGTACATTATGACAATCTTGGACTTGCAAGACTGAGGCGACGCTTCAATTCCCATCAATGTGTATTATATATGTGTTATTTAGCTCATCTATTCTACATTTTAAATAGATCACATTTGACATCTGACCCACTGAACACTTACTATTGAACATATTTTTAAACTATGGGCTATTTAGTCTTGTTTTAGGATATAACATAATTCATTGCACAAACTGTCAGGCTAAGTATAGAGCGATAGTCTACTACAATCAGTCATGCCAAAAAAAGAGACATTGTCTTTATTTTTCATTTTTATTTTATTGTGTCAGCATTGAACCATACAAGCATGTAGTGTTGTCCAACAAGAATGCATGGCGAATCAAATCCCTAACAACCTATGAAACAATGAACACGTTTCCATTGCACTTCATTTTATTGAGCACTAGATGACCTCCTCGAGCACTGTGTCATTGAAGCCTCGAGTAATGAACCATTTTTTGAAACAAGTGTCGAAGCTTCAACAAAGCCTCGATCGGCCATCACTACCTACGGCTGCGTGCTCTAACACCATTTCAGAAGTGACTAACTGCAGAGTTGGGAGCGGAGGAGGGACGACCGTCAGGCTGGCTCGACTGCTCCTCCTTCTCAGCCGTGGCGCGTCCAATCAGCAGCCGACATCCAGACACACACACAGACACAAAGATAGAGGCACCTAGACCCACCCGTGGGTCATAACACTCCGTGTGGATCTTTTCACTCTGGCATTGAAAGAGGGTGCTAGCGCTAGCCGTTTGCTAAGCTATGCACAGACAGCACCACCGCTTGCCGAACCACATAGTCACACCGTTTATATGCAACAATTCGTCATCAATATCTCTAAAGTAGAAGTCAAGAACTTTTTTCAAAAACGATAACTAACTCAAACTTTTTTGTGTGTTTATAAAAACAAACTAAAACAAACTTAAATTGAAGTCATATTTCACTTTGTTTACGTCTGTCAAATGAATATTTGCCCAGGAAAATGTTTGCGTTTTACGCAGCAGCACCTAAATGCACCTCGTGTTCTGTGACGTCACCCCTCTTTCACAGCAGTATGTTGACGAGCGACTCGCGGCGGGAAAGTCCGATATGCCACTTTTTCCCAATACGACGAAGAGAGTGACAAAAGCCAATGTCTTGTGGTGGAAAGACACAAAATATGTGGCTTGCTTCTAAAAAGGGAAAAACCCCGACAAACCTCCATTTAAGAAGCTCGCACAAAGCAGTAGGGAACATTTTTATTGAGACTGGGAAGTAGACACGACAGTTTGACTCAGTTGACTCAAATATCCTGTGGCGATGAGAGTGGTTATGGCTATCTGATAAAGCAAGATTTAATATTGGGAATTTAACAAAATGAAAAGGAACCGACAACGCCACCCTGGGAATTTCACCCAGGGAGTTCTACTAAACACAAAAGTAATAATTAGGCACACAGGTAAGTTCTACGAGGAAGGAGTAGGAGACGTGGTTCAGAATGTTTAAAATATCAAACCAACTTTTATTCAACATTTAAAAATAAAAGGAACAAACAGACCAACACTTAAAACGGAGCTACTGAGCTCCTTATTCTTGGTGTAGAAACTGAGGCTTACCGATGAGGGGGCCAAACGGGGTAGGAACCAAAGAAAACAAGGAACACCCCACTCACACGTGACACACCTGCAAAGAAAGTGAAGTGCAAAAAAAAAAGAAAAAAACAACCACAATCCCGGGTCACAGCACTCGAAGGGGCCCACCACCCGGGACACCGCCACCACCAGCAGCTCTCAGCGACTACAAAAGAAAAGATAAACAGTTGGTTACTAAAAGTTCCCTAAAATCTGTCAAATGTACTGAAATAGCAAGAAAAACAAACAAACAATGCAATTACACACACACACACACACACACACACACACACACACACACACACACACACACACACACACACACACACACCAACCAAGTTCCCACCAACCACGCACACGCATACACGCATGCACACCACTGTAGCTGGACCAGCGACTTGATAGTGTAACGTCTGCTGTCTGAGGGTCAGCAGTGGCGACGTAAGCAAACAAAGAAAAACACAACGAGAACGGAAAAACAACAAGTAAAACCAAGGCGGGACGGAAGCAACATGCACCGTCCACCGTCTGTACGGGGCGGCTAGCACAATCAAGTGCGGGCGAAGCGGCAGTGTTCCTGCACTTATCTTATAGGACCGAGTTTTGGGCCAACGGTCTTGATCACCAAGCGTCCTCCAGGTGAGGAGAACAACGAGGAGGCTCTGCGCAGCTTTGTGCTAGCAGGCGGCTGGAGTGTGCCGGTGTTCAGGAAGCACTGTAAAAAGAACGGACAGGTGAGGTACTACGTACCTATGCTAAGAAGCCATAATAATTTAAATGCTAAAATGTCCGCACCTGATCCTCTTAAAACTCGGGCACACAAATCGGATGTTCAGTGTCCCATTGACCACAATGGACCACTAAACGAAGCATTTAAGAAAAATGCGAAATGAAGCCACTGAGAGCTAAAACAACATGCAAACAATGCCACAGTGCAGCTTTTCTCAAACGGGTCAATTTTGAAATCATTTTAATCAACTCTGTCTTCATTGATCAGAAGGTTTTTGCAGATTTGGAATTAAAAAAATTTAACTGCAGGAATCATAAAATCGTCTCATCAGTGACGTTTATAGAGCCATTAAAAAATGTAATATGTGCTGAACAGACAAACGGAGGTGTAAGAGGCCTGCGTGACCAGCAGGGGGCAGCAGAGGACCGACAGCCGCAAGTTCCTCCTCAGAGAGGCCTGAGAAGGTTCTGCACCTTCAGCTCCTCCAGGAGGTCCTCAGCAAAGTGTCAGAGTTTGTTGGTTTTTTACCTCGGTCGGCAGAGTCACAGTATGAAACTTGTAGCCAGGGGGCGCTGCAGCTCACTCAACACCTACAAGGTTTGAAAAGGAAATTGAGTGGAATTCATCTGGAATGAAAAGAAAAGCACAACTACAGCAGAAAAACTGAACACAAAGACGCACAAAGTTTGAACTACACACTGATTTTCTTCTTCTGTTGATTCAAATTAATTTGACAGAAATAATATCTGAAAAAATAGAAACCAAATGTTAAATTTCGACATTTAAAAAATGGACAGATTCATTTACACCCAGTAAGATAAGAAGATATTTAGCTCTCAGCCAATTAGAGCTGCTGCTCCTGTGTGTGTGCATGCGTGCGTGCGTGCGTGCGTGCGTGCGTGTGTGTGTGTGTGTGTGTGTGTGTGTGTGTGTGTGGATGTGGTGGTGTGTGTACCTGAATGTGGGAGTGGGTGTGTTTAAGTACGTCACTGGAAGTAGGCTGCCAATTAGTGCGGCCTCCGAGGCCGCAACCGCCCCACGCCAGCGACGAGCCCAGGGCGGGGGGGCCCGGACACGGCACACCCGCCGCAATGCTGGCCAGGAAGAGGCCCGGAGCAGCAGGCCCCCAGACCGGAGGGCACCCGCCCCACGAGGAGCCAGGGCAAGATGACAGGGAGGCAGATACCCCAAGGAGAAGGGAAACCACCCGGGACGAACAGACAGCAGAGCCCGTCCTACGGACGGGGGCCCCCGAGGGCAAGCGAGACCGGACTCATCCCCATGACAGGACCCAGCCCCTTCACCCACCGGGAGGATCGGTACCCAAGGCAGGCCCGGGCACCCAGATGCCCCCCCCCTACGGACCCAGTATGGCGCATCGCCGCAAGTGGCGAGGTCCCCATAGGCCCAGCTGGTCTCACACCCCAGGGGCACCGGACTGCACAGGGCCCATCCAGAGTGGGAAAGATTGTTTTCTTAGCGATAGATAAGGAGGTGATCAGCATGCGAGATTCTGCCTTATCTGATGTGATATCACTGAGGTCCCCTAAGAGACAAAAAGAAGGAGTGGCTGTGATGTTGTAACCAACCTGTGCTGATAGATCATTGCATACTACGTGCCAGAATTTATTTACTGGTGGGCAATGCCATACAGCGTGTAGGTAATTATCTGGGACATTAACTGTGCAGTGTGAGCAGGTCTGAGAGGCGGTCATGCCCATCTGAAACATCCGCTGCCCGGTGTAGTGGATCCTGTGGAGTACTTTAAAATGTATTAATTGTAGATTAGGTTGTTTTATCAGTGAAAAGGTGTTCAGGCAGATTGTTCTCCAGAAATTAGAGTGAGGCTGGAGAGACAGGTCTCTTTCCCACTTAACAATTGGGATAGAAATCGTGCGATCTGTATTTGTAAGCAACTCACTCCAATGGAACTGCACTCGTCCTTCTCTCACATTACATTGGATCACAATGACCAAACAACACAACAAAGACAATGATGCCACTGTGCTGCAACATCCAGACTCTGTGTAGGTCTGTAGGCCTCTTGGACCTTCATGTGAACCACTGCGTGTTGACTGGAGGTGAAACATGACTGACTGCTGTCCTCCTCCCTGGACAATGCAATCTCACTTTCAATCTCACAGCCACTAAAAAACCTGATTGTGATTGAGAGGTCCTCAGCAGCCAATCACTGTTGGGAGTCCAGCCTTCAAACACTCCTCCTGAATCCACAGTCACATCTGTGAGCATCTGGAACTTTGGCCCCGATCCTCCACACCACACAACTTGGGATGACAGCGCCACCTACCTGTATACTTTCAGCAGCCAGTCCCATGTTCTGACCCGTTTCCACTGTGGCCTGTTGGCTCATCTGGTCCAAAGTCTGGATCATCAGTGTCCAGGTTCATGGAATGAGTCAGTGTGCCGCCGTCCTGTGATGTCATGATAGAGAATCACTCTATTTATACTAATGTGCAGAACCACTGGAGTGTGGAAGCAGACAGTTACCATAATCCAAATGAAAAAGCAACAGCAGAAATGCTTTTTCATTTTAAGAACGTGGCTGCATTATTTGACTCATAAAAAAAATCGTTAATAAATAATCCAAACTGCATTTTCATTTTCTTATTCATGACTGCTCATTCTTGTACTTAATTCAAATAAAGGAAAACACATTTGAGATTTAATTTTCAAAACATGCACCAGCAAAGAGTTACCAAAATTCAATATGAAATGTAAAATTCAAAAATGAAAAAGCAATAGCAGAATGCTTTTTCATTTTAAGAACGAAGCTGCATTATTTGACTCATAATTAAAATCATTAATAAATATTCCTATATGCATTTTCATTTTCTTATTCGTGTCGCACCTTTTATGACACAATCAAAAAGAAAACTGAGGGCATTGCTTTTTCATTTTCGTGGTCCTGCCCTGCACAAGAGTTACCACAACTCGAAAACGAAATCGCAATCTCAAAGTAAGCGCGCGGCGCAGGAAAGTGAGCTCTCCACCTGTGGGTATGGCGGTATGACGCCAAGTGTCATTTGCCTCCTGTTATGTGTAAATTCTAATGTTTGTGAATTTAATATATATATATACATATATATATATATATATATATATATATATATATATATATACATATATATATATATACATATATATACATATATATATATATATACATATATATATATATATATATATATATATATATATATATATATATATATATACATATATATATATATACATATATATACATATATATATATATACATATATATCTTTTTATTTAAAAAGAAAAGAAAAGAAAAAAAAGGTATGGCGGTATGACACCACTTTGCCATCGTTACTTCTTTCACGTCATTGAAGTTGCCGGTAATCGAGATTTAAATCGGCGAAAAACGTGGACCACTGACAGATCTCGCACCAGCATCTGCCACCAGTCGACGGATTGATCTGTTGCTTCGCATCCTTCGTCGGATGGACTGGTGGCCGACGCTGAACGGAAGCAATGATCCGTTGCATCGCATCCTGCGACGGATGGACTGGTGGCCGACGCCGAACAGCTGTTACTCCACCCATGTAACAAATAGCTTTAGCTTTGATGTTGTGCTGGTGCATCAAGGTGTTCCATAACTGACAACAGGTTGGCTAGGGCAACCTTGTTTGCGTCCGTATCTGGGACGGCAGAATACCTGCTCAACTCGGTCCCGAGCATCAGATTCAGATACACTATTCAATTCCACCTGGGAAGCTAAATCCAGCAGGGTTTGAACAATTGTGTCAATGTGCGCCATGCTCAAATCTGTCCGACCAACGAGATCCGTCAGTGGTCCACGTTTTTCGGCGATTTAAATCTCGTTTACCGGCAACTTCAATGACGTGAAAAGTAATGATGGCAAAGTGGTGTCATACCGCTATACCTTTTTTTTGTTTTGTTTTGTTTTTTTTAAATATACAGTATATATATACATTTATTAAATTCACAAACATCAGAATTTACACATAACAGGAGGCAAATGACACTTGGCGTCATACCGCCATACCCACAGCGGAGGTGGAGAGCTGCTGACGTCACTTTCCTGCGCCGCGCGCTTACTTTGAGATTGCGATTTCGTTTTCGAGTTGTGGTAACTCTTGTGCAGGGCAGGACCATGAAAATTAAAAAGCAATGCCCTCAGTTTTCTTTTTGATTGTGTCATAAAAGGTGCGACACGAATAAGAAAATGAAAATGCATATAGGAATATTTATTAATGATTTTAATTATGAGTCAAATAATGCAGCTTTGTTCTTAAAATGAAAAAGCATTCTGCTATTGCTTTTTCATTTTTGAATTTTACATTTCATATTGAATTTTGGTAAGTCTTTGCTGGTGCATGTTTTGAAAATTAAATCTCAAATGTGTTTTCCTTCATTTGAATTAAGTACAAGAATGAGCAGTCTTGAAGAAGAAAATGAAAATGCAGATTGAATGACTTATTAACCATTTTAATTATGAGTCAAATAATGCAGCTTCGTTCTTAAAATGAAAAAGCTGTTATTATATTCTTATTTTAATTTGGATTATGGTAACTGCTTCCATATAAAACAAATACATCCATAAATATATACAATGTGAGAATTGTTTCTTGCAAGAGCTGTACTTCAACCCATGACCATCGATAAAAGTGTACACATCTAATCGTAAACAATCTGCTGCAACCTGAATTTCCACTTCTGTGTCTATAAACCAGTCACAGCTTGACTGATGGCTCTGAAGAAGCAGTTTCCATCAGCCTCTACATTCTCATTTGTACACGGCGAACCTAATGGGCCATTGCAATCAGAAATTGGAAAACTCGCACGGTCCAAATGAATCTTTAAGTTTTTGCAAAGGTCTAAACAAACATCAACATCAAGGGGAGAGAAGTTACACTCTTCATTGGTCACAGCACTGACAAACTCTACGTCAGAATTATCCATGTCAAAGTGAGGAGTTTTGCTCTTCTGAAGTGACTCACTGTTGCCAGCTGGTGCTGGAATTTTAAACCGTGACCGGTTTCGCCTTGATGAAAAGAACCATGCAGAACCTTGGCTAATCTAATACCAGTGCCATAATCTGCCACTGCATCTTCACTGGTACTAACTGATGATGGATCACAAATCACATGTGCGAGGCGTAGAACGAGCGGAGCAGTCAGAGGCAACAGAAGAAGAAAGAAAAGCCTCCTTAGCTTAGTTGATCTTCTGTGTTGCCTCCTGGACGGTGCTGGCCTCCTCTGGCTTGGTGCTGGCAACCACGGGAGCCACAGGAACCACGGGCACAGCTCTGGTCATCTGTGGCGTCGCCTCCACCTGATTAAAATAAGAAAGATGTGATTTTATGCCAATAAACATAGAAAGGAAAACACTAGGCTTTACACGATCACGATTTTTGTGCCGATCACCGATCAGTGAGTTTAAATAAACCGATCACCGATCCGATCACGTTAGGGGCAATAAATACTTGTTTCTGTACACCCCTTGCCTTCTCACGAGCACCGTCTAAAGTTGTTTGCTTTAGCATCCGTTTCAGAGTTTGCTTTTCTTTTTCTTTCTCCGCGTGTTTCTTTAACTCGACATGCTCCTCCGTGTGTATCTTTTCCAAGTGCCTGATTAAATTTGTGGTGTTGAAATTTTTTGCCAAAGTTCCCCCGCTAGGTACTGTAGCGTTGCATATATTGCAGATAGCTTGTGCTATGTCTGTTTCTCTCACTTTGAAAAACTTCCACACCCCCGACACGTTTGTTTGTGTCGCCCATGGATGTTGCTGTCGTGAAGATTCAAAGAAACTTTATTGTCTGTCACATAGCGACAGTACTCAAAACAGGAAGAGGCACGAAGACGAAAATGAAGGTTTTTGAATCATGAATCATTAGCTCTCGGTGTTATGCCCCGGCCTAGGGGGAACCAGGACACAACATAAAGGCTCCCCCCCTTCTCCCAGCTCTCAAATTAGACAAAGGTGCTTCGTCCACAGGATGGTTTTTATTAAACGTCACCATCATTGCACTGGCGTCAGGGAGGGCATGGCCAAAACAACAAACAAAATGGCTCTCTTATGGATCTTACCTATGAAGAAAACAATCAAATAAATGACAGTCAAACTAACCTCCTTAACTAAAACACAGGAGAAAAGGGTCACAACACAAATGGCTTCCCTCCCCTACGGGCTACGTGGACACAAAGGGAACTGAAATAGATTACAAAACAGAATTGATGGCTCAACACAGAATGCTGCTGCTGCGGCACATGGCCTCTGGTTGGGAGCTGGGAGAAGGACAAAGAGACCGAGGTGTTGAAGTCCTCCTCCTTAAATATTGGCACCAGCCAATCACCTTTCCGCACCTGGAACAAGCAAAAAAAAGGGAACACAGGATCTACTGCGCCATCTAGTGCCCAAACGGACACACAGCAGACAAAAGGAACTGACAACAATGGAAACCCAAATCTACATTTACATGACACTCGGATACAAACAAATAAACATGGCGATGCTGTGAAACTACTTTGGAGGAAATGAGACAGATTAAAAAAGTTTCAACACGACCATGACGTCATTGATCGGTGATTCATGACATGACGCCCGATCATGAACGTTTCTAAAAATGCCAAATATCGGCCGATCCGATACAGCCGATAAGATCGGTGTAAAGCCTAGAAAACACACACAGGTGATGAAGTGGAAATGAATAAGTACAAACCTGCTGCACTGCTGTGACATTGCTGGAGGCAGACTCAGTCATGTGGACAGTTGAACGTGTTGCCCACACCTGCAAATACAAGGACACAAAGTAACGTTTAAAGAACTGCATTTATTGTCCTATCACAAAGATGCACACAATGAAATACACATATCCCAAATACCAACATCTCACTTGTTTGTTTTGGTTTTTGAGGCAACGCGTGCTGATCGATGTCTCAGGCTGGACATCTGGAAGAACATAAAGAAATTAATTCATAAACAAAGTAACACACTAATTAAACTGTACATGTTCTGTACATATGTGATCTTGTGTTGATAATAGGGGTGGGGCGATACGGCTAACCCACGATTCGATACTGTGACGATATTTGGCCCACGATAATGACAACATCACGACACACGATATCTTTGATATCTTCGAAATTTTGCAGACGATATGTGACTGAAAAAGAAAAAAATACCCATAAAAAGGAAAATGCCTGTGATCTTGCATTTATTCCAAAACTTTGTATAATGTACAAACAAACATGCACTGCACAAGCAAACATATTAAAGTGCATGAACATTAATAACTTTCATGTAAACAAGGACAGTGCTTTCTGGTAATGTAAAGTCAGTAGCAACTTGTCTTATCTCAACTTGGGGACTTGGGATATACAAACCGACGGGAAGATGAAAGAGGGAAAAAAATCCTTTCACTGCCCAGATTCTGAAAATCAATAAAAAATGATGCAGACAAAATAAATAAATAAATAACCGCGTCCCCAAAATATACGGGACAAAGTGAAGTGCGTCCCCCATCAGTTCATTACGGGACAGGCTTTTTAGTTGCCAAATATGGGACAATCGCGTATTTTACGGGAGGGTTGGCAACCCTATCTAGACCACAGACGGAAATTAAATGAGGTTTTGGCATTTTCCCTAAAAAACGGGACAAATTGTGTCCCGGGAGAGATTTTGTCTTTCCCGGGACAGGTGGACAGGTGGTGTTTGGAAAAAAATATTGATATTTGCCGTCAGTGTATCGATTATTTATTGCGACAGAAAGCACAACAATATATTGCAATCTTGATTTTTTTTTTCACCCACCCCTAGTTGATCCACGACGGTCTCCATGTGGTCCAGCAGCACAGCCTCACTGAACCACACAGGATTGGACGGGATATCTGTGTGAAATGCAGTCTCAACAGCTGTTGGTACTGTCTATAAAAAAAAAGAGGAGAGGAAATCAGAGTCAACTTAGGATAAGTGTTCATTTTTAAAATAAAAAGTTGCACAGTTTGACAAATACACGATTGGGGGAAAAAAAAAAAAGAGGGATGAACAGGTTACCTCAACCTCCTGTCCAACAAGAGTCCATTCAGGAGCGGGTCCATACACTGGCATGTAGACAGGACCTGTCACAACCACTCTGGGAGACACCCTGGGCGATGATTGGTTGTGGCACAACACCCCTGGCCTAGGTGAAGGGGGTGCGAGCTGATGGAGCATGCAGCATGCAGACGCTCCACCAAAATCAGTCCTGAGGTGCACCTAAACAGAAAACAACATGTTAACACATATTTGTCATATCAAATGAAGAGCAAGTAAGGCTGAAGAAGGAAGAAACTTACACCATCATAACACCACCATGTACAGCTGACGAAGGGGGAGGTGATCGGCCATATACACAAATGTTAAACCTGGAAGAAGTGTCACATAATCAATTGTGTAATCACACAATTCTAAGAAATATCTGTTAGCACAGTGTCACTGAAGAGAAAAAAATACAACAAAAATATGTATTTTACACACCCATGCGTGCAGCAACACGATGATATACTTGACGTAGCGCTGTTTGTAGTTCTGGCTTGACAATCAGGCGAGGTGGAAAGTCAAGCACAAACACCTACAAAATAGTTGTATAAAAAAAAAAACCCAAACAAACATAAAAATGCAAAATAAATTCATGAATATTCATGTTATTGAACTATGGATCATGGAATTACTTGATATTGATAAAACAAAGTGGTGATGACATTCATGTGTTCAAATTTGTTTGTCACAGCAGATAAACAAACCTTGGGCCAGCGGTCCAACACAGTTGCCAGTAGCGCAGCAAAATCCTGGGCGGAGTCTGTTACAAGCCCGTCTTCAAGGTTGTTGCCCGGGGAGAGAACACAAAACCATCCACAAGTGGACAGAGATGTGAGTCTCCCACCACCAGAACAAAAACATAAAGAAACTTGTGGCTTGACAAAATCACGACCCATACCTTCTTGTCTGGTTGCTGGGCCTTAAGAACGAACTTGCACTGTTTTGTCAGTCAGGAGCAAAACGGGCCATCTTCGCACCCAGGTCGCTGACCAGTAACGCGCCCTGTGTAAATTGACAAAAAAGAAAAATCTAAATATGTTTTTGTAAGATTTATTTGGAATACAACATAACAACACAGGCAGAACATGAAATCATGAACGTGGAAGTACTCACGACGTTCAAAGTCCTTCCGAGGTGGAAAAGGTGTCCAATCCCGTTTTTGCTCCAGGCGTCGTTTCATGGCCAGAGAGCGACGGAATGCCTTGGTGTTCGGCATCTGAACAATGAAATGAAAGATTGTGTCATTTTCAATGAAGGACAATGATAACACAAGTTTACAGAAAAAAGTGATGTTTTCTCACACACGACATCAAAACACAGAAAGGTTTCTGTACCTTTGCAGCTGGAGACGATGAGCTTAAATCAAAAAAGCAAAAGAAAATGTGTATGTGTACTCTTGGACCCTAACCCTAATGCCATACAAGTCTATGGGGTGAAATTTCAATTTTGTCCTACAGATATGAGGCCACTTGCTTTTTCATCAAGAGCCCCCAAGAAGCACCCACGCCAAATTTGGGGCTTCTAGTACTTGAGGAACCCCGAAACCCTAACCCTAATTTCAGCTAACCCTAACCCTAACCCTAACCCTAGTTTCAGCCTTATTGTTAACCCTAATTCAATGCAAGTCTATGGGGTGAATTTTCAACTTTGTCCTAGAGACATGGGGACACTTGCTTTTTCATCAGGAGCCCCCAAGAAGCGCCCACGCTAGATTTGGGGCTTCTAGCCAATGAGGAAAAATTTGGAGAAGACAGGACAGGGTTACAGCTGAGAAGGCACTTAAGATCCTCAAAGGACTGTTGCCACTCACTAGACCAAACAAATGGTTTCAATCGACTGGTTAATTCTTCTCTAGTGGCCGGCAGCTCCACTGCCTTAGTGCTGGAGATGCCCGCTCAGGGGCGCCGCCAGGAATTTTGGGCCCCCTTCAAAAAAACAAAAACAAATGGGCCTCCTTTGCGCAGCGCTTGTCAAAAGCTTCACATCACTCAAAAAATACAGTATAGTTCAATAATAGTGCTTGAGTCCATCTTTGACAGTGTCAATGTATTTTTATTGTGAATTCTCCACAAAGCAAACTCTTAACATTTATGAATGATTCATGAAAAAACACTTGATGTCTCTAGGACAAAGTTGACCTTTGACCCTCATAGACTTGTCATTAGGGTTTAGCGATAAGGCTGGAATTAGAGTGAGGGTTTTGGGGTTCCTCATGGGCTAGAAGCCCCAAATTTGGCGTGGGTGTGTCCAGGAGGATCCTGATGAACCTGAAAGTGGCTCCATGTCCCTAGGACAAAGTTGACCTTTGACCCTCATAGACTTGTATGGCATTAGGGTTATCGATAAGCGATACAAACCTGGTGAGTTTAAGACTTAGTGACTCTACGTACATGAATATATGGGGTACCCCGTCCTTACCTTGTTCCAACCTTCCCTCCACAAACCTGGCTGTCCAGTGCAGAAGTCAAAGTGAGAGAGAGAACAAAGAAGGAGAAGGGCCTGTGACGCCGCTGCTGATTGGCTCGTTGGTTGGTTGAATGAGCCAATTCTAGAGCTCCCCTCGGTGTCCACACACTGCAAAATATATCTAAGAAATAAACACTTAAATTGAGAAAGAACAGGCTAGAAACAAGTCAAATTATCTGCCAATGCAGTAAGATATTTAGACTTGGTAAGATTTCTTAAAATAAGACGATATATCTAGGCATTTGAAGAATGGAAAAACTCTTGAAATAAACAGTAAAGCACTCATTCCAAGGACTGTACTATGTCAAATAAACTTGATACTAGCTTCTCAATTCTTTTTTCACGTTTACTTCTTTCTTAATTTGAATGAAAAGATCTTAAAACCAGACCTACTAACAGTGCAATTCTTCTTAATTTAAGTGTTCACAATATTAGCTTTTTTTTCTCAAAATGAGACAAAGCATCCACCCCCCCTACGCCCATCCCCCCCCCAAAAAAAATAATTCAGCAAACAGAATTAATATTGTCAACAACTATTTATTCACTTAAATTGCTGACAGTGCCTTCACTGCCTTGTAATAAAAACGTCACTAAGGCATTGCATCTTAAAACAACCTCAAGCAATCATTTCTAGAACGCAAGTAACAATTGTTACAATATTCACCGTCATCATTATTGAATATTGATTCAGATTCCCTGACACTCAGTTACAAAAAAAAAAAAAAAAAAACAGCATGGGGACAGCATATAGTGTTGATATATACTGATAACATGTTTGTTCCAACAGACTCCCACCCACCCTCAAGTTACAACTACCAGGGGAGTGTATCACTACCTATGCCTAGTACACAGCTCTACTCCCCAATAAAATCTTTCCATTCTGCCATGGTCTTTTTTGTATGAGGCTGTGGTGTCTCACTCATGGATAGTATCCTGTAGCACTTCTGTCTGAATGACAGAGAGAAGGGTTGCCACACACTTTTGAATATGTGAGGTGCAGGGCATAGTAGTAACCCATCAGATGAAGCAGACCGTCACTCAAGTCTTCCTTGGCAAGCGTGGTGGCAGGAGTGGCTCCAAGACAGATGAGACAGCGGGTCCCATCAAACAGCAACACAGGGCTGCAGAAAGACCTCTTATGCGAGTACATTGTGGGATCTTCTGTTGGCTAAAGAAAAAGAAGAAGGAAACGCCACATCCATGCATGGAACTATGAAGTGTTGAATGTGAGAAAATGCGAACAAACTTTCACCTGAATGACATGCAGCAGTGCCTCACTGGCATGTCCCAGCTTCTTCGGTGGTGGACTTGGTGAAGGAAAGAGTGTGGGGAGTGGCCTGAGCAGCACGATGGAATATTCCACTGGAATAGAACAAATCAACTTTGAGTTCAAAGTTAGTCTTCCTAAAAATGAGTCTTATTAGGTTTGTGTTGATCACAAAAAAAAATCTTATTTTTTCAGCATGAAGAGTATTACCATTCTGCATCTATTCATTCAGCGCAACATAAACCATCCTATGTCCAAGGAAACAGCTACACAGTCAATTAGAGACACAGCAAAATGACTCACCTACATCCAGCGTTATGCGTGGCTTCATCACTTCATTTTTTTTCCAAACACCATAAAATTACACATTGGTGCAGAAGTCTTCCCATCTCTTTTTTTAGTTCATCAATGAATTTTCTGTTGCCCTTATCCAGAATGCGCCGCAGCTCATTCATCGCCTATAATGCAAGTCAGTGTTAAAATCTGCAAAAATGCTTGCTTTTCATCATAAACCAAAACAAGTTAATCACTTACACGATAAAGATCCTTGACACATGGATATGCATCCAGGATCTTTGTTGGCCTTGTCCTGTTCTTTCAGAACATCACTATCAATGAAGGATCTTCTTGCTTGAAACTGCAGGTCAAGAATTTGGGAGACAGCATCTTGGTTGGGTTTTGGTTTCTTGTACAGCTCCTGCAGGGTCTGATAATGTCTGGCCTGTGCTGTCAGACCATCTTTGGCTGATGAAATGGAGGAGACAAATCAGTGAATCAGTCAAATGGATGAAATTGTTTGGAGCATCAAAATATATCAAATGACAATTCAAATGTAAAAATGCCTGTGATATATCATGATATCCAAAACTATCAAAACATTGCCTAGCTTTCATACATTATCATTATTATTAAAATGGACATGTTTCTACTTATGTGAAGTGTGGCCATTATCAGAACTGCGCCCTGGTGTGTGACACAAAATAATTGTTGATCCACCAATTGAGTCTGCATCATGATCTTCTTCTTGGTCACTTGCTGAGAAGTCAATGCGATGCCTTTTCTTCTTGTGGCCCCTCTCTGGTGAATCTGTTGTGAAGATTCTTGTAAGTGCTCGCCTGTGGTAAATAAAATTTCACTCATTGAAAGAACAAATAAAGATGGAAAGTGAACATGCACAGATAAAAAAAGTATCAGCCAAAAATAACCACACGCTTCAAAATCTAAATGCGCAAAATAATATAATCACTTACATGTTTCATTGTTTTGTCTTAATCCTTCAGCATGGGATAATACTCCACTAGTCTTTGAGACATTGCAGTGACTTCATGCTTAGAAGGGTACCGGACCCCCTCTCCTTGCTGACTGGCTCTCAAGATAGAAATCATGCTGGTGACAGTGTTTCTCACCAGCCTGCGTCTCAGCTCTTTGAACATGACACATTTCCCCTCACTGGCAGTGCGGGCCATCTGGAAGTAGTGCTTACGAGCTTGTGAAGAGAGAGAGAGAGTGAGAGAGAGAGAGAGAGAGAGGGAGAGAGAGAGAGAGAGAGAGAGAGAGAGAGAGAGAGAGAGAGAATTTCGTGTATACAATATAATACAAAGTACTGTAAATACGGCAGGGATTGACAGAAAAAAAAAGATAACCTTAATCAACCGATGTAGTTTGTCCTAATAGAGTTGCCGTATGTGACGTTGTTGGCATTCGCCCACTGGACAGAGGCGACTGCCAATTACGTCACATACGGCAACTCTATAAACGTACCGCGATCTATCCATATATCACGTTCGAACGCGATGTAGAGGTATGTCCCAATGGAGTTGCCGTATCGGCAGTCACTTCTGCCTGGAACGATTCTGCACCCGGACTAATTCTGTACCTACACCTCGTTGACGGGGGGGAAGCACGCTATCGCTATCGCGCTACACTAACTCGGCAAAGTTACGTGCCAACAAAGTTTCGTTGGGGGGTGCGGTGTTGGGGGGTTATGACTGGCTTCACGCGGGCCGGACAGAGACACGCAGCGGGCCGGATGTGGCCCGCGGGCCGGGGTTTGCCCATGTCTAGTATAGACAACATATTGTGGAGGAGCAGGAAGCTGTAGGGTCCTCTTTGGGCTGCTTTTCACCAAAGGAGTGGATGTCTGAGGACAGATTGGAGATGTTCCTCCTGGTGAAGACACAGTTCCTGGCTTCATTCGGGGCAGCCTTGTCTGGTACGGTGGAATTCTCAGCCGAGAGGAAACCAGATCCAAAACATTATGAACAAGAGAGAAACAATAGACACAATTAGGAAAAAAGAAAAAAAAAGTGTTATGCTCGATGTTTTCAGAGCAAAGTAGGTAACCAATCACATCTACACTAATAAGGGCCCAAATCCGTTTCCTCCTGAGAAAGTGTTCTGGTCCAGGAAAAAGGTCTCTCAAATCATCACGACTGAGGGTGTGGAGCAAGACTTCATCGATGTTGGCAGCTATAAAGACAGTCCAATCATTAACAAACCTTTTACACTTAACAACTCATACATTTTTTCACTAATGAATTTAATTCAACTTGACAAGTCAAACCAAGTTTGTTTTGTGCCAATTTCTGTTATCAGAATTAATTGTAAATGCAATTCAGTTTAGACATTTTGTCTCAAATTTGTAAAATACTTCTTTTTGAAATCAGTGTCAGCATACAGTTATTTTAATTACTTAGCGGACAAATCACAGTAATGGAAATTTTTTCATACCTACACATGACATACCATTTAAAATTGATACTGTGACATCATCCAGCTCATCCATTATTGGCCCCGGTTTGGATGTCCATTTAATTTCTCCTCAATCTGGCAGGGAAAAAAAAATCATCATATTAAGGTCACAATTAGGACAAGCTAGCCTTCCGACTCAAGATCCGTTTTTTTTACAATGCCCATCTGCCATGGATCCCAAAGTTCCCATGCAATTAAAAGTTGTGACACCTTATCTGAATGATAACCCTAGACAGCTCAACGGATTGCTAGTCATACAGACAACAATCAAAATTGGAGTGAAACTTGTAACCACAATGCCTGCAACATGGTGGTACTTATGGTAATAATCAACAAATACCAGTGTTCTTCGTGACAAAATGACAACATCTGATAGGATTGTGCCACGTTGAACTGCAATCAACTTAAATATTGATAAAAACAAGCAAATTGTACCTAAACTACATCTTCAATCAATCCAATTTGAGCACCCTCTACCCCATAAACTGAAGAAACTGCAATACAAACTTGGTAGTACAGTCTTTCGTCATGCCACATATAACTAGGAATGCTAATTGCTTGTTCACATGACTAGAATTGCAGTACATCAATCCAATACAAAATACACACTTGTCATCAAGCTCATAAATCCATCGAGTCGAGATGAGCACGTGCAAGGAGTCGGACTCCGTGAGTTCACGTAAACAGAGCATTGCGTTTGCGTAAATTATGCACGGCTATCGAGCTAGAAGCCAAGTCCGATTTGGTGCACACAACCACACTATAATGCCTCTCAATGTCCTAACCCATGCCACGCAACAAACGTGAAGAACCGATTTGAGTTTCTCACGAGACCAGCAGTGAAGTCACAACCGTCGCCCCAAATGAAATGTCGCAGCAGGAGCCTGAGGATTTTCTGAGTCAACATGCTGATCAACAGGTAACGTAATGTTGGCTTCCTTGACGACATTAGACAACTCCCTGTTTATATTTTATCCATATTTTAGTACAGAGCCTCCTTGTTTTCTGATCTGCTCCTGTTTGACTTGTTCGGTTTTTGTTTTGACATTATGCTGTTAGTGTTTATTTCAAATTAACAAGAAGTACCGGTACAGATAGTAGGAAATTAATATAACACTTGCGTCAAACAAAGAATAACTAACTGTACATATCATGTACAGGAAGGAGCTGGTACATTAAGTGAGAATATTCAAGAATATTAAGAGAAGATATATTCAAGGTTGTCCTGAGGTCAACTGTACCAACCATTGCCAGAGCTTATGGAGCAATTTGATGTTATTGTACAGTAAAAATGGAATATTGGAGCTGTTCGAAAAAAAGAAAAAAAAAAAGAAAAAAAAAGAGCCAACTTTAAGGCTTAATATCTCCAAAATGATACTGTACATATGCTTGATAATGACTGAGGATATAGTCAGGGTGTTCCTCAGGTCAACTGTACCAACCACTGACAGAAATTATGGAGCAAAGCAATGTTACTGTACAGTAAAAAATTGAGTACTGGGCCCTTTTTGCCTGTTGGAAAAAGCTAAAAAAAAAAAAAAAAAGTAAAACAACAACTTTGAGGCTTAATATCTCCAAAATGGTACATTAAATATGCCTTATAATGATTGAAGATATATTCAAGGTTGTCCTGAGGTCAACTGTACCAACCATTGACAGAGCTTATGGAGCAATTTGATGTTATTGTACAGTAAAAATGGAATATTGGAGCTGTCGCAAAACAAAACAAAAAGCCAACTTTAAGGCTTATTATCTACAAAATGATACAGTAATCAATCACATTTAGAAATCAAATGTTTCTAAATGTCAAGTCAGTAATGTCAAGTCAGTGCTTGATGTGTCATCAGCAGGCGTCGGCGTCAGTAATGGGGCATCGGCGGGTTTCGGGCGGAATCGCCAGGCGTTGGGAAGCGTCGGCGGGTGTCAGGGGCTTGTGGCCAGGTGGCGGACGTCACGGCAGGCAGTGGCCAGGTGGGCTCAGTCCCGCAAACGCTGCTTACAGCTTTAATTTTGTATTGCTTTGATAACATTGTTTAAGTTGAGTTTAAATTTACACTATTTTTTTTTTCTTAGCTGCTAATTGTTCAAAAATGCTGATGTTAAAAGTGTGTTTGCACAGTAAATGTTATGGCACTTTAATTCATATGGCAGTACATTTAAAATAACTGGCCGTCAAGTTCCAGGAACTGACAAACTGCACTGAGTTGAGTGAGATTCTCCAAAGGAACTCCAGTATAAATGTGGACTTTACATTCTAGTCCCCTGTGAAGAAAAACCCAAAAGTGAACGTTTTTGTGCCTCACCCTTTCTAACTGGGACATTTGCAAGGGAACGCAGACTGGTTATGCTGCTCCCTGATAAAAGAAAAATGTTTCTGCTGTTACCTCAGAAATTGCCTGTTATTATTGTGGCTCAGGATTTTGGAGGTAGATTTTTTTTTATTTTTCATAAGGAACAGGATAACAGTAATGCCCTGGCATTGGCAATAAGCTTTAATTTTGTATTTGCATTTTTTTTAACTTTAGATTTACATTAAAAATGTTTCTGTGTAAAGTGCTGATGTTAACTGTTTGCACGATAAATGTTATGGTGCTTTCGTTTATATGGCAGAACATTTAAATTAAAGTGTATGAAAGACTTCTTTTAAATTCATTATTGGCTTTTGCGTATACGACGTGATTAATCATGATTGATCAGGTAAATCATGCGATTAATTGCGATTAAAATTTTTAATCGTTGCCCAGCCCCAGTAAAAACATTTTTCTGGTGCCAGCATTTCGTGAGGCAGAAGTTGATTCATACTTCAGTGCCTTGGAGCGAATAGCTTCGCCACTCAACTGGCCAAGAGACATGTGGCCTGTCCTTCTCCAATGCAAGCGGGTGGGAAAAACACAGGAGTTGGTGTCTGCTCTTTTCTTAGAAGACAGCCTGCAATATGATGTTGGAAAGGAAGCAATTTTTCCTGCTTATGAGCTTGTTCCTGAGCCCTACCGGCAAAAATTTAGGAACCATAGAAAATCCAGTGGTCAAACCTTTGTCGAGTTTGCATGGGAGAAAAGCAACCTCTGCAATGGTGTGCAGCTAATGATGTCAAAAATGACTTTGAGTCACTCCGTGAGCTCGTTCTTTTAGAAGATTTTAAAGACTCTTTGCCAGAGAAGGTGGTAATGTTCTTGAATGAACAGAAAGTGTCGTCATTGTCCAAGGCTGCTGTCCTCGCAGATGAGTTTGTGTTGACCCACAAAAATGTCATCTCATCTTCCCCCCCGATCGGACACGCCTTCTGCTTCTCGTCCCACAAGAGCCGAGTCTAGCCACCTCCCCCTTGAAAAGACTAGAGGGAAGGGACTTCTGGTTTGGCCATAAAGCGGTAGACTGCGCGACACCAGGGCTCTCGACCATCCAGGGTAAAAACTCCCCGAAAACTTGAATAACTATTGTCAGATATCATATTAACTACAAAGTGATCAGGGGAACGTTGGAATGGGAAGGAAAACTCCATTCAACCAAAACAGAAACACGGTAACAGACAATATGGCGGAACTACCAGCCTGCTCTGAAACAGAGGGAGATGGCGAAACGAACTCCTCGTGACTAACAACGCGAAAAAGGGCTCGGACATAGAAATTATTAGCAAGGAGATACGGGATTTAAAAATGGAATCAAAAGAAGTCCTTCGCACGTTTGGAGAAACACTGAGGAACGACGTGGAAAAAGACTTGGACGACTTCAAAGACGAAATAAATCAACAACTTGCGAAAGTCATCACCGAACAGGAGCTCCAAACCAGCAAGATCAACGAGGCTGAGTCGCGGATTGAAAAGATAGAACGTTGGGCACAGGAAGCTAATGACACTCTGGTCATATCACTGAGAGAACAAAAAGCTCTTCAGGACAAGTTAACTGACCTGGAGTCCAGGCCGAGGAGAAACAACCTCCGTATCTATGGAGTCACTGAAGGAGAGGAGGGAGAATCTGTGGCCAAGTTTGTGGAAGACCTGCTGAAAAGCGAACTGCACCTGCCAGCAGATTTTATTTTCCAAATTCAGAGAGCACACCGCTCATTTGCACAGAAACCAGCGGACGGTGCCCAACCGAGACCCATCATTGTTAACTTTCTGGAATTTACTACCAAAGAGAGGGTCCTCAGAGAGCTATGGACAAAGAAAATAGAACTGGGGAATAAAGTACCCTCATTCCATCATGATTACGCGACAGAGATGGTCCAAAAGAGAAAGGAGTACAACACTGCTAAAAGAATCCTGAAGGAGAAGGGCATCCGGTTCCAGATGCCATTCACCAAGATGAGGACCCACTGGGATACGGAAACTCGAACCTACAACAGCGCAGAGGAGGTAAAGGAGGAATTGGCGAGACGCGGCCTGGCGTAGAAGACGGCGGTGGCGACGGGTGCGGAGGGGCCTGCGGCACTCGGTGCCCCACACTACAACGGAGTGGCAGTGCAAGGAGGGATCCTGGAGGGGCTACGCATCAGCACGACGCATCAATACGCATAAACCATCATCTATCAAAAAAAGACTAGATGTGGCGAGGGGGAGGGTCTGGCGGAGGTGGAGACAATTCAGATGGTGGGTATAAAGGAAAATTGGGGGGGGTGGGGGGGGGTTGCCTGACAATGCCACCTGGGGAGTTGCACCCCAGGAAATAAAGTATAATAAAATTCCTCGGGCTACACAGGTTCGTTACGCTTTGAAATTTAAGAGGACGAGACGGACTTCCAAAGAAACAGCTTTATTTGACAACAATTTAAAATAGACCAGGTTTAGCTGCCTGAGTGTCAAGGAAATAAGTACCATACCAAAAAGACTTTGGCTTTAACAGCCAAGCAGTGAATGCACAACGATCACGCACACACAGCACCACCTCCCGATGAACGGGCACCCGGCAGGGTTCATCCTCCAGCTGCGCTTATGGCCCAGCCCGCTCTGGGATTGCTAGCCGAAATGCTAAGAAGAACTGCAAAGTTCTCAGCGTGGACACGCCAGAGGACAGAGTGCTGACTCCAGCCTGCGCTTGTTTTTAAAAGAGCTGCTTTCACTCTGCACTCTGGCGCAGGTGTAATCAGTGCGTTTACATGCAGAGCTTAATCGGACTAAGCAATAATTCGGTTTTCTCGTCCAATCGGAGTTCTCACCTTGTCCCCCTATACATGCAGCTGAGAAATTTGAATTACTGACGGGAACGTGTCCTTCTCCCAACAGTAGGGGGTGGAGTGAG